>NC_065585.1:105046764-105349794 GCF_024542745.1 Macaca thibetana thibetana | reverse complement strand
GCTCAAGCCTGTAATCCCAGCACTTTGGGAGGCCGAGACGGGTGGATCACGAGGTCAGGAGATCGAGACCATCCTGGATAACACGGTGAAACCCCGTCTCTACTAAGAAATACAAAAAACGAGCCGGGCGAGGTGGCGGGCGCCTGTAGTCCCAGCTACTCGGGAGGCTGAGGCAGGAGAATGGCGTGAACCTGGGAGGTGGAGCTTGCAGTGAGCTGAGATCCGGCCACTGCACTCCAGCCCGGGCTACAGAGCGAGACTCCGTCTCAAAAAAAAAAAAAAAAAAAAAAATCTCTGATCTCTCCTGCCCTTCTAAGACAAAGTCCAAGCACTTTGGCATGATTTGAAAAACTCAACGACCTGACCCCAATTTCCTTTTTAAAAAATTATTATATATTTTTTAGAGATAGGGTCTCTGTCACTAAGGGTGGAGTGCAGTGGTGTGATCACACTCACTGGAGCCTCAAACTCCTGGGCTCAAGCATCCTCCAGCCTCAGCTTCCTGAGTAGTGGGGATTACAGGTGCACCACCCAAATTCCCTTTTAAACTTTCTTCACCCTCGTCCCCACAACATGTGCCCACAATGCTAAGAACTTCTCAAACCCAACAAGCTTTTCCATCCTCGGTCCTTCTTGCATTTTTCTCTCTCCCCTTGAACATCCCTCCATCCATCCATCCAAGGAGTTCCTACTAAATCTCAGGCAGTGGGGTGGGCGTTGGACCCAATTCAGGAGTTATCGGGAAACCTCTTTGACAAACTCTTACCTCTCTCCTACGCCCTCCCCCCTCCCCCTACCCCCGCGCCCCTAGCTCTAAATTTAACTCCCAGGACGCCTCTGGTTGGTTCACTCCTCCTCCCACACCCTGTCTAAAGGCCGGGAACAGAATTGTTAGCCCCACCCTCCCCACCCCCATCAAGGTCAAGAAATTGAGGCGGGGGAGGGGGTGAGCATGACCACTCAATCCCCACTTTCTCATCTGAGGAACTAATGCACGAAACAGGGAGTGCCGGAGGGTACACCGGGCCTGATGTACTAAGGCAGAAACCGGGCCTTCCTGCAGTGGGCCGGGTCAGCTCGGATCTCCGCGCGGTCCTGAGTCGCCGCCCCCAACCCAGCCAAGGATTAATTTAGGCGAGCTATCCCGCCCACCACCCCCACCCCCATCCCTGCCAACGTGGCGGGGAGGGACACAGGACAGAGGGGCAGTCGCTGCGGGGCGGCGCCGGCGCCCGTGCTGAAGAGCCCGTGAGCAGGCGTGAGTGGGTCGGGGGGCTGCGGGGGATCCCACGTAGAAGCAACGTCCTGGAGCTGGGTGGGGCTGCGGCGCGGACTACAAATCCCAGGGGCGTGGGAGGGAGAGGCGGAAGGGGCGTCCTGGGGCGGGGCGGGACGGGGCTAGGCTGAGCGGGACCGGGCTAGGCGGAGCGAGGCTGGAGGCGCGGGAGGGCAGCGAGAGGTTCGCTGGTGCAGCGCACAGGAGACCATGTCCGGGGGCAGCAGCTGCAGCCAGACCCCAAGTCGGGCCATCCCCGCCACTCGCCGGGTGGTGCTCGGCGACGGCGTGCAGCTCCCGCCCGGGGACTACAGCACGACCCCCGGCGGCACACTCTTCAGCACCACCCCGGGAGGTAGGCGCGGGCTTGGGGACGCAGCTGGCCGGCTCCTGGGCGGGCGGGAGGATCGGGAATCGCGGATTGGACCGGGTGTCCAGGCTCAAGGGCGCTGTGACTGGAAAGAACGGAGAAGGGGCATCGGGGAGATAGCGAGGGTCATGGAAGTGGCCGCCCGTCTGCCCTCTTGAGTGCGTCGTCCAGACCCAGGTTGCAAACTGCCCCGTTCGTTTCCTCTTTCTGTTAGGTGTCAGACAGCTGACACCTAACAAACACGCACGCTTCCAGGACTGCCACATGCCGAGCTGTGCTGCCCCTTGTGGGTGTTGGGGGCGCTCCCGAGGCAGGATAGGGCGGAGTCAGGGTGGCCCACGATCCAGGAGAGGCCTGGCCTGGTGTTTTTATGGGATGGGTATTATCTGTTGGGATAAATGATTCCTGCAGGGCCCTTTTTCCTTTCCGAAGCACCCCTAGTTTTGCGTTGGACACGCGCGCTCTGACGGAGGTTTGGATGTGGGGGTGCTCGCCTGCTCCAGCAGAGCCTCCCGGGCACCTGTGGCACGTTCCCCATTTTCGCGAGTGGGATCTCCGCGGGGGGGCCTGGCGCCACGGGCAGGGCTGTGCAGAAAAACACGTTCTTCTGTCCGGGGAGAGGAGGAGGCACCGTGTGACCTCCCTGGGAGAGGATGAGGAAGAGGAAGCTGAGCTGGCACGGGTGCGGGTGGGGGCAGCCTCAGGCTGCCCTCAGGAGCCTGGCATTCCCTCCCAGCCCCGCAGCCCCAGCGCACAGACGCTGATGAAACCTACGCGCCTGTTTGCATGATGAAACAAATCCTCGTGGCTCTCCACTCCCCTCCCATCCTCGTACTGCCCCCACCCCTTTGACTTCTTTCCCTTCAATCTCCTCCACGCTGCTTTCCAAACTACTCGAAAACGCGACAGATCCTGGCGCTTCACTCGGTGGCGGGCAGGGGCCACATGCTTATTTTCTCAGGCAGCTGTCCTACCAGCAGCATGCACGGCCGGATCCGAGGTCCTCAGCTATTTGATCCAAAACATACACTGTTAGAACGGTTAGGGATCTTGTCCAGCCCTGCCGCCTTATTCTACAGAGCCGGGCATTGAGGCCCCAGAGCTTGAACACGTGTCTATTGCCCATTGTCACACCGTTTTCCCAGATTGGACAAGAAATAGCAACCAGGCAGAGAAGGGAGGAATGCTTCGTTTTCTATTAGAAATGAGCCAAGGAAAAGCTCGCAGGGGCTCTTATTGCTACTCCCGACTCATCCTCTTTCCCTTGCTGGGTCTTTTGTAGTTCATGCTGTTCTCCTTTGTCCCTGTCACAATGGTCTACCAGGACAATTCCTGACAATTTTGGACTTCTTTCAACTGAGGGTGTAAGTGTCTGCTGGATTTGTTCAGGGTGGGCCCTGAGGCTGGCCTGAAGGCACAGGTAGCCCTTTTTTGCACCTTTTATTGCTGGATTGTTGGGTCAAATTGGAAGCCACAGATACTGTTTATAGGCACTTCTGGCACGGGTACCAAGGTTCACACCTGTAATCTCAGCATTTTGGGGAGTCGAGGCAGGAGAATTGCTTGAGGCCAGGAGTTCAAGACCAGCCTGGGCAACATAGTGAGACTCCATCTCTACAAAAAAAAAAAAAAAAAAAAAAAAAAAAAAAGATGTCCTAGCTATTACAGAGGCTGCGGCCAGAGGGTCGCTTGAGCCCAGGAGTTGGAGGCTGTAGTGAGCTATGATTGACCACTGCATTCCAGCCTGGGTGACAGAGCGAGACCCTGTCTCTAAAATAAATAATAAACATAAAATATATGAACTTTGAATCCACTTTTCACTTTGGGTTGGGAAGTGGGGAGTAGGCAGGGGGCTGACAGACCACAGCAAATCCCCCTCCTTTTGAAGGTCTTTAACAGTAGGGGGAGTGGGGAAGGGGCTTCTGCATCAGGGCATAGCATGTTTCTGAGATCACTGGAAGAAGCTAGCAGTGCCAGGAGCCTAAAGCCAGCTCACTCTTTGGGTCATCCAGGTACAGCTCACAGTCCCTAAGCCAGGGAAACCCGGCTTACTTCCACTAAAGTCAAGCAAGCCTGGTCGGCCTCGATTAGCCAAGGTGTGAACTCTTCCTCCAAAGCCCACCTCAGCCCACCTCTGCTAGGGCAGAGAAGCTGAAATGGTCACATCGCAGGACCCTTTTGCTCCAGAGCAGAATACTACGTCTCAGCCTTCCAGGTGCTTGAGGATAACTGGGGGCTTAAGTGCATATTCTGATTCTGTAGGTGGGGGTGGGGACTCGATTCAGCATTTCTTTCTTTTTTCTTTCTTTCTTTTTTTTTTTTTTTTTTTTGAGAAGGGTCTCACTCTGTCGCCTAGGCTGGAGTGCAATGGCATGATCTCAGCTCACAGCAACCTCCACCTCCCGGGGTCAAGCGATCCTCCCACCTCAGCCTCCCCAATAGCTGGGACAACAGGCACACGCCACTCATGCCCAGCTAATTTTTGCATTTTTTGGCAGAGACGGGGATTTCACCGTGTTGGCCAGGCTGGTCTCAAACTCCTGACCTCAAGTGATCTGCCTGCCTCGGCCTTCCAGAGTGCTGGGATTACAGGCATGAGTCACCATGCCCAGCCTAGATTCATCATTTCTAACTAGCTCTCAGTGATTGGTGCATATACCACACTCTGAGTACTCAGGAATTAGTGGAACGTAACTTTCCTCACCTTTCAGATCTCTGGAGTCTGGCGAAAAAAAAAAAAAAATGATGACTCCATCCAGGTAAACCTTGAGGTTGGGCTCAGCATCTGTCTCTAAATCATGGTGTGGAGAGTCAGGCTTTTGATAGAGTGTCTGTATGGCTGTCTGCACCTGCTTACTTATAGGGACTGTCAGCTTCTCAGGAAAAACCACTGGAGTAAGTGCCCACCAGTCACTCCTGCTGGGAATGGCCATCAAGTGATTGTCCCTGGAGGGAAAGAAGCAGAGTTGGGTTGCGCTATCTCCGTTCCTGTGACTGCAGTTTGCTTTCCTTTTTTTTTTTTTTTTTTTTTTTCCTGAGACAGGGTCTCACTGTGTCACCCAGGCTGGAGTACAGTAACATGAACATAGCTCACTGCAGTCTCAAACTCCTGGGCTCAAGTGATCCTCCTGCCTCAGCCTTGCAAGTAGCTGGGACTATAGGCACGTGCCCCCATACCCTGCTAAGTTTTTGATTTTTTTGTAGAGGCAGGGTCTCTCTGTATTGCCCAGGCTGGCCTCAGACTCCTGGGTTCAAGCAATCCTCCCACCTCAGCCTCCCAAACTGCTGGGATTATAGGCATGAGTCACCTCACCCGGCCTCCAGTTTGCTTTCCATGGTCATTAACCATTTGTACACTGAGGCTCTGCTGAGGTTAGCTGTCCGGAGTACTTAAGAGAATTTTGCTGAAGGGAGTGTCATGTATGAATATTTGAGTCTTTGGAGTCTTAGAAATATCCAGCAACACCATAAACAACCCATTAGCCAGCAGAACCTTTGAGTGGATCAGAAAGAAACTTTCCCTTATCGATCTCCACATTCCCAGCTCCGTGTTGCATGTTTGACTCTGAAGCCTACATACAGGCTTGGGTGGCAGTTATGCCAAAGACTCGTACCTGGATAAGGTGAATCCGAGGTGAGCAGGTAGGGCTGCAGGTGTTAATGGCACCCTGTTTGGTTAAGCAAACAAGGTCTGTGCCTGGGAAGCTTACCTTGGAGCAGCTCCCAAGTCTTTGGACATGAAAGAGGCGGTGCTGGGAAGAGGGGGGACGTAGGCTGGGCATCGAAGCCAGAGCACAGCCCATGTCCTGAGGCCTTAGTCACATAGAGGGAAGAAGTTATTATTAAGGATGGGTTAAAAGAGCTTGGACATTAATGCAGTGAGGGAGAAACAATGGACCCTCTTCTCACATTTACCTGAGCTTCCTTTTAAAGTGTTTGAAGGAGCCAGGTGCAGTGGCTCGCACCTGTAATCCCAGCTACTAGGAAGGCTGAAGCAGGAAAATTACTCAAGGCCAGGAGTTCAAGACCAGCCTGAGCAACATAATGAGACTGTAGGTATAAATTAAATAAATAAAATTTTTAAAGTGTTGGAAGCATTCCACACTGTGTCCCTTATTAAAGATTTGGTGGGGGGGGGGGTTCCTGATGTAGAGCACCCCGGACTCCTTCCAATCCCCAGACTCCTTTTTATTGTTGTTGTTGTTATTATTATTATTATTTTGAAATAGAGGTTCGCTCTTGTTACCCAGGCTGGAGCGTAGGTTGCAGTGGTGCGATCTTGGCTCACTGCAACCTGCTCCTCCTGGGTTCAAGCGATTCTCCTGCCTCAGCCTCCCAAGTAGCTGGGATTACAGGCATTTGCCACCACACATGGCTAATTTTTGTATTTTTTTTTTTTTTTTTTTTTTTTGAGGCGGAGTCGTGCTCTGTCGCCCAGGCTGGAGTGCAGTGGCGCGATCTCGGCTCACTGCAAACTCCGCCTCCCGAGTTCCCGCCATTCTCCTGCCTCAGCCTCCCGAGTAGCTGGGACTACAGGCGCCGCCACCACGCCCGGCTAATTTTTTTGTATTTTTAGTAGAGACGGGGTTTCACTGTGTTAGCCAGGATGGTCTCGATCTCCTGACCTCATGATCCGCCCGTCTCGGCCTCCCAAAGTGCTGGGATTACAGGCTTGAGCCACCGCGCCTGGCCAATTTTTGTATTTTTATTAGAGACAGGGTTTCATCTTGTTAGTCAGGCTGGTCTCAAACTCCTGACCTCAGGTGATCCACCCGCCTCGGCCTCCCAAAGTGCTAGAATTATAGGCATGAGCCACCACACTCAGCCTTATTATTATTATTATTTTTAATTTTAATTTTATTTTTGAGGCAGTCTCATTCTGTCATCCAGGCTAGAGTGCAGTGGCGTGATCTCAGCTCACTGCAACCTGTGCCTGCCAGGTTCAGGCTGATTCTCCTGCCTCAGTCTCCCTGGTAGCTGGGATGACAGGCACATGCCACCATGCCCAGCTAATTTTTTATTTATTTATTTATTATTTGTTTGTTCCTTGAGATGGAGTCTTGCTCTGTCGCCCAGGCTGGAGTGCAATGATGCGATCTTGGCTCACTGCAACCTCCGCTTCCTGGGTTCAAGCAATTCTCCTGCCTCAGCCTCCCAACTATCTGGGTTTACAGGTGTGCTACCACACCTGGCTAATTTTTTGCATTTTTAGTAGAACCGGGGTTTCACCACGTTGGCCAGGCTGGTCTCGAACTCCTGACCTCGTGATCCACCCGCCTCGGCCTCCCAAAGTGCTGAGATTATTTTATTTTATTTTTGAGGCAGAGTCTCATTCTGTCACCAGGCTGGAGTGCAGTGGCACTATCTCGGCTCACTGCAGCTTCCACCTCCTGGGTTCAAGCAATTCTCCTGCCTCGGCCTCCCGAGTAGCTGGGACCACACACCAAGCTATTTATTTTTGTAGAGACAGGGTCATGCTTTGTTTCTGAGTCTGACCCTCTAGTTTTTTATTATTTGAACGGAGAGGCCAGGTGTGATGGCTCACACCTGTAATCCCAACACTTTGGGACGCCAAGCAGATCTCCTGAGGTCAGAAGTTCAAGACCAGCTTGGCCAACATGGTGAAACCCCATCTCTACTAAAAAAAACAACAAAAAAAATTAGCCGGCCCTGGCGTGGGCGCCTGTAATCCCAGCTATTCAGGAGGCTAAGGCATGAGACTCACTCGAATGATTCTGGGTGACAAGAGTGAAACTCTGTCTCAAAAAAAAAAAACAAGAGAGAGAGAGTTTGATTTTTTTTTCTTCCTAAAAAAGCAAAAAAGTCCTTCATTGCCAAATCTGAGGAAAAAGGGTCAGTAGAGCAGTACTGTATTTATCCATTGACATAAAGTAGCGAGGAGTTTTCTCATATAGACCTTTATTTTGATGTTCTGGAAGATGCATTAGGAAGGCACAGCAATATTGTTTCTTTCTTTTTTTTTTTTTTAATTTGAGACAGGGTCTCACTTTGTCACCCAGGCTGGAGTGCAGTTGCAGCCTCACCCTCCTGCACTCAAGCGATCCTCCCATCTCAGCCTGCCAAGTAGCTGGGACTACAGGCGTGCACCACCATGCCCGGCTAATTTTTGTATTTTTTGGTAGAGCTAGGATTTCGCCATGTTGCCCAGGCTGATCTCAAACTCCTGAACTCAAGTAATCCACCTGCCTTGGCCTCCCAAAGTTCTGGGATAGAGGCATGCTCCACTGTGCCTGGCCTGGGAAGGCACAGCAATATTGAAAAAAAAAGGAATATTGCTTTCCAAGGTGAGTTTTTGAAGAAAAAATGTTCAGTTTGCACATACATTCTTGCCTGTGCCAACAAACCCATGAAAAACCTGTTTCTTTCTTGTCTGACTTAGACCCATGCCTGGGGTCTCTCTCCACTATGATTCATAGTGAATGAATCACACTTATTTGTTTACGTGTTTGTTCCCTAGGTTAGCCAGGAAATTTTTTCAGAGCAGTCTTACTCATCTTTGTATTCACATGACCTAATGCCAGGTCTAATGTCCGGAAGGTGAAGAGTTGAAAAGAATGCTGGAATGAAAGTGTTCCCCTCAGGATAACCTAATTCTCTTATTTTATTTATTTATTTATTTTTAGACGGAGTCTTGCTCTGTCGCCCAGGCTGGAGTGTAGTGGCGTGATCTCAGCTCACTGCAATCAACTCCCTGGTTCAAGTGATTCTCCTGCCTCACTTCCTGAGTAGCTGGAATTACAAGCACACGCCACCACGCCCAGCTAATTTTTGTATTTTTAGTGGAGACGGGATTTCACCATGTTGGCCAGGCTGGTCTCGATCTCCTGACCTTGTGATCCGCCCGCCTCGACCTCCCAGAGTGCTGGGATTCCAGGCGTGAGCCTCCGCGCCTGGTCAGGATAACCTAGTTTTCTTACCATCAGGCCTCGGTCTCCGCTGGCTTAATGATGATGTTTAAATTTCCTTTTCTGTCCTTTCAGTTGCAGGGTCTAAGTGTTTATCTCAGAATGTCCCAGGGGCAGAAACTTTCTCTGTTTTGATGTTGTTGTTGTCTGTTTTTTGTTTGTTTGTTTGTTTTATGAGATAAAGTCTTACACTGTTGCAGGTTGGAGTACAGTGGCATGATCATGGCTCACTGCAGCCTCGACCCCCTGAGCTCAGGTGATCCTTTTGCCTCAGCCTCCCCAGTAGCTGGGACTACAGGCACACGCCACCAAGCCTGGCTAATCTTTAAATATGTAGTAGAGACAGAGTTTTGTCATGTTGCCCAGGCTAGTCTGGAACTCCTGGGCTCAAGAGATCCACCGCCTCAGCCTCCCAAAACACTGGGATTACATGCATGAACCACTGGACCGGCCAGAGAATAACTTTCTCTGAACCCTCCTACTTACCCTCATACAGATGATCCCCGATTATGATGGTGCGACTACAATTTTTGACCTTACGATGGTGTGAAAGTGATATGTGTTCAGTAGGAATTGTACTTTTTAAAATTGTTTTTAAGACAGAGTCTTGTTCTATTACCCATGTTGGAGTGCACAGGCATGATTTCGGCTCACTGCAATCTCCGTCTCTCAGGCTCAAGCAATCCTCCCACCCCAGCCTCCCAAGTAGCTGGGACTACAGGTGTGTGCCACCATGCCCAGCCTAGAAATTGTACATTGAGTTGCGAATTTTGATCTGTTTCTGGGCCAGCAATATGAGGTACATACTCTCAAGACGCTCAGCCGGATCAGTGAGCTGCAGCTCCCATTTAGCCCCACAAACATGAGGACAAATGGCCAGTCACAAGCTTGTCTAACCCGAGGCCCTCGGGCAACATGCACCCTGGACAGCTTTGAATGAGGCCCAGTACAAGTCCGTAAACTTCCTTAAAACATTATGAAATTTCTTTTTTTTTTTTTTTTTTAAAGCTCAGCTGGAGTGCAATGGCGCAATCTCGGCTCACTGCACCTCCGCCTCCTGGGTTCAAGTGATTCTTCTGCCTCAGCCTCCCAAGTAGCTGGGATTACAGGCATGCGCAACCACGCCCAGCTAATTTTGTATTTTTAGTAGAGACGGTGTTTCTCCATGTTGGTTAGGCTGGTCTCGAACTCCCGGCCTCAGGTGATCTGCCCGCCTCGTCCTCCCAAAGTACTGGGATTACAGGCGTGAGCCACCGCGCCCAGCCAGTGTTAGTGTATTTTATGTGTTGTCCAAGACAATTCTTCTTCCAATGTGGCCCAGGGAAGCCAGAACATTGGACAGCCCGCTATAGAGTCTATAGTGTGCTGTGTTGCCAGATATTTTGTCCAACTGTAGGCTAATATAAGTGTTCTGAGCACATTTAAGGTAGGGAAGGCTAAGCTATAATGTTCAGTTGGTTACGTGTACTAAATGCTTTTTTTTTTTTTTTGAGACAGAGTGTCACTCTGTCACCCAGGCTGGAGTGCAGTGGTGCAATCTCTGCTCACTGCAACCTCTGTCTCCCAGGTTTATGCCATTCTCCTGCCTCAGCCTCCCGAGTAGCTGGGACTACAGGCGCCCGCCACCTCGCCCGGCTAGTTTTTTGTATTTTTTAGTAGAGATGGGGTTTCATCATGTTGGTCAGGCTGGTCTCGAACTCCTGACCTCAAGTGATCTGCCCGCCTCGGCCTCCCAAAGTGCTGGAATTATAGGCGTGAGCTACCGCTCCTGGCCCTAAATGCATTTTTGACTTATGATATTTTCTATGTATGGTGGATTTATTGGGACATACTTCATTTTAAGTCGAGGAACATTTGTATTAAACAGTATTGATGATATTACTTTTCCCAGTATTACTGAACAGGGAGTGGATGTGACCTCTTCTTTTAAAAAAAAAAAAAAAAACTTTTTACAGATAGGGCCTCACCTCTGTGGCCCAGACTGGAGTGCCTATGGGCTAAAGTGCAGTGGCGCGATCACTGCTCACTAACTTTGAGCTCCTCGACTCAAGCAGTCTTCCTGCCTCAGCTTACCGAGTAGCTGGGACCACAGGTACACGCTACCACACCTGGCTAATTTTTATTTTTTGTAGAGATGAGGTCTGTCTATGTTGCCCAGGCTGGTCTTGAACTCGTGGCCTCAAGCACTCCTCCTGCCTCAACCTCCCAAAGCATTGGGATTACAGATGTGAGCCACTGCACCTGGTGACTTTTTCTTATACTGAACAAGTCAGTATTGGGGTCAGGGTCTCAGACACTGGGACTGATGCTCTTTATTTACCTGTTTGCATCCAGCATTGCTGACAAGGCAAGAGTAGGTAACTGCTGCCCACTGGCATTTGGGCATGGGCAGCAAAGGGCGCCTTGTAATCTAATGGTTATGCCCATGAAAGCTCATTAAGAGAGCTCAGATACTAGGCCCAGAGGATCAGGGCTTCTTAACTGCCTAGGGAGACTTGGTGGAAATGGTTGTATCGGTTAGCTACTGAGTCTTGCTCTGTCGCCCAGGCTGGAGTGCAGTGTATAACAAGCCATCCCCAAACAGTAACTAAGCAGCGGCGATTTGTTATTGCTCTCTATCCTTTGGGTTGGTTGGATTATTTGCAGATCTTGCTGAGCTTATTCGTATTGCTGCATACAGTTGATGGCTAGATTGTCCTGGGGTGGAAGCTCCAAGATGGTCTTACCCATACATCTGGGGCATTGCTGGGGACAGCTGGAAGCCTGGGAGTTCTCTCTATCCTCTTGGTCTCCCAACATTCCGATCACTCAGTAGTCTAGCTTGAGTTTTATTTACATGGTAGTTTCCAAGGCCACTTAAGGCCTAGGCTCAGAAGTCCCATAACATCACTTACCACGTATTCTATTGGTCAAAGCAAGTCACAGGGCCAGTCCAGATTCAGGAAAAGGAGAAAAAAATGCCTTTTGTTGTTGTTGTTGTTGTTGTTGTTGTTGTTTTAAGATGGAGTCTCCCTCTGTTGCCTAATTAGCTGGGATTACAAGCATGCACCACCATGCCCAGCTAATTTTTGTATTTTCAGTAGAGACAGGGTTTTACCATGTTGCCCAGGCTGGTCTTGAACTCCTGAGCTCAAGTGATCCACCTGCCTTGGTGTCCCAAAGTGCTGGGATTACAGGCATGAGCCATTGCGCCTGGCCTTTTTTGTTTGCTTGTTTGTTTGACAGAATCTGGCTCTGTCGCCCAGGCCAGAGTGCAGTGGCACGATCTCAGCTCACTGCAACCTCCACCTCCCGGGTTCAAGTGATTCTTTTGCCTCAGCCTCCCAAGTAGTGGGGATTACAGGCGCCTGCCACCACTCCTGGCTAATTTTTGTATTTTTAGTAGAGATGGGGTTTCGCCATGTTGGCCAGGCTGGTCTCGAACTTCTAACCTCAGGCAATCTGCCTACCTTGGCTTCCCAAAGCACTGGGATTACAGGCGTGAGCCACGACGCCGGGCAGGAAATACATGCCTTTTAATGAGAGAAGCTACATGTGCAACAGGAATGGGAGGTGTGGCAGGAGCCACATTTTCGAATAATCCTCCATGAGGGCCAGACCTCAAAGCATGGGTCTTAGAGGGAAGGTGCTGCCCATCCTGATGTGTGGCCAGCAGAGCCAGGACCAGTTACAGAAGCCGAGTGGAATCACAACCCTGTGAATCAGGGTTAAAGAACAAAGGACACCTTCCTGAAGGTACTGACTCATAGATCCCATACCCTGTTCTCACAGCCTTATGAGCACCTCCACAAAGCAAACCACACAAGATCGGGTGCAGTAACTCATGCCTGTAATCCCAGCACTGTGGGAAGCCAAGGCGGGTGGATTGCTTGAGGCCAGGAGTTCGAAACCAGCTTGGGCTGAGACCATGTCTTTACAAAAAAATTTAAAAACTAGCCAGGTGTAGTGGCGTGCACCTGGAGTCCTAGTTACTCGGGAAGCTGTGGTAGGAGGATCTCTGGAGCCCAGGAATTTGAGGTTACGGTGAGCTGTGATCATGCCACTGCACTCCAGCCTATGTAACAGAGTAAGACCCTGTCCCAGGAAAAAAAAAGCCTCCAAGGTTCAAGCGATTCTCCTGCCTCAGCCTCCTGAGTAGCTGGGACCACAGGTGCACACCACCACACCCGGCTAATTTTTGTATTTTTAGTAGAGATGGGGTTTCACTATGTTGGCCAGGCTGGTCTCGAACTCCTGACCTCAGGTGATCCACCTGCCTTGGCCTTCCGAAGTGCTGGGATTACAGGTGTGAACCACCGCACCCAGCCTGAAGCCAATTTTCAAAGAAACTGACTTATTCCCCCCCATGCCAGAGCCTCAGAGGGAGAGGCTGCCGATCGTCCCCATCTGGTATCCAGCAGCTTCATAAGACCCCTGGCCCCTGAGAAATGTTGGGATCTTGGTTCTCTTTGTGGAGGTGGGTGGTTGGGGGGCAGAGGTAAAGAAAAGTCTTGGACTGAGTGTGCTCTGCATCTCTCACCAAGACTTCCCCCCTGGCAGTTCTGTCCTGTTTGTTAAATAGACCATCCAGCCAGAAAAGCCACCCAGATACATGCGATTCCTCCCTGGACTGTGTGACGAGGAGGGAGGGAAGACCGAGATTCTGGCGTGTCGGCATATTTACCTCCAGGTTGACAGGGAGCTGCTGCTCAGACCTGGAGTTCAGATTGTCCGGGGTGTTTTGCTCACTGGCTGTTGGCTTGGATCTGAGCACAAGCATTTGAACCTCCCCCATCCCGGCCCTGTTGTGAAATGCTCTCCCTCTCCCTGGAATGGGAACAGCAGTTCTAGGAATTCCATCCTCGTACTCTCACTAAGCCTCACGTCCCCCCATCCAGGGGAAGAATGCTTCTGCCAAAGGAACCCCAGGGGAAAGTGAGGGCCATGCGCGGCTCAGTTTACAGAAGTCCTGTCCAGCCAGAGTATGGGCACTGGAGGGCTATGGGAAGCGCTCAAGGCAGGGAACATCCTGTTCTGACTAGCACCCAGAAGTCTAAGACCTCTTAATTTTTCCAGCTGAGAGTGTTAGCTAAGGGGTGGTAGCCTGGTCTGCCTTACTAATTTTATTTTATTTTGTTGAGACAGGGTCTCACTCTGTCACCCAGGCTGGAGTACAGTAGCATGATCCTAGCTCACTGCAGCCTCAAACTCCTGGGCTAAAGCGATCCTCCTGCCTCAGCCTCTGGAGTAGCTGGGACCATAGGCGCACGCCATCATGCCAGGCTACTTTTTAAATTTTTTTGTAGAGACGGGGGTCTCACTGTGTTGCCCAGTCTGATCTCAAGCTCCTGGCCTCAAGCAATCCTCATGCCTTGGCCTCCCAAAGCACTGTAATTGCAGGCATGATCCAGCCTTGCTAATTTAAGCAGTAGGAGGCATTTGGGATCGGAGTCAAGGTGGATTAGGTTGGCCTCTGGACGGCTGTGTAGGGACAGCATTTCTGGGCCGCAGTTTCCTCTTCTGCAAGGTGAGGCTCCTGCGTGAGGAGTTGTAAGGGGGAATAACAGGCTGTGAGCAGAGACCAGAGGGAATGACGGATGGCAACCACGATTGCTGTATGCACCTCGCCTGAAAATCTAAGCCTTCATTCATGCAGCACTCCAGTGCTCCTTGGCCTCCAAATATGCTTCCTGTTCCCGGCTCGTGACGTCTTTCTTTGGTTGTGTGTGTTCTCCCAAGTGATTTTCTCTTTAACAACAATTATGTGAATGTCACTTTATTCTCATGCAAAGAATCTTGATGTTCTTTATTTTATTTAATCTTCACGATACTCTTCTGAGGTGTGGATTTTGTTATTCCCTCCCTCTTATAACTGAGAAATGAAAGTACAAGTTGGAGTTCAGGGACTGGTATGTGGCAAGCCCAGGTCTGAGGCCAGAACATCTGCCTCCAAGCACTATGCTATTTGTACATTAAGTACCTGCCAACAAGGAGATCCTAAAAATAAATGGCACATGCCTGGTGCTTTCAAAATAGTTTGAATGAGCCTAGTACAATGCCCTTGTTTTACAGATGAGGAAACTAGAACCTAAGGGAATGTCTCTATGGCTTTATTTATCGTAATCCCAGAACTCTGGGAGGCCGAGGTAGGGGGATTGCTTGAGCCCACAAGTTCAAGACCAGCCAAGGCAATATGACAAAACCTTATCTACAAAAGAAAAAAAAAAAAGGCCAGGTGCGGTGGCTCACGCCTGTAATCCTAGCACTTTGGGAGGCTGAGGCAGGCGAATCACGAGGTCAAGAGATCAAGACCATCCTGGCTAACACAGCGAAACCCCGTCTCTACTAAAAATACAAAAAAACTAGCCGGGCGAGGTGGCGGGCGCCTGTAGTCCCAACTACTCGGGAGGCTGAAGCAGGATAATGGCGTGAACCCGGGAGGCGGAGCTTGCAGTGAGCCGAGATCGTGCCACTGCACTCCAGCCTGGGCGACAAGGCGAGACTCTGTCTCAAAAGAAAAAAAAAAAAATTAGCTGGGCGGGGTGGTACATGCCTATAGTCCCAGCTACTTGAGAAGCTGAGGCAAGAGGATCACTTGAGCCCAGGAGGCAGAAGTTGCAGTAAGTCAAGGTTACAATATTATTCTCCAGCCTGGGCAACAGAGCGAGACTTTATCTCAAAAAATAATAATAATGATAATTAACAAAAAATATTTATTTACTTATTTTTAGAGACAGATCTTGTTCTGTCTCCCAGGCTACCATACCGTGGTAACATTGTAGTTCCCTGCAACCTTGAATTCTGGGTTCAAGCCATCCTCCTGCCTCAGCCTCCTGAGTAACTGGGACTGCAGACATGCACCACTACACCTGGCTAATTTTTTTATGTGTTTGTTTGAGACGGAGTCTTGCTGTCACCCAAGCTGGAGTGCAATGGGGCAATTTTGGCTCACTGCAACCTCTGCCTGGATTCAAGCAATTCTCCTGCCTCAGCCTCCCAAGTAACTGGGATTACAGGCGTCCGCCACCACGCCCAGCTAATTTTTGTATTTTTAATAGAGACAGGGTTTCATCATGTTGGTCAGGCTGGTCTCAAACTCCTGACCTCAAGTGATCCACCTGCCTTGGCCTCCCAATGTGCTGGGATTACAGGCATGAGCCACCGCACCCGGCCTATCCCTGGCTAATTTTTAACTTCTTTTGTAGAGATGAGATCGTGATTTGTTATCCATGCTGGTCTTGAACCCCTCCGTTTCTTTATACATTGAAAGCAAACTGCTGTTACCACAAAGCATGCCTTGAAAACAAAATATCATTCCTATATTTGGTGCACATCTGGAGTTTAAAATCCCGAAGGATACTGGCTAGCAAATATGCTGAAGTTCATGATGGTTCTTGGTTTCCGTGGGCCTAAAAAGGAGGGAGGATGCCCTCACCCTGTCCCTTCCAAGTCTCTCTCCTGAGTTGCTGACCTGTCCTTTGATTTGTCCCTGCCTTGACCGATAATTGGTTGCTGGTATAGATGGCACTGAATAAATGGTGAAATATGTCACCGGGACCCTGCAGGTCATGATAATAACTAGAATTGTGTGGGGCTTCTATTGTGTCAGCCACTGTTCAAATCCACATGGTAACCCTGTGAAGTTGGCACTATCATCATCATCATCATCATTGTCATCGCCAATCTGGAGAAGCAGAAACTGAGGCACAAAGAGTTTAAGTCATAACTTGCCCAGAGTCGCGAGAGCTAGCAAGTGGAATGACAGAGCTGGGTTTCCAAAGGATTTCAGGTAGAATGAGCCTCAGTTATTGTCCCCAGATAGTTCAAGACCGAACCTTGAACTCTACCCCCCAGCAAGCGATGGGCTGGATCCCAGCTACACAAATGGTTTGAGGTGTAGGGGTGCTCCTCTCTTCTTTCCCTGCCCTGCTGGGAGGCAGGGTTCTGAGTTTCCCTGCTCTGCATCTCTGGGTTGGCAATCAAGGTCAGCCTCAGCTCACCTCCCTCACCCCTTGGGCACTGCAGAACTGGGGTGAGATGGATGTTTCTCTGGACCAGGGGTTTAGGGTCAGGCTGCTTGGAAGCAAGAAGATGGAGGACTTGGGATCTGTGTCCCTCAGTGGTCTCCACTTAAGGCCTGTCTGTGGACTTCATACACTTGGCTGTAATCACGTGTTTACAGGTCTTTCTCGACTAAATTAGATAAGGTTTAGATCTAAGTGCTTTCACTATATCTGACTTTTTAAAATCCCTAGCACCTCGCATGGTGCTAGTACAAAGTAGAGGTTCAGTGAGTAAATAAATGAGACCAGCACACATACTTTCAGGAAAAAGGATTGAGCAAAGACTGGCAAATATGTGGGTGAGGATTAACACTTTTGTCCCTGGATTGCAGGAGTCTCTATACTTGAATACAGTTCATGGGAGGTAAGGTGTAATGTAGGGTTTTTTTTTTTTTTTTTCTTTTTTTGAGACAGAGTCTCACTCTCTTGCCCAGGCTAGAGTGCAGTGGCACGATCTCAGCTCACTGCAACATCTGCCTCCCGGGTTCAAGCAGTTTTCCTGCCTCAGCCTCCCGAGTAGCTGGGATTACAGGTGCATGCCACCACGCCCAGCTAATTTTTGTATTTTTAGTAAAGACAGGGTTTTGCCATGTTGGCCAGGCTGGTCTCGAACTCCTGACCTTGGGTGATCCACCCACCTTGGCCTCCCAAAGCACTGGGATTACAGGCATGAGCCCCTGCGCCCAGCTTGAATCTCTTCTTTGGTAAATGAGGTTTTTTTTTTTACCTCTGTATTTTCTCTCTTCCTCTCCCCTCATTGTCCCAATAAAATTACATTTCAAAGTTTTAAAAAATCCAGCCAGGTGCAGTGGCACACACCTGTAATCACAGCTCCTCAGGAGGCTAAGGCGGGAAGATCACTTGAGTCCAGAAGTTTGAGTCTAGCCTGGGCAACATAGCAAGATTGTGTCTTTAAGGAAAACAAAAAACAAAAACAGGCTGGGTGCAGTGGATTGCTTGAGCCCAGGAGTTCCAGCCCACCCTAGGCAACATGGTAAAACCCTGTCTCTACAAAAAAATATATACAAAAATTAGCTGGGTGTGGTGACACATGCCTGTAGTCTCAGCTACTCAGGAAGCTGAGGTGGGAGGATCACCTGAGCCTGGAGATCCAAGGTTGCAGTGAGCCGTGATGGCACCACTGCACTTCACCTGAGTGACAGAGCAAGACCCTGTCTCAAAAAAAAAAAAGAAAAAAAAATTTAAATTAAAATTAAAAGTAAATATTTGTTGTTTTTATTATTATGATTCTTGAGCCAAGTAATCTATAATAATAGCATTTCTATTTATAATTTTTTTTTAAAAAAAGCAGAGTTAATAAATGCTTTGTTTTAAAAATGTGCTTAGTTTTTATTTAGGTTTTCCCAAACCTTCCAGAAGGTCTTGCACACAGTCATAGTAAGGTCTTGCACACAGTCATAGTAAGGTCTTGCACACAGTCGGACTTCTAGATTTATCTGCCCAGTTTTTCCCTCTCTCCTGAATTAAGACAAGATTTGGAGTGACGGTTTGGCTGCTCCAGCCCTGCCACACAACTGTCAATGTGGGGTTCCCTGAAGCCCTAGTCTTTCTATAATTTTGGCAGAACACGTCTTACTGTATTATTTCTGAAATGTCTCTATGGCCAGGCGCGGTGGCTTACACCTGTAATCCCAGCACTTTGGGAGGCCGAGACGGGAGGATCATTTGCAACCAGGGGTTTGAGACCAGCCTGGCCAACATAGCAAGACCCTGTCTCTAAAAATAAAATTTAATTTAATTTAAAGAAAAAGAGAGAAGTATCTCTGTTATACTTTTACTTGATTTGTGTTTGGCTGGGGATAAGATGCAGGTTGAAATGAATTTTCCTTCAGATTGTGAAGGCATCGAGGCACTGTTTGCATGCTTCCAATCTTGCCATTTAAGACATTTTATGCCCTTCTCATTCCCTGTCCTTCTATATACCTGAAAATCCTATAAAGGATTTTCTCTTGATCTCTAGTATTGTGAATTTCACAATGATGTTAACTGAGGGTTTTGAATTAATTGCGCTACTTACTGAAAGAGGAGCTTCAATTTCAGGAAAATTTCCATCTTCTGTTTTTTTTTTTTTTTTTTTTTTTTTTTTGAGACAGAGTTTCGCTCTGTCCCTAAGGCCAGAGTGCAGTAGCGTGATCTCAACTCACTGCAACCTCCTCCTTGTGGGTTTAAGCAGTCTTCCTGCCTCAGCCTCCCGAGTGGCTGGGATTATAGGCACATGCCACCATGCCAGGCTAATTTTTGTATTTTTGGTAGAGATGGGTTTTCACCATGTTATCCAGGCTGCTCTTAAACTCTTGATCTCAACTGATCTACCCACCTCAGCCTCCGAAAGTGCTGGGATTACAGGCATGAGCTATGAACACCCGGCCTTTCTTCATATTTTTAAAGTAAATTCCCTTTTATTAGTTTCTCTTTTCTCTTTCTAGACTTACTGCCATCCAATATTGGACCCCTAATTTATTATCTTTTTGCCTGTTGTTCATCTCTCTTTGTCCTTTTGTTTTTCTTTTTTTTTTTTTTTGAGACGGAATCTTGCACTGTCCCCAGGCCAGAGTGCAGTGGCACAATCTTGGCTCACTGCAGCCTCCGCCTCCTGGGTTCAAGCAGTTCTCGTGCCTCAGCCTCCTGAATAACTGGACTACAGGCGTGCATCACCACACCCAGCTAATGTTTTGTATTTTTAGTAGAGACGGGGTTTCACCATGTTGGCCAGGCTGGTCTTGAACTCTAACCTCATGTGATCCCCCCGCCTCAGCCTCCCAAAGTGTTGGGATTGTATACGTGAACCACTGCACCCAGCCTTGTTTGTTTTTCTTTAAGGTTTTCTGCTTCCTTTATTACCTGTTTCCTCCTGTTGGTTTGCTTAGATTGCTTATTTTTTGACACAGGGTTTCACTCTGTCACTCAAACTGGAGTACAGTGGCGCGATCTTAGCTCACTGCAGCCTTGGACCTCCTGGGCTCTGGCGATCTTCCCACCTCTGCCTCCTGGGTAGCTGGAACTACAGGCGTGTGCCACCACACTTGGCTAATTTTTGTCTTTTTTGTAAAGACAGGATTTCACCGTGTTGCTCAGGCTGGTCTCAAACTCCTGGGCTCAAGCAATCAGCCTGCCTTGGTCTTTCCTTTCTTTTTTTTTTTGAAAAGACAGGGTCTCGCTCTTTCGCGCAGGCTACGGTGCAATGGCATGATTATAGCTCACTGCAGCCTCAACTTCCTGGGCTCAACTGATCCTCCCACCTCAGCCTTCCAGAGTGTTGGGATTACTTGTAGGTGTGAGCCACTGCACCAGGCCTGGCTGTTTTTATTTAAGGGTGGGGAACTCAGGAGCTGACCAGGAGTCCCTTGTGAGGCCCAGAGACTGATGGGTTCCATCTGGTGGCTAGCTGGTTTTATTCACTGCGGACCCCCGTGCCACAATCAGTTTCTGTGGGTCTTTATCTTCACTCTTTATTCTGAAGCAGGGGAAAGGAGAGGGCTTAAGGCTCACCATTCAGGAGGTCAACATTAATTTCCCTGTCACCCCTCTCCTTGGGGCAAGGGACACCTGGCACCCCTCTGGTAAGTTTGTTCAAGAGAGTAAACCTCAGGGCAGCTCCTAGATGCTGGTAAGAACCTGGGATTTCCATTTTCCATACAGACTTCCAAGCAGTCTCCTTGTTATCAGCCCCCATCCCCAGATTCCATGCTGTGCCTAATTCCTGAACCTTCCTGGGGTTCTCTGGGGCAAACGGATAACTTGCTCCACCCCCATCTCCCTGCACTTCAGTGTCACCCGCTTGCTCCCCTTGAGATCGTTGACTGCTCCTGTACTTGCCTCTGTCTTTACCTGTTGTGATTTGGGATGACAGTTGGAGCTCTCCCTGCATCCAGGTTGGAGAACGTGCTTGTACTTCTCATTCTTGGTGTTTGGCATGACTTTTGAGAGGAGCAGGAGAAAAATGTCATGGCTCTGCCATCTTGAAGTCGCTTTGATCCTCAAAAGCACTTCATACTCTTTGTTTGTAGTGACCTAGTGGAGGTGGGTCATTTACCCCAGTGTAGAGAGGGCCTGCTGAGGACATAGGACCTCAGCAGGACATAGGACCTCAGCTAAAGAGGTTTTGTTTTCCTTTTATTTATTTATTTTTTGTGACAGAGTCTCACTCTGCCTCCCAGGCTGGAATGCAGTGGCACGATCTCAGCTCACTGCAACCTCCGCCTCCCAGGTTCAAGTGATTCTCCCACCTCAGCCTCCCGAGTAGCTAGGATTAGGTGTGTGCCACCATGCCCGGCTAATTTTTGTATTTTTAATAGTGGCGGGGTTTCACCATGTTGGCCAGGCTGGTCTTGAACTCCTGACCTCAGGTGATCCGCCTGCCTCAGCCTCCCAAAGTGCTGGGATTACAGGAGTGAGCCACTGCGCCCAGCCTGTTTTGCTTTTAAAGATGAGATCTCGCTGTGTTGGCCAAGCTGGTCTGGAACACCCAGCCTCAAGTGATCCTCCAACCTTGGCCTCCCAAACTGTTAGGATTTACAGATGTGAGTCACTGTGCCCAGCCGTAGCCCACCCTAGCATGATGCCACTCCACCTGCCAAACACACACACAGAAGTTTCTGTCAGAGCACACCTGACCAGCAGCCCTGAAGGGACCTTGGCATCTATCCCGCCCTCTCGAGTTTCCATTTCCTGACCTTGTACATGGGCCAAGTGTCCCCCGCACCAAGAAGTTCTGCAGCGGGCGTCTTCAGCCAGGCTTTGAGGTTTGTCTTTTTTTTTTTTTTTTTTGAGACAGGGTCTTGCTCTGTCTCCCAGACTGGAGTCCAGTAGTGCCATCATCACTCACCACAGCCTCGATCTCTCAGGCTCAAGCGATCCTCCCACCTCAGCCTCCCACATAGCTAGGACTCCAAGCGCATGCCACCACACCTGGTTAATTTAAAAAAAATTTTAGGCCAGGTGCAGTGGCTCACGCCTGTAATCCCAGCGCTTTGGAAGGCCGAGGCAGGCGGATCACCTGAGATCAGGAGCTGAAGACCAGCCTGGCCAACGTGGCAAAACCCCATTTCTACTAAAACTACAAAAATTAGCCAGGCATGGTGGCAGGCAACTGTAATCCCAGCTACTTGGGAGGCTGAGGCAGGGAGAATTGTTTGAACCCAAGAGGCGGAGGTTGCAGTGAGCCAAGATCGCGCCACTGCACTCCAGCCTGGGGAACAGAACGAGACTCCATCTCAAAAAAAAAAAGAAGAAGAAAAAAATTTGTAGATAAGGTCTTGCTGTGTTGCCCAGGCTGGTCTCAAACTCCTGGGCTCAAGCAATCCTCCCACCTCAGCCTCCCAAAGTGCTGGGATTGCAGGTACAAGCCGCCTCACCCAGCCTTCGACTGACTTTCTGAACGCTGCTGTTTACTCCTCACAGCCCCCTCCCCAACTAAAATACTCTGATTTTATTAGGTAAAATTAGGATTCTTATTTTTAAGTAAGTGTGGTAGGCATAGGACAAAGGGCATGGAGGCTTTTTCTTTCCCTTTTAAGTATAATTAATGATTTAATTTTTTTTCTTTTTTTTTTGAGACAGAGTCTTGCTTTCTCTGTTGCCCAGGCTGGAGTGCAGTGGCATGATCTTGGCTCACTGTAACCTCCGCCTCCCAGGTTCAAGCAATTCTCTTGCCTCAGCCTCCCAAGTAGCTGGGATTACAGGCATGTGCCACCACACCCAGCTAATTTTTGTATTTTTAGTAGAGACAGGGTTTCACCATGTTGACGAGGCTGGTCTTGAACTCCTGACCTCAGGTGATCTGCCTGCCTCAACCTCCCAAAGTGCTAGGATTACAAGCATGAGCCACTGCACCTGGCCTGTTTTTTGTTTTGTTTTGTTTTGTTTTGTTTTGAGACAGGGTCTTGATCTGTCGCCCAGGCTGGAGCGCAGTGGCGCGATCTCAGCTCACTGCAGCCTCTGCCACCCAGGTTCAAGCGATTCTCCTACCTCAGTCCAGAGTAGCTGGGATTACAGGTGTGTGCCACCACGCCCGGCTAATTTTTGTATTTTTGGTAGAGACAGGGTTTCACCATGCTGGCCGGGCTGGTGAAAGCAAGATCTTCAAGAAGTTATTTGTACTCCCATGTTCATAGCAGCATTATTCACAACAACTGAGAAGTGAAAGCAGCCCAGGTGTCCATCAGTCAGAGGAAAGGATAAGCAAAATATGCACACACTCACAATGGGATATAATTCAGCCTTCAACAGGAAGGAAATCCTATCACATGCTACAGTGTGGAGGAACCTTGAGGACATTATGCTAAGTGAAATAAGCCGGTCAGGAAAAGGTAAATCCTGTATGATTTCACTATATAAGATATCTAGAGTAGTCAAAATCAGAGAGACAGAAAGTAGAGCCCTGCTTGCCGGGGCTTCAAGGGAGGGGGGAAGGGGTGTTGTTGTTGAGTTTCAGTTTCGCATGACGAAAACGTTTTTGGAGATGATTGGCGGTGATGGTAGCACAACACTGAGAATTTACTTCACACTACTGAACTGTCTCCTTAAATTGTTTAAGATGGTCAATGTTATGTGTATTTCACCACAATTTTTAAAAAATCACCAGGGGCTGATGCCCTTTAAAAAGGCTCTCCAGATGGTTGCTGGCCCCTGGGCTCTTCTTTGAGAGTACTGAATCTTAACTCTTGGGTTTCACTCTATGGTAAACAAACCAACAAGAACAAAAAAAGTGTGGCTCATGCCTGAAACCCCAGCACTTCGGGAGGCTGAGGCCGGTGGATCACTTGAGGTCAGGAGTTCAAGACCAGCTTGGCCAACATGGTGAAACCCCATCTCTACCAAAAAATACAAAAATTAGCCGGGCGTGATAGCACATGCCTGTTGTCCCAGCCACCGGGGAGACTGAGGCGGGAGGATTGCTAGAACCCAGGAGGCTGAGATTGCAGTAAGCCAAGATCATGCCACTGCATTCCAGCCTGGGTGACAGAGCAAGACTCCATCTCAAAACAAACAAAAAGCAAAGTTGGGGAGAAACAAAAAGGGGGGGACTCTTGCCGAGTCTCAAAGATTAAGAAACAACAGAAAAAAAGTGGTCCCATCTGGAGCCAGGATGTCCAGCCATGTGTCCACTGAGTCCCCACCCCGCTGCCTGGACCCTGTGGTCTCTGGGCTTCCCTCCCCTCTGGGGAGGGGAGATTGTACAACCTCAAGCCTTGCAGAGTGGAGCAATGCCACATCTGGCTTCTAGAACCAAAACAAATCTGGGTCACTTTTAAAAAAAGAGAGTTAGAAATTGGTCTTCCCAGGCCGGGCGCGGTGGCTCAAGCCTGTAATCCTAGCACTTTGGGAGGCCGAGACGGGCGGATCACGAGGTCAGGATATCAAGACCATCCTGGATAACACAGTGAAACCCCGTCTCTACTAAAAATACAAAAACTTAGCCGGGCGAGGTGGCAGGCGCCTGTAGTCCCAGCTACTCGGGAGGCTGAGGCAGGAGAATGGCGTGAACCCGGGAGGCGGAGCTTGCAGTGAGCTGAGATCCGGCCACTGCACTCCAGCCTGGGTGACAGAGCGAGACTCCGTCTCAAAAAAAAAAAAAAAAAAAAAAAGAAATTGGTCTTCCCTTACCTCCCCTCACTGTTGCCCTGGCCCTGCAAAGAGAGGGCACCACCGCCCTCCATTTGTAATCTATTGGGCTCATAGCCACTCAGACCTAGAAGGTGTATGGGTCTTTATTTTACAGATGAGGAGACGGAGGCCCAAAGCAGGGAGTGCAAGGAGCAGCGCGCATAGGGTCACACAGCTGACTGGGAATGGAGCCCAAATGCACCCTGGTTCTTTCCTTTACACCCCTCCTCCTAAGAAACAGCTCTGTGCTGGAGTCCCACAGGCAATGAGCAGGGCTGTCAGCTTCAGCATCACTGCCTCTCCTGCAAGGGGACAGGAGAGTAAGACAAGTGACTGCCTGGAGGGGCTGCAGCCAGACTAGAGGAACACGGCCAGCAGGTGAAGTTTCTCTTTAGGTATCTCTCTACATTCCTCTGCCCTTCAGCATCTCAGGTCCGCCTCAGCACAGAGCCCCGTTTCGTGAACTCACACTCAGTCTCCAAGATGGAAATTCGTGCCTTTCAGGAGTTTACAGAGAGTCCAGTGCTGAGGATCAAGAAATGAATTTCAATATGTACAACTATTATGGATCCATAAAAATTAAAAATGAAAAAAGTAAAATAAAGCGTAAGAAATGAATCTCAGCTGTTGGAATGCCACTCATCATAGCCCCTAAGTGAGGGAGAGATTTCAAGGTTATTGCTAAGGAAGGGCATTCCTGAAGTCCTTAAATCATGATTCCCAAACTTGGGTTATTCATATTTTATCTGCACAATTATTACTATACCTTGCATTCCACTTGCACAGATGTTTAACATTTCTTTATATCACCTTAGCTTTTGAATTTAGCTTACATTATTTTATTATAGAATCTATAATATAGTATTATATTATTTGTACATTAAAAGGAATTGCTATCGCGGTACTATATGCCTGGTAACACCAGACTTTCACTTGATCACGAGGTCAGGAGATCGAGACCATCCTGGCTAAACGGTAGTCTCTGCTAAAAAATACAAAAAAACTAGCCGGGCGCGGTGGCGGGCGCCTGTAGTCCCAACTACTCGGGAGGCGGAGGCAGGAGAATGGCGTGAACCCGGGAGGCGGAGCTTGCAGTGAGCTGAGATCCGGCCACTGCACTCCAGCCTGGGCGGCAGAGCCAGACTCTGTCTCAAAAAAAAAAAAAAAAAAAGGAATTGCTATCACTACTATATGTGGAACACCAGATTCACTTGCCATAAATAGAAGGTAGCTATAAAAAGATACAAAGGGGCTGGGCACGGTGGCTCACGCCTGTAATCCCAGCACTTTGGGAGGCCAAGGTGGGCAGATCATGAGGTCAAGAATTTGAGACCAACCTGGCCAACATGGTGAAACCCCGTCTCTACTAAAGATACAAAAAATTAGCTGGGCGTGGTGGCACACGCCTATAATCCCAGCTACTTGGGCGGGTGGGGTAGGAGAATTCCAAAGTCAGTGACACACTGGCAGGACACACTGGGGGCCTCACAAAGGAGAGAGGCTCAGCAAGAGAGCCTTTGGGGGCAAGGAGAGCCCACCCTTCACTCCTGCCTCTGGCTCTTCTCTGCAAAGCCCAGGCATTTCTCTTTTTTTTTTTTTTTTTTTTTTTTGACATAGGGTCTCACTGCAGCCTGGACCTCCTGGGCTCAAGCAATCCTCCCGCCTCAGCTTCCCGAGTAGCTGGGACTACAGGCACGTACCATCATGCCCAGCTCATTTTAACTTTTTTGTAGAGATGAGGTCTGTCTAAATTGTCCAGGCTGGTCTCAAGCTCCTGGGCTCAAGCGGTCCTCCCACCTTGGCCTCCCAAAGTGCTGGGATTACAGATATGAGCTACCACACCCGGCAAAAGTTACTATTTTTACTACTCTGGTTGAATCACTTAATTTTCTGTTTGGTCATTTGTAAAATGCGGCTATTCTGGTTATCCCACAGGAGTGCTGTAAGGACAGGACTGAATAATGAATAGAAATGCATTTTTTCCACCATGGTATGTGATTGTCATGGGTAGTTAACACTGAGCCCTGGTGGGTGAGTGAGCTGAGGGGCTTTAGGGACAGAGCACAGTGTGCACAGAGCCCTGGGAAGACACAGGTGCAGTCGGTGGCCTGCAGACCCCTTCCATTGGATCATTCCATGTGAAGGGGAGTCAGGGCCATTTGGAGGTAGCAGAGTTCTGAGTGGCATCCAGGCCCCCAAATAAGCCTCATTGCTCTGGCTTTTTTTTTTTTTTTTTTTTTTTTTTATGAAAAGGAGTCTCGCTCTGTTACCCAGGCTGCTGTACAGTGGTGCAATCAGCTCACTGCAACCTCTGCCTCCCAGGTTCAAGTGATTCTCCTGCCCCAGCCTCCTGAGTAGCTGGCGTTACAGGCTTCCGCCACCACGTTGGCCAATTTTTGTATTTTTAGTAGAGACGGGGTTTCACCATGTTGACCAGGCTGTTCTCAAACTCCTGACCTCAGGTGATCCGCCCACGTTGGTCTCCCAAAGTGCCGGGATTACAGGCATGAGCCACCGCACCCGGCCTCCTCTGGGTTTTTCAGGAGAATCTGCTGCCTCTACTGCAGCCACACCTTTAAAAATTGGAAAAACCACCAGGCAAGAGGTTGCAGGTGGCTTGACCAACCTCCCTGTGCCCTTCTAGGTACCAGGATCATCTATGACCGGAAATTCCTGATGGAGTGTCGGAACTCACCTGTGACCAAAACACCCCCGAAGGATCTGCCTGCCATTCCCGGGGTCACCAGCCCTTCCAGTGATGAGCCCCCCACGGAAGCCAGCCAGAGCCACCTGCGTAATAGCCCAGAAGATAAGCGGGCAGGCGGTGAGTGTTGGGGCTTGGCCAGGCTCTACCTTGGGAAAGGGAATGTATTAGCAATACCCTGGAGTCCATCCACTGGGGTGAATTCCAGGGAGGAGAAATGACAGGGACTCTGCCCTACCCTCTAAGGAGCAGCTCAGAGCCCAGAGGGTGAGAGTAGGGATGGGGAGATTGAACTCTTCATTGATAGCAACTTTCCCCCTGAAAAGGGTCCAGGCATCTCAGGAAAGGTGATCTGGCACCTTTGGGTCATGTAATTAGTGGGGATTTGTTTGAAATGGCAGTGGCTGCACACAGCAACTTTCATAAGCATCTGCCTCTGTATAATTGTCCCTGAAGCATTTCCACTTGGAACACACCCATGATGTTTGTGGTGCAAGAGACAAGTTATCAAAGACACAGTGTACTTGTCCTTTGGGAAATTACATGTCTACAAGATAAGAAATACATCCGGGATGCCTCCTGTTGGGCTGTTGTTCCCTAGTGGATCTTTATGAAGGCAGGTAGAAACAATGCAGCCAGTTGTCTCTGCCGATTTGACATTTGGTAGCTGGGTCCTTCCTGCTGTCCCCACCTCCTGAGTAATTAGAGCAGCCACGCTGGTAGTGGTGTAAATGAATGCACTCTTTGTGGCATCTTGACTGGCTTGGCAGAGTGTTGGAGTTCTCTGCTGCAAGATGATGCAGCGTAAGCACTTCCAGGCAACTATACTCAGATTGGAACCTGCCAACCCTTCACCCGCAAGGCCATACCCCAGACCCAGACAGGAAGCAGCAGGGACCTCAGCTGGGCTTGCTCTGCTGACAGCAGCAGAATTCATCTCCCCAGGGCCTGGAGGACATGATTCATAATTACCTTGGGAACCTCACAGTACAAGAGAGACAATAGTTGCCTGTGTCTTAGTCTGTTTTTTTATGGCTGTAACCGAATACGTGAGAGTGGGTAATTTATGAAGAAAAGTGATTTATTTCTTACAGTTCTGGAGGCTGGGAAGGCCAAGGACATGGTGCCAGCATTTGCTTGGCTTCTGGTGAGGGCCTCCTGCTGCATCATAACATGGCGGAAGGCATCACAGGGCAGGAGGGGCACATGAGAGAGAACCAAGCTGGCTTTTTATAACACTCTCGTGATAACTAGCCCACTCCTATGGTAACCATTAATCCAGGAATGGGCTAATCTATTCATGAGGACAGAGCCTTCATGACCCAATTACCTCTTAAAGGCCCCACCTCTTAATATTGTTACATCGGTATTACCCCATTAAGTTTCTGTATGAATTTCAAACCATAGTATTCCAGCCCTGGACCCCCAAAACTCATGTCCTTCTCATATACAAATATATTCATTTGGTCCCCATATCCCCAAAGACTTAACACGTTGCAGTCCTAGCTCAAAAGTTCAAAGTCCAGAATTGCATCGGAATCAGATGAGACTCACAACATGATTCATCTCAAGCTTAATTTCCTTCCAGCTGTGAGCCTATGAAACTAAACAAGTTATCCCCTTTCAAAAAATAGGGACTCTCCCTGGCCCCTAAAAACATCAGCTGGCGGCCAGGCACAGTGGCTCATGCCTGAAATCCCAGCATTCTGGGAGGCTGAGGCAGGATGAATACTTGAGGCCAGAAGTTCAATACTAGCTTGGGCAACAATGCGAGACCCCATCTCTACATAAAATTTTAAAATTAGCCGGGCATGGTTGTGCATGCCTGTAATCCCAACTACTTGGGAGGCTGAGGCAGAAGGATCACTTGAGCCCAGGAGGTCAAGGCTACAGTGAGCTATGATTGTATAACTGTACTCCAGCCTGGCCAAGAGACTGAGACCCTGTCTCTAAAGAAAAAAGCAGAAACAACAAAAAAGCCCAAGTGATATAGTTTGGATATTTGTCCCAGCCCAAATCTCATGTTGAATTGTAATCCCCAGTGTTGGAGGTGAGGCCTGGTGGGAGGTGTTTGGGTCTTGGGGACAGATCTGTCATAGCTTGGTGCTGTCCTCATGATAGTGAATGAGTTCTCTCCAGATCTGGTTGTTGTAAAGTGTGGGAGCGCCACTCCATCCTCTCTTTTGCTCCTGCTTCTTCCATGTGACATGCCTGCTCTCACTTTGCTTTCCACCATCAGGAAAAGCTCCCTGAGGCCTCCCCAGAAGCCAAGCAGAGGCCAGCATCATGCTTGTGCAGCCTGCAGAACCATGAGGCAGTTAAATCTCTTTTCTTGGCTGGGTGCGGTGGCTCACACCTGTAATCCCAGCACTTTGGGAGGCCGAGGAGGGTAGATCATCTGAGATCAGGAGTTCGAGACCAGCCTGGCCAACATGGCAAAACCCCATGTCTACTAAAAATACAAAAATTAGCTGGGTGTGGTGGTGGGCGCCTATAATCCCAGCTACTCTTTTGGGAGGCTTAGGTAGGAGAATCGCTTGAACCCAGGAGGCAGAGGTTGCAGTGAGCCAAAATTGGGTCACTGCACTCCAGCCTCGGAGACAGAGCGAGACTCCATCTCAAAAAAAAAAAACTTATTTTCTTTATAAATTACCCAACCTCAGGCATTTCTTTATAGCAATGAAAGAATGGCCTCATATACCAAGTATTCACCCATTATTGACCTGGCCCTCTGTCCCCTCTCTCCCCAGGTGAAGAGTCACAGTTTGAGATGGACATTTAAAGCACCAGCCCCTCAGGGCCTTCCTGGGAGGAGTCCCACCAGCCGGGCCTTATGAAAGTGATCATACTGGGCAGGTGTTGGCGTGGGGTCGGTCACCCCAGCCCTTTCTTCCCTCACTCAGGGCACCTGCCCCCTCCTCTTTGTGAACACCAGCAGATACCTCCTTGTGCCTCCACTGATGCAGGAGCTGCCGCCCCAAGGGGAGTGACCCCTGCCAGCACACCCTGCAGCCGAGGGCCAGGAAGTGGACAAGAACAAACCCTTCCTTCCGAATGATGAGCAATTCCAGCCTCTCGCTGCTGGGGGCGCAACCACCCCTTCCTTAGGTTGATGTGCCTGGGAAAGTTCCCTCCCCCTCCTTCCCTAAGAGAGGAAATAAAAGCCACCTTCGCCCTAGGGCCAAGAGTTGGGCCCTGTCTGAGCTTTTTTCAACCCCGTGTGGTAACTAACACCAGCTGCTATCTGTACAGTGCTGCTTTTTTTTTTTTTTTTTTGAGACGGAGTTTCACTCTTGTGGCCCAGGCTAGAGTGCAGTGGCGCGATCTCGGCTGACTGCAACCTCCACCTCCCGGGTTCAAGCAATTCTCCTGCCTCAGCCTCCCGAGTAGCTAGGATTACAGGTGCCCACCACCACACCCAGCTAGTATTTTTTTTGTATTTTTAGTAGAGATGGGATTTCACCGTGTTGGCCAGGCTGTTCTCGAACTCCTGACCTCAGGTGATCCACCCACCTCGGCCTCCCAAAGTGCTGGGATTATAGGTGTGAGCCACCATGCCCAGCCTTGTACAGTGCTTCTAAAGCATGGGCCTGTCCTTATTTGATTCTGACTCTGATCCTGTGGGTAAGTACAACAACTGTTATCCTCACTTTATAGCTGAGAAGACTGGCACAAGAACAGGTAAAATTGTGCAGCTGCTGAATGGCACATGGGACTGGGTTTGAGTCCTGCTACTCTTTTTTTTTTTTTTTTTTGAGACGAGATCTTGCTCTGTGACCCAGGCTGGAGTGCAGTGGCATAGTCCTAGCTCACTGCAGCCTCGAACTCCCAGGTTCAAGCAATCTCCTGCCTCAGCCTCCTGAGTAGCTGGGACTACAAGTTCATACCAGCATGCCTGGCTAAGTTTTTTGTGTGTAGAGATAAGGTCTTGCTATGTTGCCCAGGCTGGTCTTGAACTCCTGAGCTCTAGTGAGCCTCCCACCTCAGCATTCCAAAGTGTTGGGATGACAGATGTGAGCCACCACGCCCAGCCCATACCCTGCTATTCTTGATCTCTTGTTTTTCAGTGGCAAGGCAGCTGCCTTGCTTCTGGGCTTTTTCCCCTTTATCTCAACCCTAAGCCTGTCGAGTTTGGCACCTTCCCCTCAGGGCCCATTCCATGCAAGAATCAAAGGGAAGAGCCCCTGCCTTGGCCAGTGTGGCATCTGATCCACAGGCACTCGACCTTTGCCAACTGATCGCTTTGTGTGAGCTGTCATGGGCGGCACAAACACAGACAAGCTCTCTGCCTTGAAGATTTCGTTGAAATGTAAGATTTGCCCAAAAGTAAATGTAGCATAGGCTGGACACAGTGGCTCAAGCCTGTAATCCCAGCATTTTGGGAGGCTGAGATGGGAGGATTGATTGAGACCAGGAGTTGGAGACCAGTCTGGGCAATGCAGTAAGACCCTGTCTCTATAGAAAATTTTTTAAGTAGCCAGACATGGTGGTGCACACCTGTGGTCCTAGCCACTTGGGAGGCTGAGGTGGGAGGAACACATGAGCCCAGGAGTTCAAAGCTGCAATGAGCCACGATTGTGCCACTGCACTCCAGTGACAGAATAGAGGCTTCCTGGAGGTGATGCTACAGCCAGGCCCTGGGAATGAGTGGGTTGGGGGAGGGAGGAGCCCAGTGTTGCCAAGCTCAGATGGTCTTGGGGAGCTGGGGTGTTCAGGGATGGGACATCAAGTAGCCTGCTTTGGTCAGAGCAGGCAGTTTGTATGGGAGAGAATCACTAACAAATGGCCAAAGTAGGGTGAGGTTTCTGAAGGTCTTGAATGCTAGCTAGGCAGAGATCTTTGCTGAGAAGCAACAGGAATTTCTCATTACAGGGTATGCTGGTGGGTGGATGGCCTTTGAACAAGAGGCAGTGGCTGGCATTTACTTAACAAGCTCCAGGCACATAGCATTTGTCCACCTGCCATTTGGAGAGCAGCAGACCTTCAGTGGCCAAGTTGCTTTCTTGGCCTTTTCTATAGCTGGGTTGCAGCACCCTTCCCTCACAAGGACTGAAAGCAGCTGAGTCCAGGTGCGTGGTGATGTGTGGCAGGCCCGGCCTTTGGCACGTTGCCTCCAAGCACGCAGCAAAGTCTGTCCATATGGATGGAAAAGAGAGGCTAGGGATGGGCCACCACTGGTGCAAAGAATAATGAAAGCTTCAGGTAGGCTCAAAGGGGAGATTGGGTCAGCCTTCCCAATGCCTTAGCTTTTCAATAAAAGCATCTTCCTCCAAGGCCAGGCACAGTGTTTCCTACCTGTAATCCCAAAGCTTTGGGAGGTCAAGGTGGGAGGATCACTTGAGGCCAGGAGTTCGAAAACAGCCTAGACAACATAGTGAGACCCCATCTCTACCACCAAAAAAATTTAAAAATTAGCTAGACATGGTGGTGCACACCTGTAGTCCCAGGTGCTTGGGAGGCTGAGGAGGGAGGATCACTTTAGCTCAGGAGGTCGAGGCTGCAGTGAGTTATGATCGCACTACTGCACTGCAGCCTGAGCAGCAGGCTTTAAAAAAAAAAAAAAAAGCGGCCAGATGAGGTGGCTTATGCCTGTGATCCTAGCACTTTGGGAAGCCAAGGTGGGTGGATCACTTGAGGTCAAGAGTTTGAAACCAGCCTGCACAACATGGCAAAACCGCATCTCTACTAAAAATACAAAAATTAGCCAGGTGTACTGACACATGCATGTAATCCCAACTACTCGGGAGGCTGAGGCACGAGAATCGCTTGAACGTGGGAGGCGGAGGTTGCAGTGAGCCAAGATTGCACCACTGCACTCCAGCCTGGGTGACAGAGTGAGACTCTGACTCACAGGAAAAAAAAAAAAAAATTCTCACTCTGACATCCCACCAGAGGTCTTACCTACAGATCCATTTCCCTTCTTGGTCTTACGTCTCAGGGTCTAAGAGACAGGTAAATAAATCATTTAAAAATGATTTATCTGATAGTTCAGGGGCCACAGTAAGACAATTTTTCAGGCTGAGCATGGTGGCTCATGCCTGTAATCCAGCATTTTGGAAGGCCAAGATGAGGATCACTTGAGGCCAGGAGTTTGAGAGCAGCCTGGGCAACATGGCAAGACCCCTATCTCTATGAAAAATAGAGATAAAAAGAAGAAATAAAAGAAGTGTGCCCCTTTCCTACTGAGCAAAAGCATCCCCCTGAGGACCCCAGGTGTGTTTTGTCATTTTTGGCCAGGTGCTGTGGAGTGGCCACGATCTACAACACAGTCCTTATCCACAAGGAAGTTAAAATTTTGGGGAAAGCGAAACTGTTGTGGTCCAGCTGAACATGCCTGTGCATTGAGATCTAAAGCTCGTAGAGATGCTCACTATAGGGGACCATCACAGTTTGGCCCCTGCCACCCTCCAACATCACCAAAACCACTGCTTTTGCAATTGGGAAACGCCCTGACAACTGTTGGACAGATACCACGTGCCAAGACCCAGAGGAGACAAATGAGTGTTTTTAGCTATGTTGTGTGTTCTCAAAGAGCTTACAACCTGATCAGGAGAGGAGAAGTACTCCAAGTAGTAAATGGTCATTGGAAATACAAAGCAATACTTATGTGCTTGTCCAGTGAATGGAGGGGAGGCCGTGCATGTCCCAAGTTAGAGGACTCTGAGGTTTGAGAAGCCTTCACGGAGGAGGTGTGGCTTGATAGGACTGGTAGGATTCCTGTGTCATGAATGGCGTAAGGTACAGGAGCCCCCAGGAACAGGTGAGCTGGAGAAGCATGGACGCGGTTAGGCGTTCTGTGCACGAATGAAGAGGCTGGCCTGACAGTGGAGATGGGAATGGGCTGTATTGGGAAGAAGGCTTGACACCCTTGAGTGAGGTAGAGGGAGGAGGGATGTGTTAAAGGTTTCTGGTCCAGGAGATCCAGGCAAGAGGTCAGAAAGGAATTGCTGGTTTAGGAATTATGTAGAGTAAAGAGCAAGGAGGCCAAAGATGGAACCGTGGGGAATGTTCCCAGTGAGCATGAGTGGAGGAGTGTGGGGAGCTGAACTGCTGGTGATTTTCCAACCTCCAGGCTGCTACTGACACAGCTGTGGGCGTCGCTCCAACTTCCAGGTAGCCAGACAGGTATCAACCAGGCCGTCTTTTTCCTGGTGCCTTTAGTGCGACATTTATCAAGATGACTCAAGGAACAGCCCAAGGACATGTGGCCAATCAAGAAGGCTCATACTTGGCTGGGCGCAGTGGTTCACAACTGTAGTCTAAGCACTTTGGAAGGCTGAGGCAGGCCGATCACCTAAGGTCAGGAGTTCCAGACCAGCCCCGACCAACATGGAGAAACACCGTCTCTACTAAAAATACAAAATTAGCTGGGCATGGTGGTGCATGCCTGTAATCCCAGCTACTTGGGAGGCTGAGGCAGGAGAATCGCTTGAACCCCGGAGGTGGAGGTTGTGGTGAGCCAAGATCACGCCGTTTGCACTCCAGCCTGGGCAACAAGAATGAAACTGCATCTCAAAAAAAAAAAAAAAAAAAAAGAAGGCTCATAGTCTTGCCACCTGAAAACCAGTACTTCTAGAAGGGTGAGATTCAGCAAAAGACTCCAAGTGGTCTTCCAGGTAAATCCAACCTTTGATTTTTTTTTTTTTTTGAGACAGAGTGTCGCTCTGTCATGCAGGCTGGAGTGCCATGCCACAATCTCGGCTCACTGCAACCTCTGCTGCCGGGTTCAAACAATTCTCCTGTCTCAGCCTCCGGAGTAGCTCGGACTACAGGCACGTGCCACCACTCCCAGCTAGTTTTTCTACTTTTAGTAGAGTCAGGGTTTTGCCATGTTGGCCTGGCTGGTCTCAAACTCCCAGCCTCAAGTGATCACCACCCTCATCAGTCTCCCAAAGTGCTGGAATTAAAGGCAGGAGCCACAGCTCAGGCCCCAGATGAACTCTGATTTAACAAACATTTACTAAGCGTCTAGTAAATGCTAGATCTTGAGGCAATACAAGAGAATTTTAAAACAAATACCTGGGAAAATGTGAAATAATCCAAGGAGGCATGATTAGGTACAAATAAATGGAGTGATAGATGTGACAGGTCAGCAAGACAGGGACAATCAGTGACAGTAGGAAGGATATGTAGACTATAGAAGAAATTGAAGTTGCGCATGGTGATTCATACCTATAATCCCAGCACTTTGGGAGGCTGAGGTGGAGGTGATCACTTGAGGCCAGGAGTTTAAGACCAGCCTGCCCAACATGGTGAAACCCTGTCTCTACTAAAAATACAAAAATTAGTCGGGCATGGTGGTGGGTGCCTGTAGTCCGAGCTACTCAGGAGGCTGGGGCAGGAGAATCTTTTGAACCCAGGAGGTAGAGGTTGCAGTGAGCCAGGATCGCACCACTGCACCCCAGCCTGAATGACAGAGTGAGACTCTGTTTAAGAAAAAAGAGAGCCGGGCGCGGTGGCTCAAGCCTGTAATCCCAGCACTTTGGGAGGCCGAGACGGGCGGATCACAAGGTCAGGAGATCGAGACCATCCTGGCTAACCCGGTGAAACCCCGTCTCTACTAAAAAATACAAAAAACTAGCCGGGCGAGGTGGCGGGCGCCTGTAGTCCCAGCTACTCGGGAGGCTGAGGCAGGAGAATGGCGTGAACCCGGGAGGCGGAGCTTGCAGTGAGCTGAGATCTGGCCACTGCACTCCAGCCTGGGTGACAGAGCGAGACCCTGTCTCAAAAAAAAAAAAAGAAAAAGAAAAAAGAGAAAGGGCTGGGCGCAGTGGCTTACGCCTGTAATCCCAGCACTTTGGGAGGCCGAGGCAGGCGGATCACCTGAGGTCGGGAGTTCGATACCAGCCTGACCAGCATGGAGAAACCCCGTCTCTACTGAAAATACAAAATTAGCTGGATGTGGTGGCACATTCCTGTAATCCCAGCTACTCGGGAGGCTGAGGCAGAAGAATCGCTTGAACCCAGGAGATGGAGGTTGCAGTGAGTTGAGATCGTGCCACTGCATTCCAGCCTGGGTAACAGAGTCAAAAAAAGAAGAAGAAGGAGAAGAAGAAGAAACTGCATTAGCAAAAGTATGTCTAGAATGAATGAATCCAGCATGTGTAAGATACTAGGATATTTTTAGTCAGTTGTGTGTTGCTGGGTTGGGTAGCACGTAGCAGGCTTAGATAGCATGGGATTTAATTGTTGGAACCAAAAAAAAAAAGCATGCGTGGAATGTCAAATAAAAAAAGATAGAATGTCTTCTGCCTGTCTGGAGCTTCACTACAATCTTATTTTGGATCTCCATAATTTATGAGGTTAGTATTTTTACTCCTGTTTTACACATGACCATGGCTAGTGAGGGCCAGAATTAGAATTCCAACTCCTATATTTTCAGCTCCAAAAACCTATGGGGTTTGGTTTTGTTTTGTTTTGTTTTTTGAGACGGAGTCATGCTCTGTCGCCCAGGCTGGATGGCTGGATCTCGGCTCACTGCAAGCCCCACCTCCCAGGTTTACGCCATTCTCCTGCCTCAGCCTCCTGAGTAGCTGGGACTACAGGCTCCCGCCACCTTGCCCAGCTAGTTTTTTTGTATTTTTTTTTTAGTAGAGACGGGGTTTCACGGTGTTAGCCAGGATGGTCTGGATCTCCTGACCTCATGATCCACCCGTCTCGGCCTCCCAAAGTGCTAGGATTACAGGCTTGAGCCACCGCACCCGGCTGTTTTGTTTTGTTTTAGAGACGGGGATCTTGCCATGTTGCCCAGGCTGGTCTTGGATTCCCGGCCTCAAGTGATCCTCCTTCCTCGGCATCCCAAAGTGTTGCGATAACAGGCATAAGCCACCATGCCCAGCCTCCAAAACCTATGCTCTTAATGCCACACTGTGAATAGAACTGAAGTCTGGGCTGTTCTGACTCTGAGCTTTAGGCAACTGGGATACTGGTTGGAGATGTCAGAACAGGCAGTGACAGGTGAGTGTCAAGGTAAAGCAGGTAGAGAAGAGACCTGGGGCCAGGAAGCCATTCAGGTGTTTGGTGAGTTGCTTAGAATTCATGGGTTTGGGGGAGTGAGGTAGTGAAGACGAAGGAGTGTAAGGTTGATAGCCTTTTCTCGTTTACTCAAGGGTTATTTGTTGAGAGCCTACTGTATACCAGGTGCTGTTTTAAGCACTAGGGGTGATAACTAGAGTGGATAACACAAAGCCCTGCCGTCAAGGAGCAGACCTTCCAATGATGCAGCAGCTGTGTGTGCACCCCGCTTTCACTGTGGACATCACAAACCTGGCCTCCTCCAAATAAGGTGCAGAACTGAGCATGGCCAACCCTTCCTCCCCGCAAGCAGAGGACATGTGCTCCTTGCTGTGGGACAATCAGTCCTGCATGGAGGAACCAGCACCCCAGTGACAGGCCATAGACGAAAATAACTGAACAAAGCCCTGTTTTTTGTCAGCAGGAAAAGGCAAGGAACCCGCTTTCTGCAGGTTAACGGAGCGGGGGGCGGGGGGGAGTGCGACCCGTGAGGATTAGGTTTTGCTGAGTTTAACACACTCCAGAGAGTATGCTGCAGGGACAGTAGGGAAGAGAAGGGCTCTTGGGCCACAGCAAACTGAAGGCGAAACCCTCCAACCCCCAGCTGCAAATCAGAGGCCGTTTCCTATGCAAAACACCATAGGAAGCCGTTTTCCAAAGGAGGAGCCTTAAAGCCGCCCTTGTTTCTTGCTTTTGGGTTCTGCGGAGAAACGATGTTGCAAGACTCGTCTTTGTGCTGCCGCCTGCTGGAAGAGTTCATTAAAGCAAGGAAAGCTGGGTACGTCTAGGAAATGGTTATTGCACTCCGTTAGGTGAAAAAAAGTGAGGATGCCATATGTATTCAAGACTTAAGCACATTTCTCCACATTTTTTCTATCGAGATCATGCAACTGGATCTTCATTCTCTAAAAGGAATACTAAGGAAAAAGTTTTCCAGACAGAGTGGCCAGGATTGTGTTGTGGGGCAGAACCAGAGGTAGAATAGAATATGCCTGCGCTGCCCAGACCTGGTTTGGGACAAGCTAGTTATGTCCCTGCTTCCTCCCTTGACCAAGCGCAGCCATGCACGTGGTCATACTGCTCTTTGATCCTCGACCCACCTCTCTGGCCAGCAGCAGCCAGCTGGCTGTATCTGCCAAGGAATTCCAGCCAGGAACACAGTTTACTCTTGTCTGGCATTTCTCAACCCGAGCTTCCACCATGAAGTTGCATTTAAACCTTTTTCTAGGCACTGCACTACCTTCCAAAAACAGTCAGGACTCTGGGCTGTTCAAAACTTCCTTAGCCTCTATAGGATAGGTTTCAGATTTGCGTAGAAATTGTGGATATAAACGTAGCCATCACTCAGGTTATCCTCCAACTCCTGGGACAGTTTCAGCTTTTTTTTTTTTTTTTTTTTTTTGACACGGAGTTTCGCTCTTGTCTCCCAGGCTGGAGTGCAATGGCATGATATCAGCTCACTGCAACCTCCGCCTCCCAGGTTCAAGCAGCTCTCCTGCCTCAGCCTCCCAAGTAGTAGCTGGGATTACAGGTACCTGACACCTTGCCCAGCTAATTTTCGCATTTTTAATAGAGACAGGGTTTCACCATCTTGGCCAGGCTGGCCTTGAACTCCAGACCTCAAGTGATCCACCCACGTCAACCTCCTAAAGTGTTGGGATTACAGGCATGAGCCACTGCACCTGGCCTAGTTTCAGCTTCTGAGCTTTTCAGGAACCAACCAAAAAACCCACTCACAGCTCCCCAGCCTCTTAACTCCAATGAGGGACATCTACAGCAATAGGAGAAACCTCTGATGACCTACACAGAGACACTGATACCCAAGTATTCTTTTACATTTTTAAATGTAATTTTTAAATTTGTTATTATAAATTGACAAATTATAATTGTATACATTTATGAAGTACAAAGTGGTGTTATGACATATGTATACAGTGCGGACTGATTAAATCAAACTATTTAACATATCCATCACCTCAAATCCTTTTTTTTTTTTTTTTTTTTTTTTTTTTTTTTTTTTTTTTGAGACGGAGTCTCGCTCTGTCGCCCAGGCTGGAGTGCAGTGGCCTGATCTCAGCTCACTGCAAGCTCCGCCTCCCGGGTTCACGCCATTCTCCTGCCTCAGCCTCCCGAGTAGCTGGGACTACAGGCGCCCGCCACCTCGCCTGGCTTTTTTTTTTGTAGTTTTAGTAGAGACGGGGTTTCACTGTGTTCACCAGGATGGTCTCGATCTCCTGACCTCGTGATTTTTTTTTTTCTTTTTTGAGACAAGATCTCACTCTGTCACCCAGGCTGAAGTGCAGTGATGTGAGCAGAGTTCACTGTAGCCTCACCTCCTTGGGTCAAACAATCCTCCTGCCTCAGCCTCCCATGTAGCTGGGGCCACAGGCATGCACCACTGCACTCACCTAATTTTTTTATATTTTTGTAGAGACAGGGTCTTGCCTTGTTGCCCAGGCTTGGATATCAATTTTTTGTGGTGAGAACATTTGAGTTTTATTCTTGGCAATTTTGTGTATTTTTCTCTTTTTTTCTTTAAATTTCTTTTCTTTTTTTTTTTGAGACAAAGTTTTGCTCTTGTTGCCCAGGCTGGAGTGCAATGGCGGGATCTTGGCTCACTGCAACCTCTGCCTCCTGGGTTCAAGCGATTCTCCTGCCTCAGCCTCACAAGTAGCTGGGATTACAGGCACCCGCCACCACACCCAGCTAATTTTTGTATTTTAGTAGAGATGGGGTTTTACCATGTTGGCCAGGCTGGTCTCAAACTCCTGACCTAAATTGATATGCCTGCCTCGGCCTCCCAAAGTGCTGGGATTACAGGCATGAGCCACCATGTCCAGCCACTTTAAATTTCTTTAAAAAATTTTTTTTAACTCTTAATCCCATGACAGATTACTCTTGGCAATTTTGAAATATATAATATACTATTATTAACTATAGGACACCCAAATACTCCTTAAGCCTCATGAACTTTGCCACAGTCTTATTCAATTCACTAACAGATTATGTTAGTAATGCTGGTCTGATTTGGGATAAATAGCATGACTTCCTCTCCATTTTCCTCCATAGATGGCATCTATCTATCTGTCTTATTCCATTTTGTGTTGCTATAACAGAATACCTGAAGCTGGTTTATCTGTAAAGAAAAGAGGTTTATTTGGCTTATGATTCTGGTGGTTGGAAAGTCCAAGGGCATGGCACAAGCATCTGCTTGACTGCTGGTGAGGACTCGTGCTGTGTCACAACATGTCAGAGAAGCAGAAGGGGAAGTGAGTTATGTGCAAGAAAGGGACCAAACACCTCACTTTAAAACAATATGAGCTTGAGGGAACTAATCTATTCCTGTGTGAACTAACCCAGCCTCCAGAGAAAGACATTACTCTATCCTAGCCCTGTGTGGGGATGAGTGCCCCTAGTCTTTGCAGTGAGCCAAGATCCCGCCATTGCACTCCAGCCTGAGTGACACACAGAGACTCCATCTCAAAAAAAAAAAAAAGGCATTAATCTACCTTAACATAGTCACATCGTAAAGGCACCACCTACCAACACCATTATATTGGCAATGAACTTTCAACATGAGTTTTGATGTGGACAAACCACACCCAAAACATAGCAACATTTAAACTAGATTAGCCTTTTGCATTACAAGGGACCAACATACTGCCCAGGGGCAAAAGATTATCTTGTGTGGGAACTTTGTAGTGTGTATACCATGTGGCTTACTACCTGTGTCTCTTCAGTCATAGTTTGGGAGATCTCAAATCATAGAGGAACAAGATGGTATCACTATTCTTTGCTGTAGTCAAGATATGATTGGAAATGCCATTCAATCATGAGCAGATAGTCCTCCTGTTGACAAGATATCCTATTTACCACCTTCAACCAAAACCTTCAGCCACTGCCTCTTCTCCCTCCTTAAGAATTCAGTTCTTCCTTCCTTACATTGAGCCTGACTGCTTCTTTCAGGTTCCTGCAGGGCTAAGGATGGGCCACCCCAAGCAGGAGGACATTGTCAGCCCAAGGGAAAGCTGTTGATCCTGACCTATCAGGCCAGTCATGCACAGGGCTCACACAGACTGACATGTGAGGAAATACAGCTGCTTCAGCGGCCAGATGGGTATTTGGATTCCGTGGGTGGATGACAAAGGGCCCTGGGTCTTGGGCCTGAATCAAGAAAACTTAAATCCTTAAGTCAGTAACTGTATTAAAGTTCATGGTTCAATCAGAACCTTCCTTTTGTCAAGGAAGAGAGAAAGGAGGTCATGACATTGTCTCTTCTCAAGAGTCCATCTCAGCCAGGCACGGTGGCTCACACCTGTAATCCCAGCACTTTGGGAGGCCAAGGTGGATGGATCGCTTGAGATCAGGAGTTCAAGACCAGCCTGGCCAACATGCTGAAACCTCATCTCTACTAAAAATACAAACATTAGCTGGGCTTGGTGGTGCATGCCTATAATCCCATTCTCGAGAGGCTGAGGCACAAAAATCACTTAAACCCGGGAGGCAGAGATTGCTGTGAGCTGAGATGGCACCACTGCACTCCAGCTTGGGTAAGAAAGCAAGACTTTGTGTCAAACAAACAAACAAACAAACAACAACAAAAAAGAGTCCATCTCATCCCCTCCATGATGCAGGCAAGCTCACTCTTAGATTTCCCCTACTTCAGGTCTCTCGTGACTGCTGTCCTCTTGACCTCTCCTAGATATTTGGGTTTCTTGTACTATACAACTTCATTCATACTCTAAGTGCCAGCACCATGATTCATTGCCTGCCGGTTCCAGCAGAAAAACCCACCTACCACATCCTGGTCAAAACTTGATGTGACTGGGGTAAAGGAAAAAGTTCATCTCAGGCCAGGCGCGGTGGCTCACGCCTATAATCCCAGCACTTTGGGAGGCTGAGGTGGGCGGATCATGAGGTTAAGAGATGGAGACCACCCTGGCCAACATGGTGAAACCCCGTCTCTACTAAAATTACAAAAATTAGCCGGGCATGGTGGCGCACACCTATAGTCCCAGCTACTTGGGAGGCTGAAGTAGGAGAATCACTTGAACCTGGGAGGTGGAGGTTGCAGTGAGCCTAGATCGCGCCACTGCACTCCACCCTGGGCAACAAGAGCGAAACTCCATCTCAAGAAAGAAAAAAAAAGTTCGTCTCACCCTTTCCCTCCCTCACTTTCTGGCCTCCAACATTCTGCAGGGACTCTCAAAAGAGACATTCATTATGGCCTAACCCATGGTGAGTCTTCCTCATAGCTCCCTGAGGAATTCCCATCTCCTTGGTTAGACGTGAACCCCCTTGGTACTGAAAATGACCCTGAGCTTCCAGCGCTTGTCCCTCTTCCAGCTTATCCTCCTGCTGTGTCATCTCACTACATCAGCTGTTCTCAAACCTTCCTGTGCATTGGAATGACCTGGAGGGCTGACTAGAACACAGATTGTGAGGCCCAACCCCCAGAGATCCTAATTCAGTAGTCAGGGGTGGAGCCTGAGAATTTGCATTTCTGATCAGTTCCCAGGTAGTGCTAATGTGGTTTAGTCTAGGACCATGCTTGGAGAACTGCCCAGCTGCATAATGTCAGGACGTTAGCTCTCCTAGACTAGTGATTGCACCAAGCCTACATCCACAAGGAGTGGAAAACCAGCCATCCAGTGCTCCTGTGTTCCTGGGTAGACAGGCAGCTTGTTTCCAAACTCCTCAGGCTCCAGAGGAGTGTGTTAACAGAAAAACCAAACTCTGTAAAAAAATATATATATATAAAAAATATAATACATATTATATAATATATATTATATATACACACATATATATTATATATATATATACACACATATATAAAATATATTTTATATATATATTTTTTTTTAATGGAGTCTCGCTCTGTCACCTAGGCTGGAGTGCAGTGGTGCGATCTCGGCTCACTGCAACCTCCGTCTTCCAAGTTCAAATGATTCTCTTGCCTCAGCCTCTCGAATAACTGGGATTACAGGCGCCTGCCACCACGCCCAGCTAAATTTTATATTTTTAATAGAGACAGCGTTTCACTATGTTGGCCAGGCTAGTCTGGAACACCTGACCTCAGGCGATGCACCTGCCTCGCCTCCCAAAGTGCTAGCATTGCCAAGTGTGAGCCACGGAGCCTGGCCGTAAAATATTTTAAAGAGGCTGATTCTGAGCCAATAGGAGTGACCACAGCCCTGGAGAAAACACAGACTGAAGGAGCCTTGATGAGCCTTTGGTTTCATACATTGTAGGGAGGCAGGAGTTATAGGCAAAGACATCTATCAATGCATGAAAGGTACACATTGTTTCAGCCCTGAAAGGCAGGATGTCTTGAAGTGGGGCCTTATAGGTATAAGTAGATTCAGTGATTCTTGAATTTGCAGTTGGTTAAAGGAGTAAGGCTCTGTCGAAAACTTGGAATCAGCAGAAAGGAATGTTTAAGATAAGGATGCTATGTAGCAAGATTGCTGGCCTACTGTAGGCTAGACTTTACCCCTGTCTGGGATGGCCCTGGGTCTTGTTTATAATTTGGTATCTGATTGCAACAAAGAATCTGTTTTTCAGTAGGCTTACTAGGGAATGTTTGTCCGTCTTATGATCTCTATTTAACATGCTGGTCAGTTGTGCCTAAACTCCAAAAGGGAAGGGGCATAACAAGGTATGTTCGACCTCTCTTCCTGTTGTGGCTGGGGGTTCAGTTTTCTTTTCTTCTTCTTCTTCTTCTTCTTCTTCTTCTTATTATTATTATTATTATTATTATTATTTTGAGATGGAGTCTTGCTCTGTCGCCCAGGCTGGAGTGCAATGGCAAGATCTTGGCTGACTGCAACCTCTGCCTCCCAGGTTCAAGTGATTCTCGTGCCTCAGCCTCCCAAGTAGCTGGGATTACAGGCGCACACCACCATGCAGAGCTAATTTTTGTGTTTTTAGTAGAGACAAGGTTTCACCATATTGGCCAGGCTGGTCTCAAACTCCTAACTTCGGGTGATCCACCCACCTCGGCCTCCCAAAGTGCTGGCCAGGGAGTTCAGTTTTTTGTTTGTTTGTTTGTTTTTTCTTTGAGACGGAGTTTCACTCTTGTTGCCCAGGCTGGAGTGCAATGGCGCGATCTCGGCTCACCACAACCTCCGCCTCCCAAGTTCAAGCGATTCTCCTGCTTCAGCCTCCCGAGTAGCTGGGATTACAGACACCCGCTACCACGCCCAGCTAATTTTGTATTTTTTGTACAGATGGGGTTTCTCCATGTTAGTCAGGCTGGTCTTGAGGGAGTTCAGGTTTTAGTGTTCATCTAGGCTCCCCTTGGCCAAGAAGGTATTGACCATTCAGTCAGTGCGGGGTGGTGGTGGGGGGGGAGGGGTGGAGAGGGGAATGTAGAATTTTATTTTATTTATTATTATTATTTTTGAGACAGAGTTTCACTCTCATTGCCCAGGCTGGAGTGCAGTGGCACAATCTCAGCTCACCGCAATCTCCACCTCCCAGGTTCAAGCAATTCTCCTGCCTCAGCCTCCCAAGTAGCTGAGATTACAGGTGCACACCACCATGCCTGGCTAATTTTGTATTTTTAGTAGAGACAGGGTTTCTCCATGTTGGTCAGGCTGGTCTCGAACTCCTGGCCTCAGGTGATCCGTCCGCCTCAGCCTCCCAAATTGCTGGGATTACAGGCATGAGCCACCACGCCCGGCCCAGAATTTTATTTTTATTTTACAAGCTCCTTGCTGAACCCTTCTGGGCTGCTTCACCAGTGGGGTTGGTGGCATCTTTGGCGTTAAAATGGGACAAGCCTCAGGCCAGGCACGATGACTGACACCTGTAATCCTAGCACTTTGGAAGGCCAAGGTGAGCAAATTGCCTGAGCCCAGGAGTTTTACATCAGCCTGGGCAACATGGTGAAACCCTATCTCTGCTAAAATACAAAAAATTAGCTGGGCGTGTTGGCGTGCACCTGTAGTCCCAGCTACTCGGGAGGCTGAGGCATGAGAATTGCTTGAATCTGGGAGGCAGAGGTTGCAGTGAGCCTAGATCATGTCATTACACTCCAGCCTGGGTGACAGAGCAAGACTGTCTGAAAGAAAAAAAAAAAAAAAGAACAAGCCTTGTTCACAAGAGAGAATGCAGTTTCATTTATTCGACAAATATTTACTGAGTGCCTTATATGTGCCAGGCATGGTTCTAGGTGCCTACGATACATCAGTAAACGAAACAGACACAAATCTCTACCCACAGCCGGGTACAGTGACTCACACCTGTAGTCCCAGCACTTTGGGAGGCCGAGGAAGGTGGATCACCTGTGGTCAGGAGTTCAAGACCAGCCTGAACAACATTGTGAAGCCCTATCTGTACTAAAAATACAAAAATTAGCTGGGCGTGGTGGCGCGTGCCTGTAATCCCAGCTACTCAGGAGGCTGAGGTAGGAGAATGGCTTGAACTCAGGAGGCAGAGGTTGCATGCAATGAGTTGAGATCACGCCACCGCACCCCAGCCTGGGCAACAGAGCTAGGCTCTGTCTAAAAATAAATAAGTAAATAAAAGCCAGGCCTGGTGGTGCATGCCTGTAGTCCCAGCTACTCCAGAGGCTGAGGCAGGAGAATTGCTTGAACCCTGGAGACGGAGGTTTTGGTGAGCCAATATCACGCCACTGCACTCCAGCCTGGCTGACAGAGCAAGACTCCATCTCAAAATATATATACCCACCTTTTATGGAGCTCGCCTTTTCCTAACAATAAGAAGAATAAAACTCTTTTTACTGTATTCAGTGGGACTCAGATATCTGGTTACTGGAAGTGGAAGTAACCAGGAATGCTTAGTTGGCTCAGTTTATAAACACTAGAAATGAAGGCCCAGAAGCTTCAGCAGAGACTGAATGACTGCTCCATTGAGATGAACTACTGCATAATTATCTTCATCATGATTTTAACAAACACAAAAAGCTTTGTTTTGCTTTATTGATGATAACAACATGGGGGCATCGGAGTAGAGGAGAGAGTGAGTCCTTGGAGTTGAGTCCAGGGCATCTGACCCACTATTCTTTGTTAGGAGAGAGCCTAGAAGCCTTCAACAAAGGCTGTGTTGGAGGAAAAACTGAAGCTAAATTAATATTTAAATGGAAGAAACTGAAGCTAAATTAATATAAGTAGAGAGTTTATTTGCACCAAGCTTGAGGTTCGTAACATGGGAGCATAGATTTAAGTTTCCTGAATAGACATTCCAATTAGCAGCAGATACAAGTGGATTTTTTTTTTTTTTTTTTTTGAGAGGGAGTTTTGCTCTTGTTACCCAGGCTGGAGTGCAATGGCGTGATCTCAGTTCACTGCAACCTCTGCCTCCCAGGTTCAAGCGATTCTCCTGCCTCAGCCTCCCAAGTAGCTGGGACTACAGGCACGTACCACCATGCCTGACTAATTTTGTACTTTTAGTAGAGACAGGGTTTCTCCATGTTGGTCAGGCTGGTCTCAAACTCCCAAACTCAGGTGATCCGCCTGCCTCAGCCTCCCAAAGTGCTGGGATTACAGGCGTGAGCCACCATGCCCAGCCACAAGTGGATTTTTTTTTTTTTTTTTTGAAATGGAGTTTAGATCTTGTCGCCCAGGCTAGGAGTGCAATGGCTCAATCTCGGCTCACTGCAACCTCTTTCTCCTGGGTTCAAGCGATTCCCCTGCCTGAACCTCCTGAGTAGCTGGGGTTACAGGCGCCTACCACCACACCTAGCTAATTTTTGAATTTTTAGTAGAGACGGGGGATCACCATGTTGGCCAGGCTGGTCTTGAACTCCTGACCTCAGGTGATCCACCCGCCTCGGCCTCCCAAAGTGCTGGGATTACAGGTGTGAGCCACCGCGCTGGTCCACAAGTGGATTTTTAAAGGGAAAGAAGAGGCAGTTCCTGAGTTGTTTACCAAGAATTTCCATTAAAATAACATAAGCGGCAGGGCGCGGTGGCTCAAGCCTGTAATCCCAGCACTTTGGGAGGCCGAGACGGGCGGATCACGAGGTCAGGAGATCAAGACCATCCTGGCTAACATGGTGAAACCCCGTCTCTACTAAAAAAAAAAAATACAAAAAACTAGCCGGGCGAGGTGGCGGGCGCCTGTAGTCCCAGCTACTCGGGAGGCTGAGGCAGGAGAATGGCGTAAACCCGGGAGGCAGAGCTTGCAGTGAGCTGAGATCCGGCCACTATGCTCCAGCATGGGGGACAGAGTGAGACTCCGTCTCAAAAAAAAATAATAATAAAATAAAATAAAATAAAATAAAATAACATAAGCTGCTGATTGGCTATATACATTGTTAAGCTATAGGGTGTGGGTTATAGTGGCTGTTACAGCACTATTAGGTTAATTTATGGCTACTTTTAGCAATAGCAAGCAATTTCAAGGTGAACACATAGCTCAGAATGGGGTGGGGGAAAGTAGGATGTGATTGCTATCTCATTTTAATGTCTCATTGGGCCTGATAATTTAGAAGGACTCCCATGCATCAGATAAAACTTATTTTCTTACCTGGTACGGGGATGGGACATAACTTGTTTTCATACAAGTTCTCTCCCTTGGGTATTGAAGGCCCTGTGGTCAATACAGGCTGGGAGCAGTGGCTCACAACTATAATCCAAGCACTTTGGGAGGCCAAGGCAGGAGGATCACTCGAACCCATGAGTTCAAGACCAGCCTGGGCAACATAGTAGATCCTGTCTCTACAAAAATTTTAAAATTAGCCGAGTATGATGGCACATGCCTGTAGTCCCAGCTACTCAGGAGGCTGGGTGGGAACACAGCTCACCACAACCTTGATCTCCTGGGCCCAAACAATCCTCCTGCCTTGGCCTCCTGAGTAACTAAGGCTACAGACATGCACCATCACACCCGGCTAATTTTTTTTTTTTTTTTTTTTTTTTTTGAGACAGAGTCTTACTCTGTCACCCAGGCTGGAGTGCAGTGGTGCGATCTCAGCTCACTGCAGCCTCCACCTTCCAGGTTCAAGCGATTCTCCTGCTTCAGCCTCCTGAGTAACTGGGATTACAGGTGCCTGCCACCATGACCAGCTAATTTTTGTATTTTTAGTAGAGACGGGGTTTCACTATGTTGGCTAGGCTGGTCTCGAACTCCTGACCTCAAGTGATCCACCTGCCTTGGCCTCCCAAAGTGCTGGGATTACAAGCATGAGCCATCATGCCCGGCCCAGCTAATTTTTTAAATTTTTTGTAGAGTTGGGGTCTCACTATGTTGCCCAGGCTGGTCTCCAACCCATGGGCTCAAGTGATCCTCCTAACTTGGCCTCCCAAAGTGCTGAGAGACAAAGCAGGGACCACACCCTCCCTCTCCACTCCTCCACCTACTTGTTAGAGGCTTGCCAAACCCCTCCCAAGCATGGAAATAAAGGAAAATCTTGAGTTCCTTCAAAGGAAATTCCAAGCACCTAGCTAGCCTTGATAAATAAATGAGCAACTTGATAAGCAAGAATGTAATAGTAGCCTAAAACAATAGCAAAGGAAGCTAGAGCCAGGAAATGTTTGGTTCCCTATGTAAACTAAAGATAACATCTTAGCATGTGTCCCTGAACTGTTTTTCAGAAACTGGACCCCCACCCAATGGATCTGCTGGCACACAGACCTCCGAGAAGGAGAAACAGAGGACTGAACTCTGACAGCTGTCCTTTGTTCTAAAGTTCTTCCTGAGGGGCCTGAAGGAGGTCACACTCACACTGAGCTAACATTCTTTTCTCCTGACCCCAAATTTTTCTCCCTTAACCAATTGCAAATCAGAAAATCTTTGAATTTACCTATTGCCTATAACACCTCTACATTCCCCCGAACCCTCCTCCCCTTCAAGATACCCGACTCTTTTAAGCTAACAAATGTGTAACCTTCATGTACTGACTTATGACTTTGCCTGTAACTTCTGCTTTCCGGAATTTTACCCCTGCCTTTAAAAACCCTTACCTGAAAGCTATTGGGGAAGTCAGGATTTGAGAGTGAGCTACCTGGTCCTCCTTGCTTGGTGCACTGCAAATAAATGTCTTCCTTTCTACTGTTGCGGGACAATCAGAGACAGGAAAGACCGAACAGAGTTCAGGAAAGCCTTTATTAAGGTAATCACCTAGCTCAGTAGGACTAGCGTCCAGGAAAGTCTGAGCTCTGGACAAAGAAAGCAGCCACCTTTTAAGCAGTCAGTGGCCGGGAGCTATGTGATGCAGGAAGCATACTTACAGAAGCGAGAACAAAGGCAGTTGATCAGTCTTTTACATTTATCTATCCTACATGTTCTATATCCTTGGGAAACTCTGTTTCTGTAACACATGCTTATCAACCTTGTAACTTTGCAGCTGTAGGGAGGTGAAGCAGGAACTCACTGAGCCTCAAGGAATGTGAAACTGGTGAGTACAGATAAGGCTTGCTGAGCACAGAAGGAAAAACAGGCAGTTAGTATCCTTCTCTAAGTTAGACTACATAGGGCGGGGGACTACACTAAACTTAGCTTTTGAAGGAAAAACTAAAAATTTCTTGGTGGTCTTGTAAAATTCATGAATTCCTTCTTCATCCCCGCTTCGGTGCTCGCCATAAATGTAGATTAATAAAGAGCACCACAGTTGTTTATCTCTTCCTGTGTAGGCACATATTCTTCCTGGGGAACTGGTTGGTATTTTTGTAATGCCATTATTTTGGTGGTAGTTGTTCTGTCCACTATAGCTTTAATAGTAGACTGGATGCTTCTGATGAGGAGAGGTAAAAGACAAGGCAGTCTTAAACATCCTCCTACTATAGCTGTAAAACCAATTATCAAGGTTTTAAAGCCTCCAAAAGTGAGTTGGGCTCCACCAGGACCAAGTCTGGACTGGGACATGGGCTAACTTCCTCATTCTAGCAGTAATTTCCATAACAGCTCTTCCATTATTACCAATTTCTAAGCAACAGTTGGTCAAATTAAGCTTGCCACAAACTTCTCCTTCTGAGGCTAGGGGGTAGTCTAATGCTAGCCTATTTTGGTATATAGCATCTCTCATTTGAGTGGCCTGTATGGCTAACAGAGCCAAGGCTCAGGCTGTTTCATTGACTATGATTTCTGTACTACTTGCAATCTTATAATTTGGTTTAACATGTAAATAGGGGTGTGGTAGCCCCATAATCCATCTTGGGCCCATGTAGCTGGCCCATAGTATTTGATAATTTTTTCAGAAGGCCATTCATTATCCTTCCAGCTACCTATCTCAATGTCCTTCTTTATGTTTGTGTTTCTCTTTTCTACAGTACTTATCTGAGTAAAGACGTTTCTTCTGGTCCTTTTTCCTTCTTCATTATAGACCGGGTAACTTAAATCTTCCCCTTATTTCAGTGGGAGCAAGAAGAAGGACGGCCTTATTGTCCTTAACACACAGGCTCCGGTCCACTTCTCGGGCAATAGTTAATAAGCTTTAGTCCCACAGATCCAATATAGTTCTGCCAGTGCTTTCTAAACATTTGGAGCATCTAGTTGATACCATAACTGATTTAGTGCTGGAAACTGAAAGAGAGGGTTAAAATCTGGTACAGAGGAATTGTCTATAAAGCTTCTTCACTGAGTCTTATTCTTAGACTCTTCAAAATATTGCTGACCTAAACAAGTCATATCTCCTACTTCAGTTTGAAAGTCTTTTTTCCCCGTCGTGCTATGCAGTATCTTCTAATGATAGGGTTTTGTTTGTTTGTTTGTTTGTTTTTTGTTTTGTTTTTTGAGACGGAGTCTCGCTCTGTCATCTGTCACCCAGGCCGGAGTGCAGTGGCACGATCTTGGCTCACTGCAAGCTCTGCCTCCCGGGTTCATGCCATTCTCCCACCTCAGCCTCCCGAGTAGCTGGGATTACAGACACCTGCCACCATGCCCGGCTAATTTTGTGTATCTTTTAGTAGAGACAGGATTTCACCGTGTTAGCCAGGCTGGTCTCAATCTCCCGACCTCGTGATCCACCCACCTTGGCCTCCCAAAGTGCTGGGATTACAGGCGTGAGCCACTGCGCCCGGCCTGATAGGGGTTTTTAATAGCCAGACACTTGGGTTTGCATTGAACCTTGTAACAAATTCCAGTATAGTAATCTTGTGACATTAGTTCTTTAGCCTCCAGGGCCACTGGTCACCTATACTGGTACGTCCACATACATAACATGAGGTAACTCCAAGATTAGTAGCAATACTCTCAGCTAGCTGAGCAAATAGGTTCTCAGCTGACATTGGTGGAATCTGAACTTTTGACTCCTTGGGGTTAAAGTGTTTATATTGAAGGATTTGAAAAATCTGAACTGCCGGGCGCGGTGGCTCAAGCCTGTAATCCCAGCACTTTGGGAGGCCGAGGCGGGCGGATCACAAGGTCAGGAGATCGAGACCACGGTGAAACCCCGTCTCTACTAAAAATACAAAAAATTAGCCGGGCGCGGTGGCGGGCGCCTGTAGTCCCAGCTACTCAGGAGGCTGAGGCAGGAGAATGGCGGGAACCCGGGAGGCGGAGCTTGCAGTGAGCCGAGATCGCGCCACTGCACTCCAGCCTGGGCAACAGCGTGAGACTCCGTCTCAAAAAAAAAAAAAAAAAAAAAAAAAAAAGAAAAATCTGAACTGTGACATTGGACTGACTTGAGCTTTAGCTCACTGAGTCTTTTTAATAATAATTAATGGAATACCTAGATTTGCTCCTTCTTGAGCAAAGTTTGCTCTCCTTGGTGTCCTTTAGTCCAAAAAGGCATATTTAGCTTCAATATGGTCAGATTTAGGGGGGTTGCATGTTTTAGTCACACAACCAATCTTTGCTTCGTGGCTGGTTAGCAGAGCTACTCTCCCTGCCTAAAGGTATTGGCTGAACTCATGTGTGGTCCATTGAATGTTACAATAGGGACATTCTTCTTCTGGTTCTCCTGTCATGATCTTAGCAGCCTTGCTGATGACTCTTTCTTGTTCTAAGTTCTTGCAGACTACTCCTAGATTGTTTAGGTTGCTGAGGTGTGCCGCCTGACAGGCATCAAAAGATACTGAAGTAGATCCTTTATGTGAATAAGGGAATACCTTTGCTTTGCTTACGAGTTTCCCAGTTCTAACATCTTTAGGATTGGCATATGAAGGTAATAAAGGTTTCCCTATTTGAAATTCAAACCAGAAGTCATAGGGTAGGGGCCTGGATTATAACATACTTGAGCTTGCCTATTTCCTGGGTCACAGATGGAGTAGCTTGTTTGATTATAAACACGTGTCCCCCAGGGAGTTCCTGTACACTCATAATAAGTTTGATATAACAGGGTTTTAGTTATACCTTTACCAGACCAATACGATGATGACAATTATCTTGGTTTCCTCCCGTCCCTGTTAACATTATTGTCATTGGTGCGATCAAGTTTATACTATGCATGACAATCCTCCCAGGCAACAAGTTTGATAGCAATTGCAAAGATAGCACGACAGCAAGACAATCAGTATAAGCAATAGTGTAACTACACTTTCAAATTCAATCCACATTTACTTATCTAGTGCTGGCTTCCTCAGGCTTAGGCCGTTCATAGACTAGTCGGCTTCCGGTTGTATGACTAGAGCAGGGCTTGACGTTTCCTTAAGCTACAGCTGTGCATTGACTGACCAGCCTCCAGGGTGGTCGGAGCAGGGCGGTCGTCTTTTCCTGCTGTGCCTTGATTCCTCTGCAAGATCAGTCAAGTTGGATGATCTGGATCTTGCTGACTCGTCCACTGGTCTTGAACTGAGGCTGCAGGTTTTAGTTGGCTGTGATGGATCCAAGGTGTAATACCTGCAACTTTAACAGTAGTAAGGGTAGACATGATCACAATATGGGGGCCATCCCATAAGTGCCTGAGGGTAGTAGGATTCCAGCATCTAACCCATACAGAGTCCCCAGGTTGAAAGGGATATATTGCATCTGTAAGGCTAACAGGTATTTTTTCTCTTACCCACCCTTGTACTTCTTGCATTACCTGCATTTGTCTTCTTAGGGTCAGTTCTCCAACTTTCTTTCAATCTCCTTTTAACTGAGATATAAAGTGGGGGTGGTTGGCCATACACTATCTCATAGGGTGGATACCTGACTCGGAGAAGGACCATGGGCAATACCTAGTCCCACCTTAAATGAGTCTCTTGGCAAAACTTCTTCAATGGTTGTTTCAGTGTCCAGTTCATCCTTTCAACCTTTCAAGAATTTTGTGAGCAATAGGATGTATGCAGTTTCCATTTAATTTTTAACATCTGAGTTAGTTGCTGTACAGCTTCTGCCACAAAAGCTGGTCCATTGTCTGAGCCTAAGGTTAGAGGCAGTCCAAATCTAGGAATAATGTCTTTTAATAATATCCTGGTTACTTCTCATGCCTTTTCTGTCCTGGTGGGGAATGACTCTACACACCCTTAAAAGATGCACACAAACACTAACATGTAACGATAGCCTCCAGCCTGAGGCAGTTCGGTAAAGTCTACAAGTAGGTTTTCACATGGCACTGGTCCTGTTTCCTGAATTCCTGGGGGCCAAGTATGCCCTTGCCTTGGGTTCTTCTGGGCGCAAGTAACACTCTGCTCGCAGACAGCTCGAGTGATGGCAGTCAAGCATGGCACATAGAAATACTGCCCTACGAGAAGCTCTAAAGCTGTCTTCCCCATGTGTGTTCCTTGCTGAAACTGCTTTATAAATCAGGGGGCAACGGCTTCTGGAATGGCAAGCCTCCCATCTGAAAACTTCCACCAGCCTCCTTTCTGATAACTCCCATTTTCCTGCGCGAACCATGCCTTCTCGTTGGACAAGTAGTTAGGAGCATTTGCAAGGGGAGGCTCTAATAAGGGCATGGCATAAGTCTCTCTTTATTTGTTTTTTCTGTCATTGCAGCTTTTTTTGCTTCCTTGTCTGCTTTTCTGTTTCCTGTAGCCTTATCACTTCCTCCTGTTTGATGTCCTTTACAGTGGATGACTGCTACTTCCTTTGGAGTCCATACAGCCTCTAGGAGCTACTCTATTTGCCTTTTTGTTCTTTATTTCTTTTCCCTCAGTAGTTAACAGTGCTCTTTCTTTGTAAATGGCTCCATGAGCATGCAAGGTGGCAAAAGCATATCTTAAGTCAGTATAGATATTCACTGACTTTCCCTTTGCTAGAAATAGTGCTCTCATGAGAGCTATTAGTTCTGACTTCTGCGTTGAGGTTCCTACCGGTAAGGGGTGGGCTTCAGCCACTGAGCTTAATGTGACTACGGCATATCTGGCCTTTCTGATACCCTCAGATATGAAGTTGCTTCCATCAGTAAAGTATTCAGTATCTGGGTCTTTTAAGGGTTGATCCTTTAAGTCTTCCTGGCTTGAAAAGACTTCATCCACTGTTTCTACACAGCAGTGGTACCCTGGGGCACATAACGGGAGCTTTCCATGTTCTGCACATTCTGTTGGTAACAGTGTGGCCGGATTTAGGGTATTCACAGTCTCTAAGGTGATATGGATTCCCACGTAAGGGTCCTTGGTGTCTTAGCATCCTAGGGTTAGAGAGCCAACCATGTCCTCTCTGTTCCATCAAGGTGACAACTGTGTGGGGCACCCGAATTATCAGCTTCTGTCCAAATGTGAGCTTGTTAGCATCTTCCGCTAACAAGGCACTGGTAGCCAGCGCCTTGAAACAGGGTGGCCATCCCATAGCCACCAAGTCTAGTTGCTTGGACAACTATGCTACAGGCCAATACCATGACCCTAGCATTTGCCCTAAGACTCCTGTAGCCATACCTTTTCTTACATGAACATACAGGTAAAAGGGCTTTGTCACGTCTGGCAGTCCCAGTGCTGGGGTCTGGGTTTCCTTGAAAGCCATGTCCTGTTCTTTCTCAATTTCCTTGAACGCCATGTCCTGTTCTTTTTCCCCAAGGAGGGGCTCCTTTTCCCCCACTTTGATTGCCTCATATAAAGGCTTTGCTAGGAGCGAGTAGTTAGGAATCCATATGCGGCAAAAACCAGCTGCCCCTAGGAATTCCCGCACTTGCCGCCTTGTGTCTGGCCAAGGAATGCTACAGACAGTCTCTTTTCGCTCCTGCCGAAGCTCACGCCACCCTTGGGAGATGTAAAAGCCAACATACCGAACTCCTTGACCACAGATCTGTGCCTTTTCCTTGGACACTTTATAGCCAGCTTCCCACAGCACTCAAAGGAGACTCTCTGTTCCTTGGATACATTCCTTTGTTGTGGGTGTGGCTAACAGCAGATCATCTATATATTGCAGTAAGACACAGCGATTGCTTGGTGGTGTGAAAGCCTTTAAGTCTGAGGATAGTGCTTCTTCAAAGATAGTTGGGGAGTTTTTAAATCCTTGGGGAAGTCTAGTCCAAGTCTACTGAGATGGGCCTCAGTCAAAGACAAAAATGTCTCAGCTTACAGGGGCTAATTGGATGCAGAAGAACTCATCTTAAATGTCCAAGCATGTGAACCAAGCAGCACTAGCAGGTATTTGTCCAAGTACAGTGTACGGGTTAGGCACAGTAGCATGCGGTATAGCAGCTACCTGGTTGACTGCCCTTAAATCTTGTGCAGGCTGGTAGTCACCGGAAGGTTTTAATACTGGCAATAAGGGAGTATTCCGTGAGGAGACACATCTCTCTATTATTCCAAATTCAAGGAGCCATTTTAAGTGCCTTACAATCCCTTGGTTAGCCTCTATGGGAATGGGATACTGACGGATCTGCACCGGGCAGGTTCCTCGTAGTAGCTCTACTATGACAGGTGCTTGATTTACTGCTAATCCTGGAGGATTGTCCTCCACCCAGACTCCTGGTAGCTTAAGGAGTAAGTCTGTGAACAGTTTTTCTTTCTCAGCTGTGCTGTACTCCTTTCCACACTCCTGGCAATTACTTTCATAAAGTCTCCACTGTTCTGCCTTGGATACTGTATAAGAGTTAGTACCATAGCCTTTTTTTGCCCTAGGCTCAAGGTCATATCTCCACTCAGTGTAAAGGAGATTTAAGCCTGCAGCTTCTGCAACAAGTCTCTCCTCAACAAGGGTACCAGGCAGTTTGGCAAGTATAAGAACTTGTGTTGGACTTCTCGGTCTCCAATCATACATCTCTTTGATTTGGAAAACGATGTATTTTTCTGTAATACCTGTGGCCCCAATAATATTAGCATAGTCTTTTGTTAACGGCCCAATTGTTTGAGTCACAACTGAGTGTTCAGCACCTGTGTCTACCATAAAGTCTATTTTTTGGCCCCCTACTACCATTGAGACCATAGGCTCCTCGGGGCCTAATGAGATGGAGCCCAGTCTGTCTCAGTCTTCAAGGTAGCCGTTGACTCCTGCCAGCCCAGTTAGATCCATGTCAGATCCTGCTGCGCCTTGTCCAGCGGGGGAAGGAGGCCTTGTCCAGCCATTCTGTCCCTGGTTGTTGCCTTTATCCTTTTCTTTCTTTGAACATGCATCTTTCCAATGCCTTCTTTGCTTGCATCTCACACACTGATCTCTCTCTAGTCTAGGCTGACCTTCCTGACCTGTCCTGGTCTCCCGACCTGGCCTAGCTTGTCCTCTACTGTGACTGTGTCCACGACCACATCCACGTCCTCTTGCAAATCCAGCCTCTCTTTCAACCAGGGCTGTAGCCAAGAACTTTCCTTCACTCTACACTTGGCCTCCTGCTCTGCTTCTTCATCTCGATTTACAAACACTTTGGTTGCCACCTGGATAAGCTGGGAAATGTTCATACCTTCAAACCTCTCCAGCTTCTGCAACTTTCGCTTAATATCATTTTGTGCCTGACTCACAAATGCCGCATTAACCATCCACCGATTTCCTGCCGCTTCTGGGTCAAAAGGTGTGTACAGCCGGTAAGCCTCACAGAGCCTCTCATAGAACTCACTGGGGCTTTCATCTGGTTTCTGACGGACCTCTGAAACCTTTCCAGTGTTTGTTGCCTTCTTCCCTTCAGCCTTTATGCCTTGTATTAGAGCCTCTTGGTATCTCAGCAAGTTCAGCAGCCCTTGGGCCTGATTTGGGTCCCAGCCTGGGTCAGTTTCTATTGGCAAAGCCTGCCGAGCATACTGTCTGACATCTCCTGTGCCTACTGGGGTGTTGTTTTCTAGCCTCTGATGAGCTGCTTGTATTACTCTGTGGTGTTCTGTATTGAACAGTGACAGAAGGAGCTGCCTGCAGTCAGTCAGCCCAGGTTGGGTTGTGAGTTAAGAAGGTGGGCTGCATCGGGTCGATAAGAGCCTGGGGTTTTTCCGTATAGAAGGGAGTATGCTGTTGCCGTTGAAAATTCTGTAGTAGAGAAGGGCTGATAAACATAAAGCCGTTCTCCTCCTTGAACCTCATTTTGTACATCTAAATAGATCTGTCCCCTAGTTTCTCTGAGGGGCATCTGCATGTCTCAGACATATCCTGACCCAAGATGGCCAACCTCATCCTGGAGTTCCTCCTTTAATTTATCAGGTAGTGGCCCTGGCTCTTCCCTACATAGTGAAGTTTGAAGGGTACTCTCCTCTAAGTCTGACCCTTCAGAGACAGCTGCTGGAGCACCTTCCTGCCTAAGCCTTGCCAGAGATGGGTAAATTGGAACATAATGGGGTGGAGTCTCTAGCTCTTCTGGCAGGGCCTGTAGGACAGGTTTTTCCTGTTTTCCTTGCTGCTGTTTCTCCTGGGCCTGGCTTTGTGGGTCTTTTCTATGGCTCCTTGTTTTATACGAGCCACTAGAGTCTTACAATAATTTTCAAAACAGGCCTGTAGCCATTTCAGATGGGTTTGAATCATGCTCACCCAGGAGTCTATGTATGGAAACTGATCAGCGTGCCCAGGCTGTTCTCCGACCCCAGTGACCACCCGAACTCGGCCAATTATTTCCCTATCTGTGGTTCCCTCGGCCAGCCACCCTGCATTAAAGGAGAGCCAGTCAATTTCACAAAGTGGTCTTAGCCACTGCAGTGTTAACTTCATTCTATAATCACCATCAAAGCCTTTCTTAAAGTTCTTCAACATACATTCTTATTGAGTTGGTTTCAATGCTTTTCCTCCCATTTCCTCCCTCACAGTGCACTTTCACTCTCACTTTCACCCTCAGATTCACCAGACCAGGTCCTATAATGGGAGGGTCGGACACTGCTTGGCCAGGTCACAGCCAGCTACTGCTGTGAAGCTATGAAGCTAATCCTGTCAGCCTTACACAGTGACCTAGGTCTGGCTCATCCCATACTTGCCTCGGAGGATACGGTCTGCGCTAAGAGATCTGCACCTCCTGGCCAGGCACGGTGGCTCACGCCTGTAATAACAGCACTTTGGGAGGCCAAGGCAGGCGGATCATGAGGTCAGGAGATTGAGACCATGCTGGCTAACACGGTGAAACCCCGTCTCTATGAAAAACACAAAAACAAAATTAGCCGGGCGTGGTGGCGGGTGCCTGTAGTCCCAGCTACTCAGGAGACTGAGGTGGGAGAATGGTGTGAACTCAGGAGGCAGAGCTCGCAGTGAGCTGAGATCGCACCACTGCACTCCAGCCTGGGCGACACAGTGAGACTCCATCTCAAAAAAAAAAAAAAAAGAGATCTGCACCTCCCCACATCACTCCCCTCGTTGGCCTCTCCCAAGACTGTCTCTTTCACACACTTTCACATACCTCCCCTACCCCAGTACTCCTCATCGGACGAAATGAGCCTCTCTCATGTCCCAGGTGAGCTTAGTTAGGCTTCCACATTCACACACATACACACACAACTCCTACCCCAGGACTCCTCATCAGATGAAACGAGCCTTTCTCATGTCCCAGGTAGGTTCACATGCACCCACGCACTCCCAGTTTCTGTCTCCAGATCCAGTGAACCACTTTCACCTGTTAGTGGGGACACAAGGTTCATCCAAATTGGCAGGCCACTCCTGCCACCCCCAGCCACTCTGGGTTGGATAAGTGGTCATTCCCCAGGAGGTGACCAAGCTCCCCTTCTGTCCTTATGGGATGGGCTTTTCTGGGGCCCAACTTTACTGCAGTTCAGTAATCTGCCTGCACGCTGCTCCTGTGACTGTCCTGCAACTCCGGAGTCAGTTCCATTGGCACTGTCAGGGAAAGGCTCCAAGACATGAGACAGCCATTCTCCTTCTAGGCTAAGTCTTACCCAGTGGCGCCAAGGGTCCCAAATCTCCTGCATCCTGGGGCTCTAGGCCACAGGCAAAGGATACAGAAACCTGTCGTCTCTAATCCTGGACGAGCCCCCAGAAATGCTGTGGGACAATCAGACAGGAGAGACCAAACGGAGTTCAGGAAAGCCTTTATTAAGGTGATCACCTGGCTCAGTAGGACTAGCGTCCAGGAAAGTCTGAGCACCAGAAAAAGAAAGCAGCCATCTTTTAAGCAGTCAGTGGCTGGGAGCTACATGATGCAGGAAGCATACTTACAGAGGCGAGAACAAAGGCAGTTGATCAGTCTTTTACATTTATCTATACTACATGTTCTACATCCTTGGGAAACTGTTTTCCCAAGGAAAACAGTTGTGCTTGTAACTTTGCAGCTGCACTAGGGAGGTGAAGCAGGAATTTGCTGAGCCTCAAGGAATGTGAAACTGGTGAGCACAGATAAGGCTTGCTGAGCACAGAAGGAAAAACAGGCAGTTAGTATGCTTCTCTAAGTTAGACTACATGGGGTGGGGCGGGGCTACCCTACACTCAGCTTTTGAAGGAAAAAGTAAAAATTTCTTGGTGGTCTTTGATTATACTTGTAAAATTCATTAATTCCTTCTTCACTACTGCTGCAAAACCTTGGTGTGGGTATCTACTTTTACTGCACCAGGCAATTGGACCCCATTCTGGTTCAATAGCAGTTTCTTCATTTCAGGTTGACATTAGCCTTCCACCAGCTGCCCCATCTGGTTGGTGTTCAGTTATGGTCCCATATGGGGCTATGGATCATTGCATTATGGTCACTGAAGCCCTGGCCCCACAGGTCCAGCAACTCCCTTTGGTACTTCTGGTATTGAGGACATGGAAGTGATTCTGCCTCAGTTATGCCACACTGGGGCTTGAAAATTCCTGTGAGGCTAAATTCATATCTAGAGTTACTAGTGAAGCAGCCACATTGTCTGGGGTAAATACCTGGGGTTGGTCATCTCGGGCCAGGAAATTTAGGACATGGGCACACATGAGGAGTTTAGGAGCAGAGGTTTAATACGCAAAAGAAAGAAAAAGGAAAACAGCTCTCTCTCTAGTGAGAGAGAGGGGACTTCTGAGAGGAAAAGACCAACCAGCAGCAGATGCACCAGATTTTATAGTCAGGTTTGAGGAGGTGATGTCTGATTTGCATAGGGCTCACAGATTGGTTTGATCAGGTATGATGTTTACAAAGTGTGGGGGAAGGCTGGCCGCCCCATCCTAATCTTGTTATGCAAATGTGTTTTCCCCTTGGCCAGCGCCATCTTGTCTGCTCCTTACTGTACATATGACTGGCAGAGAAGGGAAGATGGAGCCACCATCTTGAACATGATGGGCTCAACTGCCACCACTTTGTCTTCAACTCAATTTTACAGGCTGCTCTTTGTTAGAAAGGAAAATAATTTGGGGCTGCTTTTCATTAAAAGAAAAACCTTACCAAGGACTTCCCTACCCTCACTATCTACCTATGTAATGTCTTCTTAACTCCTACATCATTACAAGGTCATGGCCCATTCCCTTCTCATCTCCCAAGTAGGCTTTTGTGTGGTGGTAAAAGCCTTATCCCAGATATTTCAGTTATGTTCAGAGTTCTTTCTCTTTTTCAAAGGAACACGTATAATAAACCATTTCTTTTTCTTTTTGTTTCTTTTTGTTTTAATATAGGATCTTGCTCTTGCTCTGTCACCCAGGCTGGAGTGCAGTGATGCAATCATGGCTCACTGCAGCCTCAAGCTCCTGGGCTCAAGTGATCCTTCCACCTCAGCCTCCCAAGTAGCTGGGACCACAGGAACATGCCACCATGCCTGGCTAATTTTTACTATTTTTTTGTAGAGTTGAGGCCTCGCTATGTTGCCCAGGCTGTTATCAGTCTCCTGGCCTCAAGTGATTCTCCTGCCTCAGCCTCCCAAAGTGCTGGGATTACAGGCGCGAGCCACCATGCCTTGGCCCAATGTCTTTTTTTCTGTGTGTTAAAAAATATACAAAATACTCCTTTTTTGTTGTCAAGTCCAGAAGATCCATCAGTCAAAATAACTGCTTCTTAAATTTATTAACTCCATCCAAAATAATTAATTCTTACAGGTGAGACAATAGTCACAATACTTGCAACTTCCTTTTTAACATTTGTCATTCTATGCAGAATATCCCAAGCAAAAACTGAGGCAAAAAGTGAACTGATTGTGGAGTGGGGAACTGGTGGCTTTTTAACATTTTAAAGAAATGTATTATGAGTAAGACATCATAATTGGTTTTGAGTGAAATGATTATCTGTATGACTTCGTCATACTGTTGACTTCGTCATACAGTTGAGCCAAATGAGATTAAGGACTCTCGTATCCACAATAAAATACTCTAGTTTGTAACTGAGGACCATCATATCACACAGAATTTCCATAAAAACTGAGTGAAGTGAGGTTTTGCGAGGAGATAACTTTCAGGTGGGCCTTGATGTAACAGACAAGGTTAGGAGAGCAGGGTTGGGGAGAACCAGGGCAATCCAGGTGGGGGAAGGCAAAAGTCAGGAGGCAAGACCACATGGAGATGCGGATGGGGTGGGTGCACTGAAAAGCAGTGGGTTCCAACAGGACTGGGCGATCACTTGCTGGACCCACTGAAACACTGAGCTGAGAAGGAGTCTGAGTTTTATCCGAAAGGCAGGTAGCAGCTTCTTAAAGAAAGTTGTAACCTTTCATCAGGGTAGGAAAACTTGAAACAGGAAGACTTGGTTGTGATAATCCCAATGAGCAGTAATAGAACTACAAATAGCAGGCTGGTGGGAGGCAGTAGACCTAAGGAGGGACAAATCTGAGACATGGTGGGGGAAAGTGACAATGAGGACACAGGACACTTTATTCCAGGAAGTATCTTGCTGTTTCACCAAGGGTGGAGTGCAGTGGTGCAGTCGTAGCTCACTGAGACCTCAACCTCCTCGGCCCAAGAGATTCTCCCCACTCAGCCTCCCAAAGTATTGGAACTACAGGTGCACACCACCACACCATGCTATTTTATTTCTGATTTGAGCAACACAGGCACAGCGGCTCAGGCTTGTAATCTCAACACTTTGAGAAGCTGAGGCAGGAGGATTGCTTGAGCCCAGGAATTCAAGACCAGCCTGGGCAACATAGCAAGACTCTGTGACATGGTTTGGCTGTGTCCCCACCGAAATCTCATTTTGAACTGTAGTTCCCATAAACCCCATGAGTCATGGGAAGTGGGAGGTTATTGAATCATGGGGATGGTTACCTACATGCTGTTCCCATGATGCGAGTGAGTTCTCACGAGATCTGATGGCTTTGTAAGGGGCTTTAACCCACTTTGCACTGCCCTTATTCCTGCTAACATGTAAAGGACATGTTTGCTTCTCCTTCCACCATGATTGTAAGTTTCCTGAGGCCTCCCAGCCATGCTGAACTGTGAGTCAATTAAACCTCTTTCCTTTATAAATTACCCAGTCTTGGGTATATCTTTATTAGAAGCATCAGAACAGACTAATACAGTAAACTGGTACTGGCAGTGGGGTGCTGCTATAAAGATATTCAGAAATGTGCAAGCGACTTTGTAACTGGGTGACAGGCAGAGGTTGGAACAGTTTGAAGGGCTTAGAAGATGATATGAAAATGTGGGATGCCGGGCACAGTGGCTCAAGCCTGTAATCCCAGCACTTTGGGAGGCTGAGACGGGTGGATCATGAGGTCAGGAGATTGAGACCATCCTGGCTAACATGGTGAAACCCCATCTCTACTAAAAAATACAAAAAAAAAAAAACTAGCCGGGTGAGGTGGCGGGCGCCTGTAGTCCCAGCTGCTTGGGAGGCTGAGGCAGGAGAATGGCGTAAACCCGGGAGGCGGAGCTTGCAGTGAGCTGAGATCCGGCCACTGCACTCCAGCCTGGGCAACAGAGCAAGACTCCGTCTCAAAAAAAAAAAAAAAAAAAAAAAGTGGGAAAGTCTGGAACTTCCTAGAGACTTGGAGGGCTCAGAAGACAGGAAGATGTGGAAAAGTTTAGAACTTCCTAGAGGCTTGTTGAATGGCTTTGATCAAAATACTGAGAGTGATATGGACAATAAAGTCCAGGCTGAGGTGGTCTCAGATGGAGATGAGAAACTCATTGGAAACTGGAGCAAAGGTCACTCTTGCTATGCAAAGGGACTGGCCGCATTTTGCCCCTGCCCTAGAGATCTGTAGAACTTTGAACTTGAGAGAGATGATTTAGGGTATCTGACAGAAGAAATGTCTAATCAACAAAGCGTTCAAGAGGAAGCAGAGCAGAAAAGTTTGGAAAATTTGCAGCCTGATTATGCAATAGAAAAGAAAACCCCATTTTCTGGGGAGAAATTCAAGCCTGCTGCAGAAATTTGCAAAAGTAGTAAGCCAAATGTTAATCTCCAAGACAATGTGGAAAATGTCTCCAGGGCAGGGCATGTCAGGGACCTTCAGAGCAGCTCTTCCCATCAGAGGTCAGGAGGCCTTGGAGGGAAATGGTTTCCTTGGCCAGGTCCAGGGCCCCCCTGCTGTGTGCAGCCTAGAGGCTTGGTGTCCTGTGTTCCAGCCACTCCAGTCATGGCTAAAGGGGGCCAAGGTACAGCTCAGGCCATGGCTTCAGAGGGTGCAAGCCCCAAGCCTTGGCAGCTTCCACATGGTGTTGAGCATGCAGGTTCACAGAAGAATTGAGGTTTGGGAACCTCCACCTAGATTTCAGAGGCTGTATGGAAATGCCTGGATGTCCAGGCAGAAGTGTGCTGCAGGGAAGAGCCCTCATGGAGAACTTCTGCTAGGGCAGAGCAGAAAGGAGATGTGGGGTTGGAGTTCCCACACAGAGTCCCCACTGGAGCACTGCCTAGTAGAGCTGTGAGAAGAGGGCCACCGTCCTCCAGACCCCAGAGTGGTAGATCCACCAACAGTTTGCACTGTGTGCCTGGAAAAGCTATAGACACTCAACATCAGCTCATGAAAGCAGCCAGGAGTGGGGCTGTACCCTGTAAAGCCATGGGGCAAAGCTGCCCAAGACTTTGGAAACCCACCTCTTGTATCAGCATTGCTCAGAACAGGTCTCAAGACTGACCATAAACAAGATCTCTGCAGCACTGTGACATGCTTGTGATGGCTATGACACTCACGCTGGAGGTTGCTGGTTTACTGGAATGAGGGCAAGAAACACGTGGCCCACCCAGGGTGGAAAACCACTCAAGGCGATCCTAAACCACAAACAACGGCATGAGCAATGAGTGATCTGTGCCTTAAGGACACATTCCTGCTGCAGATAACAAGCCAGAGCCTGTCCCTTTGTTCCCCATAAGGAATACTTTTAGTCAATCTATAAACTGCAGAAACGACATTTATCACGGGCTTACTGTCAATAAATAGGTGGCTCAAACTCTGTTCAAGGCTGTCAGCTCTGAAGGCTGTTAGCCCCCTGATCTCACTGTGCACTCTATTTCTGTGTCTGTGTCTTAATTCCTCTAGTGCCACTGGGTTGGGGTCTCCACGACCAAGCTGGTCTCGGCAAGTGTGACCTGGATGTGATACATGTAGTCAAAGGAGATCATTTTAGAGCTTTAAGATTTGACTGCGGTCTGGAATTGAAACTTGCGTGGGTCCTGTAGCCCCTTTGTTTGGCCAATTTCTCCCATTTGGAATGGGTATTTTTACCCAATGCCTGTAACCTCCATTGTCTAGGAAGTAGCTACCTTGCTTTTAATTTTACAGGTTCAGAGGCAGAAGGGATTTACTTGTCTCAGATGAGACTTTGGACTTGGACTTTTGAGTTCATGCTGGAATGAGCTAAGACTTTGGGGGACTGTTGGGAAGGCATGATTGTGTTTTGAAATGTGAGAACATGAGATTTGGGAGGGGCCGGGGGCAAAATGATATGGTTTGGGTATGTCCTCACCCAAATCTCATCTTTTTTTTTTTCCCAAGATGGAGTCTCACTCTGTCACCAGGCTGGAGGGCAGTGGCGTGATCTTGGCTCACTGACTCCCAGGTTCAAGTGATTCTCCTGCCTCAGCCACACATGTAGCTGGGAATACAGGCATGCACCACCATGCCCAGCTAATTTTTGTAGAGACAGGGTTTCACCATGTTGGCCAGAATGGTCTCAATCTCTTGACCTCGTGATCCACCTGCCTTGGCCTCCCAAAGTGCTGGGATTACAGGCATGAGCCGCTGTACCTGGCCTCCAAGTCTCATCTTGAACTGTAGTTCCTATAATCCCCACATGTTATGGGAGGGAACTGGTAGAAGGTAATTGAATCATGGGGGTGGTTACCTCCCTGCTGTTCTTGTGAAGTGAGTGAGTTCTCACAAGATCTGATGGTTTTACAAGTGTTTTCCCATCCTCCCCTTCACTCGGCACTTCTCCTTGATGCCGCCATGTGGAGAAGGATGTGTTTACTTCCCCTTCTGCCATGATTTTAAGTTTCCTGAGGCCTCCCCAGCCATGCCGAACTGTGAGTCAATTAAACTTCTTTCCTTTATAAACTACCCAGATTCAGGTATATCTTTCTTAGCAGCATGAGAACACACTAATACACTCCATCTCTACAAAAAAAATAAGAAAAATGAGCCAGGCATGGTGGCACATGCCAGGAGTTCCAGCTACTCAGGAGGCTAAGGAGGGAGGATTGCTTGAGACAAGAAGGTTGAGGTTGTAGTGAGCCATGATCTGCACTACAGCCTGGGTGACAGGGTAAGACCCTATCTCTTAAAAAACAACCACCACCTGGAAAACATAGAGAAAAGAAAAGCTATCTTTATAATTCCACTGCTTGGGAATCATAATTATGAGCATTCTGAATACTGTATTTGAGGATGTGAGAATGGCCTCCATATTTTCACCATGGTAGAATAATTCACACTCCAGTCGGCATCTGCATCAAATCAGCTTTCTGGTAAACTGAGTGAATTAAGCAGTTACTGGAGAGGGAGCTCCTAAAAATATCTTTTTCCTGTTTGGCCATCCTAAACTTCTAACGTGGTGTTCTGGTAGTGATTTTCATTAACCTTATCATGAGAGGGTACCCAGGTTTTTTGTTTTGTTTTTTTCCTTTTTTTTTTTTTTTTTTGAGACGGAGTCTCGCTCTGTCGCCCAGGCTGGAGTGCAGTGGCCGGATCTCAGCTCACTGCAAGCTCCGCCTCCTGGGTTCACGCCATTCTCCTGCCTCAGCCTCCCGAGTAGCTGGGACTACAGGCGCCCGCCACCTCACCTGGCTAGTTTTTTGTATTTTTTAGTAGAGACGGGGTTTCACCATGTTAGCCAGGATGGTCTCAATCTCCTGACCTCGTGATCCACCTGTCTCGGCCTCCCAAAGTGCTGGGATTACAGACTTGAGCCACCGTGCCCGGCCCCCTTTTTTTTTTTAAGCAGAGCTTCACTCTGTTGCACAGGCTGGACTGGAGTGGTGTGATCTCGGTTTACCGCAACTAACTCCACCTCCTGGGTTCAAGCCATTCTCCTGCCTCAGTCTCCTGAGTAGCTGGAACCACGGGCACATGCCACCATGCCCAGCTAATTTTTGTATTTTTAGTAGAGATGGGGTTTCACCATGTTGGCCAGGCTGGTCTCAAACTTCTGACCTCAGGTGATCTGCCTCCCAAAGTGCTGGGATTACAGGCTTGAACCACACATGTGAAACCCCATCTCTAGTAAAGATACAAAACTTAGCCGGGCATCATGGCGTGTGCCTGAAATCCCAGCAGCTGGGGAGGCTGAGGCAAGAGAATAGCTTGAACCCGAACCCGGGAGGTGGAGGTTGCAGTGAGCTGAGATCGCCCTATTGCACTCAGTCTGGGCGACAAAGCCGGACTCTGTTTCAAAAAAAAAAAAAAAAAAAAAAAAAAGGCCAGGCGCGGTGGCTCACACCTGTAATCTCAGCATTTTGGGAGGCCGAGGAGGGTAGATCACTTGAGATCAGGAGCTGGAGGCCACCGTGGCCAACATGGTGAAACCCTGCCTCTACTAAAAATACAAAAATTAGCTGGGCGTGGTGACAGACACTTGTAATCCCAGCTACTCGGGAGACTGAGGCAAAAGAATCACTTGAACCTGGGGCGGAGGTTGCAGTGAGCCAAGATCGCACCACTGCGCTCCAGCCTGGGCAACAGAGCGAGACTCTGTCTCAAAAGAAAAAACAAAACAACAAGAAAACACACAATTTTGCGACCATATGTTAAAACTGCTACAATAATATGTATTTGGGAGGAGATACTTAGAGCAAGCATCCCTTTGGAGTACCATCTCTTTGGAGTACCAACACCTGATTTTAGTTTTTATCACCAATTTTAAAATGTCACCTGGCAACTCAGGTCTTTCTTCAATTTTGTTGAAAACCAATAATTGAGAACCAATTGGGAAATCAGTATCTACATATTTTCCATGGCGTTCAGTGGCCCAGACGTTCCTACCCTATTGGTGGACACATCGCTGTAAGATTGGAGTGAGGATTGGCGAGGGGTGCGCCGTTCTTGTGTAAAGCGGGAGAAGAGTCTATTGTTAGGCAACATTTTAGGATATAGGATAATAAACATTGGTGTCCTGAAAACGTTCCTGGCCGCAACACTCCTAGAGCTTTGCATTCTCCAGTTTGGAAACCATGGCTCTGAAAGACTCAACTCACTCCAGTGATGCCAGCCACCAGCTACTGTCGATGACTTCGCAAGTTCGTACTTTCAGTCCACACCTCTTCCTTTCGCTGGGCACCAAACTTGTCTACATTCCGAGTGTCCCGGCACCCCCCCGGGCTTCGCTTTCCACCTCTCACACTAGGAAGCGGCAAGCCGCTTCTGGTGCCCACGCCGATCCTCTGCTGCCCGGCCTGGGTCCTCCACCCTCGCCCCTGGAATCGGCCTCCCTAGATTCCCTTCCCTCTGAAGGTCATTTGGAAACGGGCTCCAGGGAGCGACCCTGCGCAGAAAACCAAATTCCATCCGGGTTGGGCAGGGAGTGCTAGTCTCCAAGGAAGACGTTTCCCACTTTCGGTGGTGAGGAGTGTTCGGTGGCACGGCCAGCGCTCTCAAAGCTCCTCCTCTACGCGGGGATATCCAGTCGTAGCCACGAAAATACGCTGCATCCGTCCCTGATTCCAAAGGAAGTCCTAGAGGGAGTCCTACCAACCATCTAGCTTCCTCCGCCTTCCCCGTGCCAGGCCAGCGGCCACCGCAGGCTTGGAGGCCCGGCCCACCTCTGCCCGCGCGCCTGGCCTTAAAGCGGTAGTGTAGTTAGGCTTCCTCAGGCAGGCAGTGGACCCACCGCGGGCTTTTCCTGTTTGAAGACTACAGCGTCTCACAACAACGCGCGCGAGAAGAGAGGGTACTCTCGCGAGAAGTCCAGGGGTGGCCGTGATGGCGGCGGCGGGAGCAGGACCCGGCCAGGAAGCGGGTGCCGGGCCTGGCCCAGGAGCGGCCGCAAATGCAACAGCTGCAGAAGAGGGGGAGATGAAGCCGGTGGCAGCGGGAGCAGCCGCTCCTCCTGGAGAGGGGACCTCTGCTCCTCCGACAGCTGAGCCCAGTTCCGGCGAGGCTGAAGGCGGGTAAGAGGTCCTGCGGCCAGAGGAGGACGCGGGAGGGAGGCCCGCCCCTCGCGAATCCCGCGGCTCTTGGAGCCCTGCCGCCCGCCCCCTGCGAACCCAGGCCCCGCCGCCAATGGCTCGCCCTGCCCCTGCGCAGCTTGGCCCGTCCTCTCTCAAGTATATCTCAGATAACGCCCCTTTCGCACCTTTCACGGGCGGTGGGAGTTGAGGCGCCTGTCATTATCACTGACTCTTGCACCCCGGCAGGAAGCTGGTAGCTCACTCTTTAACGGGAGGCCTTCACATATTCCAGGAAAAAAAAAAAAAAAAAAGAACTACTTTGCAGTGCCAGACTGGAAGAAGTAACGGTCACTCTGAAAACAGGGTGGGAGAGCTGCCTCTCCTTGAACCTCTCCCAGGACCAACTCTAACCCAGGTAGATTTGTCTGTAAAAGCCGATTAGGCGTCCCTGTGCTCCGTGGGTCCGCTACTGTCTGGTCCACCTTCTCAATATCCTGACAGTACCTTGGGCATCCAGTCTGAGAACAGGCGTAGCTGAAAAAGCTGCAGGAATATGAAGTTCGACTGTAATTTGATCATTTTTGGGAATAGGTATTTTGAGGTTTGTTTGTATTGAGAATTCTTGCTTGAGCTCTTTCATTATCTTATAGGGAGGCAAACTTGGTCGATGTAAGCGGTGGTTTGGAGACAGAATCATCTAATGGAAAAGATACACTAGTAAGTATTTCTTTTTAGTTGTTTGCAAGACAACATAGGGTTTGGTTTTAAATTTTTTTTTTTTTGCGGCGGAGCCTCACTCTGTCGCCCAGGCTGGAATGCAGTGGCGCGATCTGGGCTCACTGCAACCTCCTCCCGGGTTTCTGCGATTCTCCTGCCTCACCCTTCCGAATAGCTGGGATTACAGGCACCTGCCAACACACCCAGCTACTTTTTTTTTTTTTTTTTTTTTTGTATTTTTAGTAGAGACGGGGTTTCACGATGTTGGCCACGCTGGTCTCCAACTCCTGACCTCAGGTGATTCTCCCTCCTCGGCCTCCCAAAGTGCTGGGATTACAGGCTTGAGATACCGCACACGGCCTTGTTCTTAAATTTTTAAGCGAATCAAAAATACATTCAGTCTAGGCACGGTGGCTCATGCCTGTAATTCCAGCACTTTGGGAGGCTGAGACCAGCCTGGGCAACATAGGGAGACCCTTGTCTCTTAAAAAAATAAAATAAAGTAAAATATTTTATTCAAGTCAACTGTTTTGATTCTCGAATTGCTCTGACACAGGAAGGTGCTGGGGATACGTCAGAGGTGATGGATACTCAGGCGGGCTCCGTGGATGAAGAGAATGGCCGACAGTTGGGTGAAGTAGAGCTGCAATGTGGGATTTGTACAAAATGGTTCACGGCTGACACATTTGGCATAGATACCTCGTGAGTACTTTTCATAGTTTTTGTAAGAATTACTTGGTAAAATAAATCTGAACATGCTCAACAGTTAGTTTCTGGGCAAAATAAATGCGAAGTATTTCCTATGTCTCCTGACTCCTATTCAGCAAGTAGGATGTTGAATCGGGGATTGTTTTAATTCCCTTAGCATGTTATCTGCTTACTGACAGCACAGCCCTGATAGATACAATGGTGGGTATTGTCCCTCCATTTGAGTTTACAACCTGGTTTGGAGACAAAAAAAAATGCAATTACAAACTGTTATATAAACAAATTTAGGACAATATAAACCTTGTGTTGGTGTTTTGGATTTTTCAGAAAGAATTAGTGTATATGTGGATAAAGCCTGTTGTCCCAAATTTGAGATGACCCATGCTCTTTATGCCTGAACCGTCCTCTTTTTCCTTTCTCATTGGTGCTGACTTACTCCTTTAGGTATGTTGTCTGCTCTCCTCAGCAAAGCTATTTCCAATCATGTGCCTCTTCTAGTGAATTAAAATAATATTGTGATTGAGAATGAAAGACTTTTTTCCTTATACCGACTCCTGTCTATTGGAATAACTGTACTGCTCGCTCTTTGTAATGTTCTTTATGGTCTGTATTATACTAATACATTTATATAAGACTATATAAAAATAAGGCTGCATATGTGTGTGTTTTCTTGTTTTTTTCTTGCAACCGGGTCTCGCTCTGCCGCCCAGGCTGGAGTGCAATGGCAGGATCACAGCTTGCTGCAGCCTCGAACTTCTGAGCTCAAGGAATCCTCCTGCCTCACCCTTCCAAAGTGTTGGGATTACCTGCATGAGCCACCACACCCAGCTTTCCTTTATAATCTGTTGTATACTTTCTAGTTAAAAGGTTAAAATGGGTTTTAGAAATGCTGATGTCTCAATTAACATGTGACTTGTGATTTAGGAAGGAGTGTTTTTAAAAAGAAAGAAAAATACTGAAGGATCAGGAAGAAATAATTGATCTTGGTATTAACATCTGTTGGGAAAACACACTAGCTAAGTGAGCCTGGTCTCTTAGAGAGGCCTAAGATAGGGCCACTTTTGCCGGAAGAATTTGTTTGGATAGACAGTTTAGGAAAGGAAATTTACTAGTGAGATAACTGGGAGGAATTCAAGGAAAAATCAAATCACAGTTCAAAATTTTGATAGCTTTGGAGACAAGAGTAACTGAACTTGAAAAGTTGTATCTAAAGCCCAGTTAGATCCTATCCGTGGTATCAAGTTTAAAAAGGGGGGGGGGGGCGGGGGCCAGGCACAATGGCTCACGCCTGTAATCCCAGCACTTTGGGAGGCCGAGGCAGGCTGATCACGAGGTCGGGAGTTGGAAACGAGCCTGACCGATATGGTGAAACCCCGTCTCCAAAAAAAATACAAAAATTAGCTGGGTGCAGTGTTGCACGCCTGTAGTCCCGGCTACTCGGGAGGCAGGAGAATCACTTGAACCCGGGAAGCGGAGGTTGCACTCCAGCCTGGGTGACAGAGTGAGACTCCGTCTCAAAATAAAAAAAAAAGGCAAGGCATGGTGGCTGATACCTGTAATCCCAGCACTTTAGGAAGTGGAGACAGGAGGATGACTTGAGCCCAGGCGTTCTAGACCAGCCTAGGCAACATAGTGCAATCCTGTCTCTATGAGAAATAGAAAAAATGAGCTAGGGCCGGGCGCGGTGGCTCAAGCCTGTAATCCCAGCACTTTGGGAGGCCGAGACGGGTGGATCACGAGGTCAGGAGATCGAGACCATCCTGGCTAACCCGGTGAAACCCCGTCTCTACTAAAAAATACAAAAAACTAGCCGGGCGAGGTGGCGGGCGCCTGTAGTCCCAGCTACTCGGGAGGCTGAGGCAGGAGAATGGCGGGAACCCGGGAGGCGGAGCTTGCAGTGAGCCGAGATCTGGTCACTGCGCTCCAGCCTGGGCGACAGAGCAAGACTCCGTCTCAAAAAAAAAAAAAAAAGAAAAAATGAGCTAGGCATGGTGATGCACCCCTGTAGTACCAGCTACTCAGGAGTTTTAGGTGGGAGGATTGCTTAAGCGCCGCAGATTGAGGCTGCAATGAGCCATGATTGTACCACTGCACTCCTGCCTGGGTAACAGAGTGAGACCCTGTCCCCCCCCTCCAAAAAAATTAAAGCCCAGTTAGGTGGGATGGATTATCTTTTGCAACTGAGATAGAGAATGTGAGCTAGCAGGGTATGAAAAAGCCTGCTCTTTACACCTGTTTGTGTGAATTAAAATAACTATTTACTTACCTATCTTTAGTATGAGGCTTTGCCTTCTGTAAATGAGTTTATCACAATAAACTGTTTAACAGAAGAGGTTCTACAGAGAAGTGAAGGTAAGGAAACTCAGCCTTAACATTTGTAAGAATGTTTCTTAATTCCATGAGGGTAACAATAGTTGGTAAATGCTTGGTAGTCTTCTCTGAGGATACCCTAAGCTAGTTTCAGAGTCCAAGATAAACCTTTGTTCTGGTTTCTTCTCTTCTAGCTTAAGCCATTTATACTAAAGGTCTTCTGTCCTTCTGTTACTTTGCCCTTTGCAAGACTAAACTCCTGTCCTTTTCCTGTCACCCTGTGCAATCACTACCATGTTTCCTCAAATGCGTTGATTCCTCTGTTGCATCCCGTGTCTGCCATATTGTCTTTCCCCTCCTGGCCTCTTCCTCTCTTGACTTCAAATAGGCAAGTCTTCTCTTGATGTCAGGTGATCTACCCGTCTTGGCCTCTCAAAGTTCTGGGATTACAGGCATGAGCCACCACGCCTGGCCTAGTTATCTACATTTTTAATTCATTTTTTCTTACATTCTGCCTGCCCTTTCCAACCACATCATTGACACCATAGAGATATACCTTAGACTACTTTGTCCTTTTCTACAGCTGGCCTGGCATATTCTTTTTAGGTGCTCAAAAAATAAACTAACAAGATACCTTGTAAGAACAAGTGAGAACCTTCTAGATGCCGAATTGTCCAGTATAATGGATAAGGTCTTATTAATTTTTGTGACAGAAAAATCCAGGTATTTATAAGAATATGAGCCCGGTTTTGGTTTTGACAACCTTTTTACATTTTAAGACTATGTTAACATATTAACATTTTAATTTACCTGTCACCGAGGGGAATGGATGCATGTTAACTTCTCATAAAGAAGTGTACAGCCTGGGCAACATGGTGAAAGCCTAACTCCATAAAAAAAATACAAAAATTAGCTGGGCATGGTGGCTCATTCTTGTATCCCAGCTACTTGGGGGACTGAAGTGGGAGAATCAACCTGAGCCAGGGAAGGTCAAGTCTGCAGGGAGCTATGATTGTAACACTGCACTCCAGCCTGGGTGGCAGAGTGAGACCCTGTCTTAAAAAAAAAAAAAAAAAGAAGAAGAAGTGTGTGTATTCACAAGTTCACTAATGTGTATAATTTGTCTCTTCTGTAGATCCTGTCTACCTTTCATGACCAACTACAGTTTTCACTGCAATGTCTGCCATCACAGTGGGAATACCTATTTCCTCCGGAAGCAAGCAAGTAAGAACAAACTCTGGAGTATTAGAAGATGATTATGCACTGGAAAAGAAAAGGGATCTGGGCTTAGCAGAATCAGGAGAACTTTGCCTAGTAGCTGGTATAAGTTCAGTTGGGGTTTAGCTCTGAATAATTGCAGTTGCCCATTTCAGGTCACATGATGACTCCATTTTGCTGCTGTAATTGTTATTTTCTGGACCACTTATTAATTATTCCCTTGGTAATAGAGATATAGTACTATAGATAACTGTTTCTTCCTTTTTGTTTTTGATAGACTTGAAGGAAATGTGCCTTAGTGCTTTGGCCAACCTGACATGGCAGTCCCGAACACAGGATGAACATCCGAAGACAATGTTCTCCAAAGATAAGGTAGAGGTGGAATTAGTGTAATTGCAATTATACTAAAGAGTTAGGTGGAACTTCTAAATATACTCCCTAACAAGTACTTTCTTCCCAGTTTTTAATGAATATATGACAGTGGATTCAGTGATTACCTTGTTCTTTTTTTCTTTTTTTTTCAAGACGGAGTCTTGCTCTATTGTCCAGGCTGCAGCGCAGTGATGCAGTCTCAGCTCACTGCATCCTCTGCCTCCTGGGTTCCAGCGATTCTCCTGCCTCAGCTTCCCGAGTAGCTGGGATTACAGGCTTGCGCCACCACGCCTGGCTAATTTTTTCTATTTTTGGTGGAGACAGGATTTCACTGTGTTGGCCAGGCTGGTCTCCAGCTGACCTCATGATCCCCCGCCTTGGCCTCCCAAAGTGCTGGGATTACAGGTGTGAGCCACCGCACCTGGCCTGTTCTGTTTTTTTTAAGAGAGAGTCTCACTCTGTCACCCAGGCTAGAGTGCAGTGGTGTGATTATGGCTCACTGCAGCCTTGACCTCCTGGGCTAAAGCAATTCACCTTCCTTGGCCTCTCAAAGTGCTGGGAGTACAGATGTGAGCCACTGCGCATGGCCCATTTTTAGTTTATTTTTTCCAAAATTATTTTGAAAATTTTCAAGGTGGAATGTAGTGACACCATCATGGCTCACTGAAGCCTTGACCTCCTAGGTTCAGGTGATCTTCCCACCTCAGCCTATCGAGTAGCTGGGACTCCAGGTGCACGCCACCACACCCAGCTCATTTTTGTGTGTGTTTTTTTTTTTAAGAGACAGGGTTTCGCCACGTTGCCCAGGCTGGTCGAACTCCTGTACTCAAGTGATCCGTCCGCCTCGGCCTCCCAAGTTGTTGGGATTCCAGGTGTGAGCCACTGCACCTGGCCCGTTTCTTCTTCGATTTGCCAGTTAACATTTTGCTACATTTGTTTTATCTCCCCCATCTCTGTTTTTCTTTTAAGCTGTATGAGACTACCTTGTAGGTATATTTTACCCAATATTCTGTTAATACAACCACAATGCAATGATCATAGTAAAGAAATTTAACATTGGTGCAGTACTACTAATTTACAGTTCATATTTGTAGTTTCTCAGGATTATTTTTGTGTTAATAATATCCTCCTCCATAGCGTCTTCCTCCATCCAGGATCTGGTTAGGATCACCCGTTACATTTAGTTGTAATGACTCTTTTGTCCCTAATCAACTAATAAAACAATTCCTTTATTCAATTGGGTTTTGCTCTATTACCCAGCCCGAAGTGCAGTGGCACAGTCACGGCTCACTACAGCCTCAACCTCCTGGGTTCAAGCTATTCTCCCACCTCAGCCTCCCGAGCAGCTGCACTCATGCTACCACATCCAGCTAATTAAAAAAAAATTTTTATTGGAGATGTGGTCTCACTATGTTGCCCAGCTGGTTTTGACCTCCTGGGCTCAAGTGATCCTCCTGCCTTGGCCTCCCAAAGCTCTGGGAAGACAGGCATGAACCAACACACCCAGCTCCTTCATTTATTTATTTAATGAATTAAAAATTTTAAAGTGCTTAGACAGTTGTTTGGCATGATATTCCTCAATTTGCATTTGACTGTTTCTTCATGATTAGGTTCAGGTTAAACTTTTTTTTTCCTCTTTAATAGGGACGGGTCTCACTATGTTGCCCAGGCTGGTCTTACACTCCTGGGCTCAAGCAATCCACTGGCTCTGGCCTCCCAAGGTGCTGAGATTAAAGTTGTGAGCCACTGTGCCTGGCCATGTGTTAAACATTTTTGGCAAGATTATATAGGTATCGTGTGTTTTTTAGACCGCCACATCAGGAGGTATATAAGATATTGGTTTGTTTTATTATTAGTGATCCTAAATTTGAGTAGTTGGTTAAGGAGGGAGCATTTTTATCTTTGTGCTAAGTAATCCTTAAGCCATACATGGAGATTATGTGAGTACCTTATTCTCCTACTCCTTTCAACTAGTGATTTTAGCCACCATTGATTATCCAACCCTGAATCAGTTGTTAGAGTAGTGGTTGTAAATCAGAATACATTCTTCAGTTGCAAGTCTTCTGTAAATAACTTCCCCTCATTCTTGTTTTTCCCTTTAAAATATCACTGTGGATTTTTTAAAAAAATCAATGTGTCCATTGTTGGAAATTTTTTTTTTTTTAAATTGAGATGGAGTCTGGCTCTGTCACCCCGGCTAGAGTGCAGTGGTGCGATGTTTTGGCTCACTGCAACTTCTGCCTCCTGGGTTCAAGTAATTATCCTGCCTCAGCTTCCTGAGTAGCTGGGACTACTGGCGCATGCCACCATGCCTGGCTAATTTTTGTATTTTTTGGTAGAGACAGGGTTTAACCATGTTGGCCAGGCTGGTCTCAAACTTCTGACCTCAAGTGATCTACCCACCTCAGCCTCCCAAAGTGCTGGGATTACAAGCGTGTGCCACTGTGCCCACACTTGCAAATGTTGTTGCATTTTTTTTATTTCTGACCCTCAGATTGTCCTAGATTCAACCATTGTAGCCCTATTGGACTGACTCCTGAAACTCTTTGATACGCCCCCATCCATTTTTGAACTCTTCCTTACTTTCTGGAATAACAAAATATTCCAGGCTTTCTTTGTACTTCCCCTGGTTCCTTTTAGTAAAGATTTAGTTTTCATGGAACTAACTCTGGTGGTGGAACTTTAGAAGATTATCTACATAGGAGGCCAGAAGATGAAGGTCAAAAGTCGTTTCAGTCATGTAAGCAGGAGTTGGTGAGAGCCACAGTCACAGCAGTGGGGATGGAAGGGAGGCCTGATTGGAATGACATTTCTGAAATTTTAAAATTTATTTGGTGACCGTTTAGGTATAAAAATTGTGAGAGAAGCCGGGCACGGTGGCTCAAGCCTGTAATCCCAGCACTTTGGGAGGCCGAGACGGGTGGATCACAAGGTCAGGAGATCGAGACCATCCTGGCTAACCCGGTGAAACCCCGTTTCTACTAAAAAATACAAAAAACTAGCCAGGCGAGGTGGCGGGCGCCTGTAATCCCAGCTACTCGGAGGCTGAGGCAGGAGAATGGCGTAAACTCGGGAGGTGGAGCTTGCAGTGAGCTGAGATCCGGCCACTGCACTCCAGCCTGGGCGACAGAGCGAGACTCTGTCTCAAAAAAAAAAAAAAAATTGTGAGAGAAGAGTCAAGGACAGCTCTTATTGTATCTAGCTTATTTGGGTGATTACTGGTTCTAAGTTATCGGGAGCAAGAATAGAAATCTGAAAAGCAGATTTATGAGGTAAGATACCAAGTTCCATTTTAGTCACAAGAAGTTTGAGGTCCCTTTAGGATGTCCAGATAGATATGTCTCAGCTGGTAGAAATAGGAGCTCAAGAGAGAATAATTTGGGAGTCATCTTCTAATTGATAACCAAGGGACTGTGACAGAGCTTTTCCCTCCAACTGGAGTGTAAGCCCCACATGGCTAAGGTTTGTTTCTACTTGTGGAAATCCCCATAATCTGTATATTGTGTGTATACAATGAAATATTCAGTGATTAAAAGACAAACACGTAAACCTTGTATAACATTATGGGGGGAAAAAACTAACATGGATTTTTCTCTTGATTCTAACAAGGTCTTTGAAAAATGCTGTTTTCTTTCTTTGTCAGCATATTTTTGACTGCAGTGGTAATAGTCTTAATTTATTTTTAAAATTAGGATATTATACCATTTATTGATAAATACTGGGAGTGCATGACAACCAGACAGAGACCTGGGAAAATGACTTGGCCAAATAACATTGTTAAAACAATGGTAAGTAGACTAAAATTGATTAGACTTGACATTTAAGAAACCATTGTTCTTCGTAAGAATTAAATAATATTTTATCGTCTTACTGTGAAATGATAAAATTAGAACAACTTAATGTTATATCTTTGAGTGTGAGATACAGCTAATTGTGAATTTTAATAGTTTTTGGACACAGAATCAGTGAGATGCATATTGTGTCTTATGTGAACATTGCCCACATACACCTGGTTTTATGTATTGAAACTTTTGTCCACGGTACTTTTGCAAGAATAATTTTGTATTGAAATTAGAGACCATTTCTTTTCTTCTATTAAAAAAAATGTTATGGGCAATATTGTCCTTAAAATTAAAGAGAACACCTGGGGAGAAGTCAACAGCAAGCTGTTAACAGTGCTTATCTTTGTGAGATAGAAGGATAGGTGAGGAGTATGAAAAACTTGGGCACTCTTCGTGTTTTCTCTGTTTGAATTTTTTGATGGTAACGGATTATTTCTTAGAAGGAAAAACAATACTATCTTTTTTGGACACTACACCTAGGAACTGACTTGTGGAGTTGGTGGTTGATTATTCATCCATACTTTTCAGTATAAAATGTTCACTAATAGTAAACCACTGCTTCTTTTTAGAGTAAAGAACGAGATGTATTCTTGGTAAAGGAACACCCAGATCCAGGGAGTAAAGACCCAGAAGAAGATTACCCCAAATTTGGACTTTTGGATCAGGTACATTAATATGTTTTATATTTACTTTTCGATTTTAAGCCACTTGGGGATAGGGAGTCAGGTTCTGTTTACATGTGTAAATTTGCCACATAACACACTGCCATTACATGCGCATAGCATCGTGGACTCCAAAAAAATAGTGAGTGATACGAGAGTACTCACCTTCAACCAAGAGATCAGTGTCTTACAGTGTTTTAGTTGTGGGTCTTCTCCAAAATGTTATGAATTTCTTCAAATCACTTTTTTTTAACTTTAGTTTCCTCACTTGTAACATGTAAAAAATGCTATTTCAAATTACTTCTAATCTTTCTGACATCTCAAATTTTGCTCTTAAAAACATTCTTTGTTGTGAAAATAATTTGTTATGAAGAATTTGTGTTGCATATCTAACATAACAGGCAAATGAAAATTGCCATTTTTTTGTTCAACAGCAGGGTTCACATTTGGCCAGTCAGAATGTCAAATCTTAAAAGCTGTGTCTTAAAAAAAAAAAAAAAAAAAAAAAAAAAACAAAAAAAAAAAAAAAAAAAAAAAAAAAAAAAAACAAAAACAAAAAAAAAAAAAAAAAAAAAAAAAAAACAAAAAAAAAAACAAAAACAATACACGTTTTATTTGCCATCTTTGAAAATGCAAGATTCAGCCCGGTGCAGTGGCTCATGCCTGTAATCCTAGCACTTTGGGAGGCTGAGGCAGGAGGATTGCTTGAGTCCAAGAGTTCGAGACCAGCCTGGACAATATAGCAAGACCCGTCTCTCAAAAAAAAAAAATGCAAGATTTCACATAGAAATTTAGATTTCTGGCCGGGCGCGGTGGCTCACGCCTGTAATCCCAGCACTTCGGGAGGCCGAGGCGGGCGGATCACAAGGTCAGGAGATCGAGACCACGGTGAAACCCCATCTCTACTAAAAATACAAAAAATTAGCCGGGCACGGTGGCGGGCGCCTGTAGTCCCAGCTACTCAGGAGGCTGAGGCAGGAGAATGGCGTAAACCCAGGAGGCGGAGCTTGCAGTGAGCTGAGATCGCGCCACTGCACTCCAGCCTGGGCGACAGAGCAAGACTCCGTCTCAAAAAAAAAAAAAAAAAAGAAAGAAATTTAGATTTCTGTCTTGTAAAATGAAAACATCTGACTACATGGGGCCTGAATTCCCACAGGAGCTGAGTGAATGGGGCTTAGGCACTCTGGTTTGCCCTGTGCCCTCTCGTGCCTCTACCCAGGTTGATTGATTAATTGCCACTTATCGCCATTCTGAAACTATTCTGGTCCTTACACTTGGCGTGCCTCATGCATACTTGCAAGAGTGCTTGCTGGTCCACAAAACACCCAAGTTTGGGACCCTGCAAGCTTCATTGTTTAGAATTGTCGATTTCAGGCCTGGCGTGGTGGCACATGCCTGTAATCCCAGCACTTTGGGAGGTTGAGGCGGGCAGATCACTTGGGGTCAGGAGTTCAAGACCAGCCTGGCCAACATGGTAAAACCCTGTCTCTACTGAAAATATAAAAATTAGGCTGGGCATGGTGGCTCACGCCTGTAATCCCAGCACTTTCGGAGGCCAAGGCAAGTGGATCACCTGAGGTTGGGAGTTTTGAGACCAACCTAGCCAACACGGTGAAACCCCGTCTCTACTAAAAAATACAGAAATTTATCTGGGTGTGACAGCAGGCGCCTGTAAATCCCAGCTACTTGGGAGGCTGAGGCAAGAGAATCGCTTGAACCTGGGAGGCAGAGGTTTCAGTAAGCCAGTATCAGTGCCACTGCACTCCAGCCTGGGCGACAAGAGTGAAAATCTGTCTCCAAAAAAAAAAAAAAAATTAGCTGGGCATGGTGGTGTGCACCTATAGTCCCAGCTACTCGGGAGGGTAAACCAAGAGAATCGCTTGAACCTGGGAGGCAGAAGTTGTAGTAAGCTGAGATTGTGCCACTGCGCTACAGACTGGGCGACAGAGTGAGACTCCATCTAAAAAAAAAAAAAAAAGGTCAATTTTAGTTCCCATTCTGTTAGAATTTCTCTTGTTTTATGAGCATCCAGATTGACTGACTTATGTAGACTCCTATTTTAATTGGATATATTTTTGCAGGACCTTAGTAACATTGGTCCTGCTTATGACAACCAAAAACAGAGCAGTGCTGTGTCTACTAGTGGGAATCTAAATGGTAAGTGTTTACATGTCTCATTGCTGAAATATTTGGAAGCTATTGAATCCAGTTGTTCCTAGAATTGGCCTTTCTTTGGGTTGACTCTTAACCTGGATACTTACTAAGATGCTTTTATAGTTCAAGCTCAATTTTTAGGAGCTAGCCAAGGATTTGGCAGATGGTAATAGAGGAGAACTTTTTGTCCCTTTACAACACAGTTTGCTCTTGAGTGAGACAGGCCTAGCATAAAACAAGGAACCATTTCAAGGTCAGATTTGCTGTGTTTATATCTGTATCCTTGTAACTAACATTAAATTTAGAAAGATTCAGCTCCTCTCCACTCTTTTTCTGCTATTCAGTTCTTACTTTTAACAGATTTCCTGTGCCCATCTTCTAATTTTTCTTGCCCTGAAACTTCAGCTCATTCATGTGATAGCATTTCTATATTAACCACCCAATACAGCCTGTTCTTCTGTTAACCCTTCTAATAATGGGAAAAGCCCTCGTTACTAATGGTTATCTAATACGAGTTGGGGTGGCTGAGAGATTTTAGCTGTTCATCTGATACATGGCATCATTAACCTGTCTTTTGGAGTGGTAGGACTTAAATAGCTGATCGTTTCTACTGTTACTAATATTCTAAGATGGGTTGGAAATAGCTAAGTGTGTTGTTTATCTTTTTACAACATATTTTCCCCTTTTAATTGTTAAAATTTGACAAATACATGGTGCCACTTCTGTTCTTACAGGTGGAGCCACTTTTGGAGGTGAATTCCTCCACTGTCTTCTTTCAGCCTCTCAGACTTAAGTATTTTGTGGTTTGGAAAATGCTTTTTGCTGAGCTGTGGTAGAAGCTAAAACTACATAATTTTGAAGCATTGTGAAAATGGCGGCAATAGCACTTAATATGAAACAGTAGTTGAGTTTAATGTTAGTCTTTAAGAGCTTGTATGTTGTCATATTCTGCCTAACATGGCCAGCTACCCCTCTTTTGTATTGTTTGCTCTGTTCTGGATGGATCTGAAACTTCTTAAAATAATTAAAATGCAAACGACAGTTAAAAATGTAATTCTGGCCAGGCAAGGTGGCTCACGCATGGTATCCCAGCACTTTGGGAGGCCGAGACAGACAGATCACCTGAGGCCAGGAGTTCAAGACCAGCCTGGCCACCATGGCAAAACCCCATCTCTACTAAAAATACAAAAAAATTAGCCGGGCATGGTGGCAGGCACCTGTAATCCCAGCTACTCGGGAGGCTGAGGCAGGAGAATCACTTGAACCCAGGAGGCAGAGGTTGCAGTGAGCCAAGATCATGCCACTGCATTCCAGCTTGGGCAACAGAGCAAGACTCCGTCTCAAAAAAACAAAAACAAAAATGTAATTTTTTTTGATTACAGTGACTTAAACTAGAGATGATGACATTGCAGCAGTTTAACATTAAACTTTGCCGTGTGCGGTGGCTCACGCCTGTAATCCCAGCACTTTGGGAGGCCTAGGTGGGCGGACCACAAGGTCAGGAGGTCGAGACCATCCTGGCTAACACGGTGAAACCCCGTCTCTACTAAAAATACAAAAAATTAGCCAGGCGTGGCAGCGTGCGCCTGTAGTCCCAGCTACTCGGGAGGCTGAGGCAGGAGGATGGCATGAACCCAGGAGGTGGAGCTTGCAGTGAGCTGAGATCGTATCACTGCACTCCAGTGTGGGCGACAGAGCAAGACTCTGTCTCAAAAAAAAATAAAAACTTTTATGAAAAATAGAATAACATCTGAGGTGTTCATCAAAGGAAATTCTGCATAAGTCTGGTCCTGTATATGCAGAATATGACCCACCTTTAATGTCTTGATCCTTTTTATTGCAGCAGAACTGCTGATAATTCCCAAGCTTGCCCCAAATTAAGATTTAGTACTCTGCAGTTGTTTACGTAAAGGTGTTTTCCTGCAGTTCAGGGACATTTCCTGGAAGAAGGAAAAATAAAACTAATTGAGAGGAATTTGAAACGGACAAAATTTTCAAAGTACCTATTTCAGAAATACACAAGGTAATATTCCTTGTGGCTTTAGTATGTAGCTAAATTTTTTGTATAAAATACGTAAATTTTCTATTCATATTAATTACTTTTAGTTCCACAAACCAGGTTAATCTAACCTGAATTTTAGTACATTGGCACAATCTTAATAAATGTTGTATTGACGAATGGGTATGGAACTAAAACTTGCCTAGCAAATTGAAAGCCTTCTTTCTTATTTGTGTCATGTGCAACCACGATGGAGATCTAGCAGTACTGGAGAGAAACACCTTTTTAGTACTTCTGTTTCTGTTTTCCATGTTGGATGTATTTTGTCTTGTTGGATATTCAAGTTCAATGCTTTAGCAGATATTGTGCCTTTATGATGTTTATGGACTATATTGTGTAGTTCAAGCAAGTGAACATCAACTTACAGTGAGGATAGTCTCTCTTTATGGGTGTTTGTATTAATTTGGATGGAAAAAAAATGTACCCATACAGTTGTTTTCATTCTTTTTAGCTGAGGGTGTTTGGGATCTGAATGAGTGAAAATGCATTTGTGTCACACCCTCACAAAGTATACTAATAGTTGCAGTTTATTACAAACAAAGGTTGAAACTGTAACCTGACCATCACTAGTGCTGGATTCATTTGAGCTTATTGCCAGAACCCAGTGTTCCGGGACTGTGAGATGCCTAGTAGATTTTTTCAAAACCAGTGTGAAATCCAATATGTCTTTGGAAGGAAATCCTCCTGTGGTGTTACACAAATGCACACTGGGTGTGTTGGTCCCCATGGAATTTCATTATCCACATGGTGCTTCCCTCATGGCTCATTGAAAGTGATCTGCCTTCTCTTCAAAGGGGGAATTGCAGCAGGAAGCAGCGGAAAAGGACGAGGAGCCAAGCGCAAACAGCAGGATGGAGGGACCACAGGGACCACCAAGAAGGCCCGGAGGTGGGGAGAGTGCCCACCCCACCCCACCTCACTGTTTAAGTATTATTTGGTGCTGGGAAAGTCCAGCTAAGGGAAAAGAGCTCAAGGGTTTAAGGTTTAAAAGCCTGTCGATTTATTTTCCAAACCTTGAGCACTTTGAGGGGCAAAATAACCACAGGTTGGAGGCCGGGCGTTGGTGGCTCATGTGTGTAATCCCAGCACTTTGGGAGGTCAAGGCAGGTGGATCACTTGAGACCAGGAGTTTGAGACCAGCCTGGTCAATATGGCAAAATCCCATCTCCACTAAAAATACAAAATTAGGCAGGCGTAGTGGTGAGCACCTGTAATCCCAGGTGCTCACCACTACGCCTCCCTACTTGGGAGGCTGAGGCAGGAGAATCGCTTGAAGCTGGGAGGCGGGTGGCAGTGAGCCAAGATGATGCCACTGCACTCCATCCTGGGCAACAGAGTGAAACTCCATCTCGAAAACAAACAAAAATAGTAATCCCAGGTTGGGTGCAGTGGCTCATGCCTATAATTCCAGCACTTTGGGAGGCTGAGACAGGTGGATCACCTGAGGTCAGGAGTTCGAGACCAGCCTGGCCAACATGGTGAAACCTCATCTCTACTGAAACAAAAAACAAAAAAATTAGCTGGGCCTGGGGGCACGTGCCTATAATCCCAGCTACTCGGGAGGCTGAGATGGGAGAATCACTTGAACCCAGGAGGCAGAGGTTGCAGTGAGCTGAGATCGCACTATTGCACTCCAGCCTGGGCGACAAGAACGAAACTCTGTCTCAAAAAAACAAACCCAAGTTTAAGTATTATGTTTTATACATTTGTTAGTGTAAAATTTATAGTAGTAACAAGGACAGCGTCTTCTGTCGTGATAAGCCTGGGGAACCTAGGGAGTGAAGTTCTGTTAAGGCAACTTGAGAAAGGATAGGTGGGGAGGGAATGAAACCAGTGTTGAATGTTAGCTGCTTAACTTTCTGCTTCTCCCTTCTCATGCCTTTTCCCTTCCCTTTGTCTAATATTGAGACAATGAAATCCAGGTTACTTATTTATATATTTTTGTGAGACAGAGTTCTGCTCTGTCGCCCAGGCAGGAGTGCAGTGACGGAATCTCAGCTCACTGCACAAGTTATTTAGATTAGCAAGATAGCAAGTGCTTATGTCTCTGAGTTTCTGTTCATTACTTTATGATAATCAATACACTGAAGAATATCACCCTAATCACCCCCATTCCTCTTCTCCCTTCCACCCCATGATGTACCAGCTCAGTTTCATAGACATCAATTCATGCTTAATAGACCACCGGGAAGATACCCACAATCTGCAAGTAATTTAACCAAAACTACCTTGTTCAATAAAGCTAATCCTTTTCACTTCCTTGTTTTGCCTGAAGAGGGCAGAGTTATCTATTTGAGTAATGAGAAGTATTTGCTGTGAAGTTGCATGTATTCTAGCTGAAATCTAATAAACCAGAGGACTTTCTTACACAGTTGAATGCAGTTGAGTTAGAGGGGGTTTTAGTTTCTTGATTTTATTTTTTCCTTTCTGCAGTGACCCTTTATTTTCTGCTCAGCGCCTTCCCCCTCATGGCTACCCCTTGGAACACCCGTTTAACAAAGATGGCTATCGGTATATTCTAGCTGAGCCTGATCCCCACGCCCCTGACCCCGAGAAGCTGGAACTTGACTGCTGGGCAGGAAAACCTATTCCTGGAGACCTCTACAGAGCCTGCTTGTATGAACGGGTTTTGTTAGCCCTACATGATCGAGGTATGTAAAGTATTGGAGATCATATGGATGCAGGGTTACTTTGAACTGCCATCATTAGCCTTGTCAGTCTAGAATTAGGTGTACATCTCAGTCTGTTGCCACTGCCTTACCCCCATCTCAGACTAGATTCTTCCAGAATGTGCAGGAAATTCTGTTCCTTCCTATGAGCTCCAGCCGTTTGATATACATACATATAGTTTTTTAAAACTTTGTATTTTGAACTAATTTTAAACTTGCAGTAAAGTTGCCAAAAATAAGTTTTTTTCTAATCAAGCTTTTCCTAATGATAATATCTTAGAAAACTGTAGTACAGTTATCAAAACTGGGAAATTAACATTGATAAATATTATCAGCACAACTAAAGAAAGACCTTCTTTCGATTTTACCAGTTTTTCCATTCACACTTAATTCTCTTTAGTCTGTTGCAGTTCCAAAGCCATTGTTTATCTTTCATGACCATGATATTTTTTAAGTGTTTTAATGAGTTATTTTGTTGAATATTCCTCAGTGAGGATTTGTCTGATGTTTTCTCATGATAAGACTGAAGTTAGGCAGTTTGGGGAAGAATAACACAGAAACAATGTCTTATAGCATCATCTCATGGGATTCGTGATGTCAGTAGGTCTTACTGGTTACGTTGACCATGATAATTTGGTTAAGGCGATTCTGCTAGCTTTCTCCACTGTAAAAAGCTACTGTCTTTCCCTTTATACTTAACAAATGTCTTCAGCAAAAGTACATCGAGTCTATCTATGCAAATATCTTGTTTGTTTTTAAACTTATGTCCACTAATTTTAGCACTCATCAGCGGATATTGTCTGCAACAATTATGACGGTGTTGTTTGATGATTTTCTATTTCCTCTTTCCCTTTTCCATTATTTAATTTATTATTTGTATCAGTATGGACTCATATATATTTACTTTATTCCAGGGAGTGTAATCCAATACCTTATTTTGTTGTTTAAATTATTCCAGCTTTGGCAAGTAGGAGCTTCTTCAAGAAGTTGGTTCTTGTGTTTTTTCAATAAACCGCATCTTTTAAAAAAAATTTTTTTTTCTTACTTTGAGGCATCAAAAGGTGTTCCTGGCCAATTTTATATTTTCTGTGCCCCAGGCCTACTTCTTCACTGAGCCCTGGTTCCTTTGATTGGAGCATATTGTTTAGAAATTAACATCTAGGTGCTCACTTCCGTATAGCACATATACCAAAATTGGAATGATACAGAGAAGATGCATGGCCCCTGTGCAAGAATAACATGCAAATTCGTGAAGCGTTCCTTATTTTTTTTAAGTAATGAAGTAAATAAACAAATAGAAATTAATAGCTAGGTGTTAGGTGTGCTATTACTAGGTGTCATTGCTTCTAGACTCCCTCAGTGGTCAGAGATAGGAAATGCACGTGTGTATGTACAAACCTGCATGTACACACATAACAATTTATATTGATACCTGGGATGACAGCCTTCTTCCTTTCCTTATTTGTAACATCTTCTTCCAACAGTGGGAAATGTGAATAATTAGATAGATAATTATCTACAATATATTTACTTTATTTCACAATATACTTTATTTATTTTGTTATAGAGATCAGGGTCTCACTCTGGCCGGTATGCAGTGATGCAGTCCCGGCTCACTGCAGCCTCAACCTCCTGGGCTCAAGCGATCCTCCTGCCTCAGCCCCCTGAGTAGCTGGGATCACAGGCACACACCACCACACCTAGCGGGGTTTTTTTATTTTAATTTTTTAGAGGTGGTGTCTTACTGTGTTGCCTAGGCTGTTCTCAAACTCCTGGGCTCAAGCCATCATCTTGCCTCAGCCTCCCAGGGTCTTGGGAGTGAGCCACCATACTTGACCTTGTTCATATTTAATATGCACATAAAGTAGTTTCAGAATTTCTTTCTTTTTATTTTTTTTTGAAATGGAATCTCACCCTGTCACCCAGGCTTGAGTGCAATGGTGCAATCTCGGCTCACTGCAACCTCTGCCTCCCGGGTTCAAGTGATTCTTCTGCCTCAGCCTCCTGAGTAGCTGGGATTACAGGTACATGCCACCACACCTGGCTAATTTTTTGTATCTTTAGTAGAGACGGGGTTTCACCATGTTAGCCAGGCTGGTCTTGAACTCCAGACCTCGTGATCTGCCCGCCTCAGCCTCCCAGAGTGCTGGGATTACAGGCGTGAGCCACCGCACCCGGCCAGTTTCAGAATTTCTGACCCCTGGAAGAAACATTTGCTGAGTAGATTATAGCATTTATGTATAGCTCTTTTTTTCTTTAGCCTTGCCATTACTCAGTCCAGGATACTGGTAACTTAGATTAGTTCTTTTCTTCCCCACTTCCTTTAGTGTGGTCATGTCCAGTTAAGTTAGGTTAATTTACTAGTGTTTGATGCCATTTTGGATTCTCCCACATGTTGATTGTTTCTGTGTATGTATGTTTGGAGTGAGGATGTGTGAAACATTACTATGGTTCTGGGAGTCAGAGTTGTACAGAATGGTTTACAAAATGTCACTCCCTCATCACCCCTAAAATGCTCTTCTCATTCTCTTTTTTCCACCATCTTCCCACCCACACTCTAGTTTCTAGTTTATCCTTCCTGTATTTCTTCCCAAATGAGCAGATACAGTACATGTATATATTCTTTTATCTCCTTTTTTTTGGTTTGTTTTTGGGTTTTTTTGGTTTGATTTGTTTTCTGAGGCTGAAAGATAGTGGCGTGATCTCGGCTCACTGCAGCCTTCACCTCCTTGGCTCAAGCAATTCTCATGCTGAAGCCTCGCAAATAGCTGGGACTACAGGTGTGTGCCACCACCCCCGGTTATTTTTGTATTTCTAGTAGAGATGGGGTTTCGCCATGTTGGCCAGGCTGGTCTCAAACTCAGGTGATCACCCATCTCAGCTTCCCAAAGTGCTGGGATAACACATGTGAGCCACTGCGCCCAGCCTTGTCTCCTTTTTTATACATGAATAGCAGCATGCTATAGTCTTTGCTCCATGCAATTATTTATTTTTATTTTTATTTTATTTTATTTTATTTTGAGAAAGGTTCTTGCTCTGTCATCCAGGCTGCAGTGCAGTGGTGCGATCTCAGCTCACTGCAGCTTCCACCTCCCAGCTCAAGCAGTCGTCCCATCTTAGCCTCCCAAGTAACTGGGACTACAAGCACACATCACTGCACCCAGTTAAATTTTAATTACTTTTTTGGGGCAAAGTCTCCTTCACTGTGTTGCGCAAGATGGTCTTGAACTCCTGACCTCACGTGATCCTCCTTCCTTGGCCTTCCAAAGTGCTGGGATTACAGGCATGAGCCATTGCATCTGGCCTCATTGTTTGCTTGTTTTCGAGATGGGGTCTCTGCCACCCAGGCTGGAGTGCAGTGGTGCAATCATGGCTCACTGCAGCCTCAACCTTCCCTGATAAAATCAGCCTACAAAGCCTCGAAATTCTCTCCCACCTTTTGCCATTTTTTCTTTCTGTGGAAGTCATGGGGTTCTCCCCTGATTATTTATATTGCCCCCTTATCTCACATAATGGCCTGGTAATAAAGTAAGATTCAAACCATATACAGAGGTAGAGAGATGAATTACAGTGAATACCTGTCTTAGTCCCTTTGTGTTGCTACAAAGGAGAACCTGAGGCTGGGTAATTTGTAAAGAAAACGGGTTTATTGGGCTGAAAGAAGCATGGCACCAGCATCTGCTTCTGGTGAGGATCCCAGGCATGTCTACTCATGGCAGAAGGCAAAGCGGAGCAGGCATTAGATGGCAGAGGAAGCAAGACAGGGAGGGAGGTGCCAGGCTCTTTTTAACAACCAGCTCATCAGAAACTAATAGAGTGAAAACTCACACCCCCACACTCCTCATTAATCTGCTCTTGAGGGGTCTGCCCTCATGACCCAAACACCTCCCTTCAGACCCCACCTCCAACATTGGGATCAAATTTCAACCTGCACTTAGGAGGGTCAAATACCCAAGTTACAGCGATACCTTATACACTTTTCACCCAGATTTTAACAGTTCTAGATTTTGCCATGTTTGCTTTATCTGTTTATTTCTTCTTTTTCTGAATTAAAAAAAACACATATCACCCTATATATGCTAAAAACTATGCATCTCTTAAAAAAATGCGGCTATTGGGGCCGGGCGCAGTGGCTCACGCCTGTAATCCCAGCACTTTGGGAGGCTGACGCGGGCAGATCACCTGAGGTTGAGAGTTCAAGAACAGCCTGACCAACATGGAGAAACCCCCATCTCTACTAAAAATACAAAATTAGCGGGTGTGGTGGCGCATGCCTATAATCCCAGCTACTCGGGAGGCTAAGGCAGGAAAATCTCTTGAACCTGGGAGGCGGTGGAGGTTGCAGTGATCCAAGATTGTGCCATTGCACTCCAACCTGGGTGACAAGAATGAAACTCCATCTCAAAAAAGAAAAAAAAATGCAGATATTTTCTTTTATAACCGAAATAATTCCTTGCTATTCAAATTCAGTTCATAATCAGATTTCCTTGATTGTCTTAAATACCTGTTCATCTCCTGAGATATTAGTTACAAAAGGAAAATTGTCATTTCGCAGTGGAGAAACCTGGCAGGCATCATCTTGATCAAGTGACCAGAGTGAACATCACTATTTTGATAGCATATATGATACACTGAGGGGCACAACATTACCTCATTGGAGTTCTGAGTAAAAGTAACAATAACCTTGACCTTAAAATGAGGAAACACCAGGTCAGGCACAGTGACTCATGCCTATAATCCCAGCACTTTGGGAGGCTGAAGTGGGTGGAAAACCTGAGTTCAGGAGTTTGATACCAGCCTGGTCAACATAGTGAAACCCCATCCCTACAAAAATACAAAAATTAGCCAGGCATTATGGCAGGCAACTGTAATCCCAGCCACTCGGGAGGCTGAGGCGGGAGAATCACTTGAACGCAGGAGCCAGAGGTTGCAGTGAGCTGAGATTGCGCCATCACACTCGAGCCTGGATGACAGAGCGCGAGACTCCATCTCCAAAAAAAAAGAGAGAGAGAGAGAAAACAGAAAACACCAGACAAATGTAACTGAGGGACATTCTGCAAACTGAAATGACCAATATTCTTCAAAGTGTCAAGCTTATGAAAGGTTGAGGAACTGTTTGAGATTGGAAGAGACTAAGGAGACATAACAACTAAATGAAATGTAGAATCTAGGATTAGAACCTGGGCCAGAAAAGAGGTTATATTACTTGGATAATTGGCTTAATTTTAAGAAGATCTATGGATTATTTAATAGTATTGTTAATTTTCTGGTTTTGATGATTATGTTATATACATCATGTGAACATTTGGGAAAACTGAGTGAAGCACACACTAGGACTCTCCTATTTTTTGAAAGTCTGAAATTGTTTTAAAACAGTTAAGGTTAGGTGCAGTGGCCTATGCCTATAATCCCAGAACTTTGAGAGGCCAAGGAGAGCAGATTGCTTGAGTCCAGGAGTTTGAGACCAGCCTGGGCATCGTGGCTGAACTCTGTCTCTACAAAAAATTAGCTGAGTGTAGTAGCACTTGTAGTACCAGCTACTTGGGGGCTGAGGCAGGAGGATTGTTTGAGCCCAGGAATTCAAGGCTGTAGTGAGTCAAGATGACGCCACTGCATTCCAGCCTGAGCAACAGCATGAGACCTTATCTCAAGGGAAAAAAAAATAACTAGTTAAGAGGCTAGGCACAATGGCTCATACCTGTAATCCTGTTACTTGGGGGGCCAACACAAGAAGATCACCTGAGGCCACGAGTTCAAGGCTGTGGTGAGCTGTGGTTGTGCCACGACACTCCAGACTGAGTAAGAGAGCAAGACCCTGGCTCTAAAAAAAAAAAAAAAAAAAAAGATGGATGGGGTGGCTCACGCCTATAATTCCAACAATTTGGAAGGCCAAGGCGGGCAGATTTCAAGCCCAGGAGTTCAAGACCAGCCTGGGCAGCATGGCAAAACACCATCTCTACAAAAAAAATGAAATATAGAAATTAGCTGGGCATGGTGGCACGTGCCTATAGTCCCAGCTGCTTGGGAGGCTGAGGTGGGAGGATTGCTTGAGCCTGGGAGGCAGAGGTTGCAGTGAGACGAGATCACACCACTGCTCGCCAGCCCAGGTAATAGAGCGATACTCTGTCTCAAAAAAAAAAAAAAAATCTTTTAAACAAAAATTTATTCAAATTAAGTTCCAAACTCATCACCGTTGGTTTTTATATTTTAGGGAATATGCAGTATAATTAATATCAATCAGATGTCTTAAAGATAATCAAATGTAGGCCAGGCACAGTGATTCAGCCTGTTATTCCAGCACTTTGGGAGGTCAATGCGGGTGGATCACCTGAGGTCAGGAATTCAAGAGCAGCCTGACCAATATGGTGAAACCCCGTCTCTACTAAAAATGTGAACATTAGCCGGGCGTGGTGGCAGGTGCCTGTAATCCCAGCTACTCAGGAGGCTGAGGCAGAAGGATTGCTTGAACCTGGGAGGCGGATGTTGCAGTAAGCCAAGATCGTGCCACTGTACTCCAGCCTGGGCTACAGAGTGAGACTCTGTCTCAAAAAAAAAAAAAAAAAAAAAAAAAAAAAAACCGGTGCGGTGGCTCACGCCTATAATTCCAACACTTTGGGAGGCCAAGGTGGGCAGATCACGAGGTCAGGAGTTCAAGACCAGCCTGACCAACATGGTGAAACCCTGTCTCTACTAAAAATACAAAAACGAGCCGGGCGTGGTGGCATGCACCTGTAATCCCAGCTACTCAGGAGACTGAGGCAGGAAAATTGCTTGAACCCAGGGGTGAAGTTTGTGAGCCAAGATCGCACCACTGCCCTCCAGCGTGGGCGACAGAGCGAGACTCTTATCTCGAAAAGGAAGGATAATCACATGGAATAAAAACTAGGTAACCTAACAACTTTCTCTTTTTTGTTGCTTTCTCATTCTTTGCCAGTATCTTATGTTGAGATTTTTAAACTCCTCAAACACCTGACCTGATATTTGTGATTTTTAAATTTTGTTTTATTGGACTAATGTTTTTGTAGCAATTGCCCCCAAGAACCTCAAATAAGTTGCAGGCCTTGTTTTAATCTCTCACCACAGCTCCCCAGTTAAAGATCTCAGATGACCGGCTAACTGTGGTTGGAGAGAAAGGTTACTCTATGGTGAGGGCCTCTCATGGAGTTCGGAAAGGTGCCTGGTACTTTGAAATCACCGTGGATGAGATGCCACCAGATACCGCTGCCAGACTGGGTTGGTCCCAGCCCCTAGGTAAGCTGGGGCCTTAATATGGACATCACAGCAGATAGAGAGGATAGACCATCTGGCCAAGGGCTAAGGCTTCGAGGCTGTTGGGTTTACCAGATTGTGGGCATAGAATGCAGTTCCTGAGAGTTGAGCTGGTTTGCAATTCCCGGGATATTTTTGTAACTCTTTGCTTGTGAGAAAGTTTCTAAGCAATTTTACAAAATTAACCAAAAAACATGAATAGGATCTTTTTCCATCAGCAAACCAGGTTTGACTTGCAATCTTCTGACTTCCTGTGTATCTTTTTATTGGGACAGGTAACCTTCAAGCTCCTTTAGGTTATGATAAATTTAGCTATTCTTGGCGGAGCAAAAAGGGAACCAAGTTCCACCAGTCCATTGGCAAACACTACTCTTCTGGCTATGGACAGGGAGACATCCTGGGATTTTATATTAATCTTCCTGAAGACACAGAGACGGCCAAGTCATTGCCAGATACATACAAAGATAAGGTGAGTTTGTCCTCCCCCGGCAGATTCCTGGCTTTGAAGATCTGTGGCAGCCAGTGCTTATCTCTGCGGCTTGCGTGATCTCTTAGGAGCTGACCCACGGCTCACGTTTTTTCCTAACCTGTTATGACATTTTCAGAATAACTATCAGTACACAAATAGTCATCCATTCATTCTTCTACCCATCTATCATTTGTCTTTTTTTAGTGCACTGCAGAGAAAATAGACATCAGGACACTTCACTCAGTACTTCAGGATACATAAACTAGAGTTCAACCTGTTTAATTCATTCTTTTGATACAAAATTTATGTAAAATGAAGTATACAAATTTTAAGTGTGTATTCACTGAGCGTTGAGTTTGACCTAAACTCCTGTTGAAATGTAGGATCCACCAGGCATGATGGTTCATGCCTATAATCCCAACAATTTGGGAGGCCAAGCTGGGAGGATTGCTTGAGCCCACGAGTTCAAGACCAGCCTGGGTAACATCACAAGATCCCATCTCTACAAAAGACTAAAAAAATTAGTAGGGCATGGCAATGGGTGCCTATAGTCCCAACTACTTGAAAAGCTGAGATGGGAAGATAATTCAGCCCAGGAGTTCAAGGTTACAGTGAGCTGTGATCACACCACTGCACTCCCCCCAAAAAAGAGATGTAGACACTTACCATCACCTCAGGAAGTTTCCTCATGCCTTTTCCCAGTTAGTCCCCACCCCCACATAGAGGCAACCACTGTTTTAGCTTTCTTTCCCACTATACTTTAATTTTTACCTCTTCTTGAACTTAAATGGGCTCATGCAGTCTGTGGTCTTTTACATCTGGCTTTTGAGAGTCGTCCATGTTGCTGCGTATATCTGCACACCCTTTTCAGTGCAGGATAGTACTGCATTGCATGAATGTGCCCCAGTGTGTTTATGCATTTTCCTACTGACAGACACTTGGGCCGTCTCAGGTTTGGGGCTACTATGAACAAGATGCTATGAATATTCTTGTACAAGTCATTTTGGATCATTGGATAGTTACATATTCAGCTTTATAAGAAATTGCCAAACTCTTTTCCCACCATGTATGAGAGTTTTAGTTGCTGACATTATGATTGTCTGTCAACTTAATTGTAGCCATTTTGATGGGTGTATAGTAATATCTCATTGTGAGTTAAATTAGCATTTCTTTGATGACATACTGGACATTTTTCTTTTTTTTTTTTTTTTTTTTTTTTTTTTTTTTTTTTTTTTTTTTTTTTTGAGACGGAGTCTTGCTCTGTGCCCCAGGCTGGAGGAGTGCAGTGGCGCGATCTTGGCTCACTGCAAGCTCCACCCCCCGGGGTTCACGCCATTCTCCTGCCTCAGCCTCCCAAGTAGCTGGGACTACAGGCGCCCACCACCACGCCTGGCTAGTTTTTTGTATTTTTTTTAGTAGAGACGGGGTTTCACGGTGTTAGCCAGGATGGTCTCGATCTCCTGACCTTGTGATCCGCCCGCCTCGGCCTCCCAAAGTGCTGGGATTACAGGCTTGAGCCACCGCGCCCGGCCAGTACTGGACATTTTTCATGTGCTTTTCAGCCACTCATCTGTTTTTTTGTGAAGTTTCTCTTCAAATATTTTGCCTGTCAATATTGCTATTCTGAGACTTGTCTGTTCATTTTTTTTTTTTTAAGTTTAAATTTTTTTGGTAGAAACAGGGTTTTTTTGGGTTTTTTTTTCCATGTTGCCCAGGCTGGTCTTGAACTACTGGGCTCAAGCAATCTGCCTGCCTCAGCCTCCCAAAATGCTAGGATTACAGGCATGAGTCACTGCACTTAATAGTGTCTTCTGAGGAACCAAAGTTTTAATTTTTATGAAGTCTAATTTATCAAATTTTTCTTTTATAGTTATTTCTTTCCATGAATTAAAACAAAATCTTTGGCTACTCCCAGTAATGAAGATGTTCTCCCATGTTTTCCTTTGAAAATATTATGGTTTTAGCTTTTACACATAGGTCTCTAATTTACCTTGGATTAATTTTTTTTTTTTTTTTCCTGTAGACGGAGTCTCGCTCTGTTGCCCAGGCTAGAGTACAATGGCACGATGTTGGCTCACTGCAACCTCCGCCTCACAGGTTCAAGCAATTCTCCAGCCTTAGCCTCCTGATTAGCTGGGATTACAGGCACCCGCCACCACACCCAGCTAATTTTTGTATTTTTAGTGGAGACAGGGTTTCACCATGTTGGTCAGGCTGGTCTTGAACTCCTAACCTCAGATAATCCACCTGCCTCGGCCTCCCAAAGTGCTGGGATTATAGGCATGAGCCACTGTGCCTGGCCACATTAATTTTTATATATAGTATGGAAATTAATTTTTTTTCCATATGATTACACAATTATCCCAGCACCATATGTTAACTCTTTCCTTTCTCCACTGGATTTCTTTGATGCCTTTATTGAAAATCAGATGTTTGTGTTAAGGAAAGGTTTACTTTAGAGCTCTGTATTTCAGTGATCTATTTCTTGTCTTTTATGCCCATATCACAGTGTCTTGGTTATCATAGCTTTAGAGTAACTCTTTAAATTTGATAGTGAAAGTACTCTGAGTTTATTCTAATAATAAGCAGCCTACAGTCTCATTTTTATTGATTATATCACACTACTGACTCTTATTGTACCATCCTGCCTTCTGGAACTCTTTAAATATATACCACACTAATGCCTGGTTTTACAGAACACAGAGGTCTGCACTTAAAGGATTCTGTAGGAGTTTTTTCAATGATTCATTTACATTACAAAAAAAAATTTTTTTTTTTAATTGGAAAAAAACAAATTTTTTGACCAGGCACTGTGGCTCCATGCTTGGGAGGCCAAGGCAGGCAAATCACTTGAGGCAAGAGCTCGAGGCCAGCCTGGGCAACATGGTGAAACCCTGTCTCTACAAAAAATGCAAAAATGAGTTAGGTGTGATGGCACACACCTGTAATCTCAGCTACTCAAGAGGTTGAGGCATGAGAATCTTAAGTCTACTTGAGCCTAGAGGACAGAGGTTGCAGTGAGCCAAGATCGTGCCAGAGAACTCCAGCCTGGGTGACAGAGAACAAGACTGTCTCAAAAATAAATAAATAAATAAATAAATAAATAAATAAATAAATAATTTTTAGTGACATGTCCACATGACAGGCTACTATGGATCTATTCAAAATCCACATATATACTGATTATAAAATGGTCTCTAATGTAGTTGCCAAGTTAAAAACTCAGATGCAAGACAAAACCTATAATATGTTACTATTTGTATGGCTTTTTGGGCCTTTTTTTCTTTCTTTCTTTCGTATGTTTATCTGGTGTTTTATTTTGAGAGAGTCTCGTTCTGTCACCCAGGCTGGAATGCAGTGGTATACAATCTCGGCACACTGCAGCCTCCGCCTCCCAGGTTCAAGCAATTCTCCTGCTTCAGCCTCCTAAGTAGCCAGGATTACAGGCGTGCACCACCACGCCCAGCTAATTTTTATATTTTTAGTAGAGACGGGGTTGCGCCATGTTGGCCAGGCTGGTCTCGAATTCCTGGCCTCATGTGATCTGCCTGCCTCAGCCTCCCAAAATGCTGGGATTACAAACGTGAACCACTGCGCTCGGCCACGTGTGTTTTTTAATTTTGAAGACAATATATGCCTGGATTCTCCGGAAGGATACAAGGACACTGGAACAGTGATTACTTTTTGCAGGGGAAACTGGGGATAAGGGACATAGTAAGAGAGAGAGAGACTCTCATTTTATATGCTTGTATATCTTGGGAATTCTTTTTTTCTAACCATGTTTAATACATATATACGTTAAGAAATTGAAATTTTTTAAATTAATGTCATATATTTCTCTGGAAGTGAATAAATAGACTCTTAAGAACCAGTAAGAAAGAGGCGACCCAGAGACCACCTGTGGGAACAGATGGGAAACTAGGACGTGGAAGAAGGTGACCTTCAAAATATTTTCTTTTTCTTTTTTTTTTTTTTTTTTTGACATGGAGTCTCGCTCTGTCACCCAGGCTGGAGTGCAGTGACGCGATCTCGGCTCACTGCAAGCTCCACCCCCCGGGGTTCACGCCATTCTCCTGCCTCAGCCTCCCGAGTAGCTGGGACTACAGGCGTCCGCCACCTCGCCCGGCTAGTTTTTTGTATTTTTTTTAGTAGAGACGGGGTTTCACCGTGTTAGCCAGGATGGTCTCGATCTCCTGACCTTGTGATCCGCCCGTCTCGGCCTCCCAAAGTGCTGGGATTACAGGCTTGAGCCACCGCGCCCGGCCATTCAAAATATTTTCATACAATAAGGGATTGTAGTCTGGGTGCGGAGGCTCATGCCTGTAATCCCAGCACTTTCGGAAGCTGAGGCAGGTGGATCACCAGAGGTCAGGAGTTCGAGACCAGCCTGGCCAACATGGCGAAACCCTGTCTTTACTAAAAATACAAAAAGTAGCCGGGTGTGGTGGCACATGCCTGTAATCCCAGCTGCCTGGGAGGCTGAGACAGGAGAATTGCTTGAACCTGGGAGGCCGAGGTTGCAGTGAGCCAAGATCACACCACTGCACTCCAGCCTGGGTGACAGAGTGAGACTGTCTCAAAAAAATAAAAAAAGAATAGGCCGGGCTCGGTGGCTCACGCCTGTAATCCCAGCACTTTGGGAGACCAAGGCGAGTGGATCACCTGAGGTCAGGAGTTTGAGACCAGCCTGGCCAACATAGTGAAACCCCATCTCTACTAAAGATACAAAAAATTAGCCTGGTGTGGTGGTGGGCACCTGTAATCCCAGCTACTCGGGAGCCTGAGGCAGGAGAATCACTTGAACCCGGGAGACGGAGGTTGCAGTGAGAAGAGATCGCACCATTGCACTCCAGCCTGGGCAACAAGAGCAAAACTCCCATCTCAAAAAAAAAAAAAAGAGTACGAGATTGTAGACTCAAGAAACTTGTCATTTCTTTCAGTGAGATTATTGGAAAAGATGTGTGAATTTAGCCACTTCTATGGGTATTTTTATTGTGGTGTGTATGTATTTATATTATTAAGTATTTTTTCACATTTCTTACTAAAGGCCTTCTGAAAATGTTTTAATAAACATGTGCCATCTGGTATTTTTTAAGAAGTGTGTAATAATTCAAAATCTAGAAAAACTCAACTGCAAAGATGTTTAATATCTGTTGTAGAGCTCAAGGGGTTAACACTTTGTGTGCGGATGCATTTTTTTCATGATGATGGAGCCGATGCTTTATTGTGCTTTTTTTTCTTTCTTGGTTTTCAAGGCTTTGATAAAATTCAAGAGTTATTTGTATTTTGAGGAAAAAGATTTTGTGGATAAAGCAGAGAAGAGCCTGAAACAGACTCCCCATAGTGAGGTGAGTCATGGCCATAAGAAAATTAGAATCATAAGGCCTTGAGGGTTAGGACCCGTTCCTTCATTATAAAAGTGAGGAACACAAGGCCCAAAGGGGAACAAAGGGGCATCTGGTAGCCCCACTAGCCAGTGGCAAGCTCGCCCTCTGCTTATTGTGTTTTGCTCTTTATGTAGTACCATGCTGCTGCTGTTAGAGGCATGATCCTGTTCTTTCAGGATCATTCTGTAGAGAAATCTGTAAGAGACTGAGGAAGCAAATCCAGTGTCTTTATTCTTTATCAGAGGAGGTATCAAGTCCAAAGGGAGGGAACCTGGAGTGGGAGAGTAGACCTTGTGGTGTGGTCCAGGGGCACTCGGAGCTGTAATGTCTCACTCAATGTCCTTCAGAACTTTCTCTGCCTCCACTTCCGGAGTTTCTGGAAACATGTCTGCCCAAGGTCATAGCACAGTCAGAGAAAGGCTGGCACATCTGGGCCAACCACAAGGGCCAAAAATAAAAAGGGAAGTTGGGTGGAGAGGAAGAACGTTAAGCTGGAAACTTTTTTTTTGTAAAAATGCTAATGCTGTAAAGCCACCCAGGACACTAATACAAGGAGACGTAGGTGAAATAAAGTAGAGTTTCAGCTGTTTTTAGGAAAGAAATACTAAAGAGAAAAAATTATTAGATCTAAAGATGTAATAACCAGAAAGCCCCCTCTTGCTAAGAAGAGAAGGCAGCCTTTTCTGAAGAACTGAAGTGGTCAAGAGAGAATATTCAGTCTAATTCTGGGAGAGAAAGGGAAGAACATGAGAATCCAGAGATGTGACGTAAGAGTCTTAGAGAACTTCAAAGTGAAAAAACAGAAGTGAGAACTGACACAAGGGAAAGGGATTGATAAATAAGCACTCTTAAACAGGTGTGGTCCCAAGCAGTCCATGGAAGGCCAGCTTGCTTTAAAAAAAAAAAGATTGTAGAGATGAGGTCTCACTATGTTGCCCAGGCTAGTCTTGAACTCCTGCCCTCAAGTAATCGTCTCTCCTCGGCCTCCCAGCTTACTTTTATAAATACAATGCAATGAATAATAAAATATAGAACTGTTTGGTATATGTAGCACAGGAATTCAGAAAACAAAGCCCAGGAGTTTGAGACCAGCCTGGGCAATATAGTGAGATCCTGTCTCTATAAAAAAATTTTTTTAATTAGCTGGATATGGTGGTGTATGCCTGTAGTCCCAGCTACTTGGGAGGCTGATGTGGGAGGATCACTTGAGCCAAGGAGGTTGAGGCTGCAGTGAGCCAAGATCACACCACTGCACTTCAGCCTGGGTGACAGAGTGAGATCCTGTCTCAAAAAAGAAAAAAAGAAGCCTGAATAGTGCAGATTAACGTGCTTGAAAAATCAAAAGTATTATAAAAATTGAAGATATTGTTGTTATTACACAAGTTATGTACTGTTCTTGGGTATGTGATTAGCAGTCTGGCAGCAGCACTTCTAATGTATTTTCCTAGAGAGTTCTTTTTTTGTTTGTTCTTTTTTACAATTCTGAAGTAAAATCATGGTTTTTGTTCCAGATAATATTTTATAAAAATGGTGTCAATCAAGGTGTGGCTTACAAAGATATTTTTGAGGGGGTTTACTTTCCAGCCATCTCACTGTACAAGAGCTGCACGGTACGTACATGTTTCCATCCCATGGGCAAAACTTGAGGGAAGCAGATGAATGGGTTGCGATGACAAAGCTACTGAGCGCTGGAAAGAAATCCAAGCAGCCTTAGAGTTGCACGTGTGTTGCTACCATTACTGTTTAGTCCAAAAACAGCTTGGGCATCTTAGGGAGTATTTGCTGGATAGAAAAAGGTCCTGCAATTAGTGTGTGCTATACTTTTCCCTTGAGTGCGTGGTGTGGTGTTGCTCTTCAGTAGGAAGGATAAAAATGCACATACACAGATCCTCCTGGTGGGATGTCATGATAACCCACCATTATTAGTCATTGTTGCTTACATTCATTTTTTTTTTTGAGACAGTGTCTCACTCTGTTGCATAGGCTCACCATAGCCTTGACCTCCTGGGCACAAATGATCCACCTCAGCCTCCTGAGTAGCTGGGGTGTGCTCATTTTTTGGTTTTGGTTTTTGTAGAGACAGGATCTCACTACATTGCCCTGGCTGGTCTCAAAGTCATGGGCTCAAGCAGTTCTCCCAGCTCAGCCTCCCAAAGTGCTGGGATTACAGATAGGCATGAGCTACTATATCTGGCAGGTTTTTTTTTTTTTTTTAAATATGATCCAGCATGAAGAAGGGTACTATCATTAGGGTCTGTTGGTCTTAAAAATATATAGGTAGGTAGGTAGGTAGACACAGATGTAGATACATAGAAAAGTTGGAGCCGGGTGCACTGGCTCACGCTTGTAATCCCAGCACTTTGGGAGGCCAAGGTGGGCGGATCACTTGAAGTCGGGTTCGAGACCAGCCTGGCCAACATGGCGAAACCCCATCTCTACTGAAGATACAAAAATTAGCTGGGCTTAGTGGCACATGCCTGTAATTCCAGCTACTCAGGAGTCTGAGGCAGGAGAATCGCTTGAACCCGGGAGGCAGAGGTTGCAGTGAGCCAAGATCATGCCACTGCACTCCAGCCTGGTGACAGAGCAAGACTCCGTCTCAAAAAAGAAAGAAAAAGAAAAGTTAATGCATGAAGATTTCCATGTATTTTCAGTCTGTCAGTAGGCACCATTGAAGCAGGTAAAAAAAAGGAAATCTGTAGGTTGTAAACAGTGTAAACCAAAAACTGTCTTGAGACAGATCTCAATCAATTTAGAAGTTTATTTTGCCAAAGTTAAGGACCTGCCCGTAAGAAAAAAACACAGAATCACAGAAACAGTCTGTGGTCTGTGCCTTTCTCCAAGGATGAATTTGATGACTTAAAAATTTAAAAAAGAAAAAGGGCTGGCCGGAGTGGCTCATGGTGGTAATCCCAATGCTTTGAGAGGCCAATATAAGAATCAGTTGAACCCAGGACCTTGAGACCAGCCTGGGCAACATAGCAAAAACCCCTGTCTACAAAAAATACAAAAAATTAGCCAGGCCTGGTGGTACATGCCTGCAGTCCCAGCTACTTGGGAGGCTGAGGTGGAAGGATCCGCTGAGCCCAGGAGGTCAAGGGTGCAGTGAACCATGATCACATTGTTGGCGCTGCAGCCTGGACAGTAGAGTCAGAGCATGTCTCAAAAAAATAAAAAGTAAAATAAAGGGGAAATGCGGGCTGGAGGGGAAAGTGGGAGGGTATCGTCATCCACATGTTGCAAGAGAAAAGGAGCAGATAGGGGAAAGTCAATTATGTATTCATCTCATGCCCAGTAAATCAGTACTTCACATAAGATAAGGTGAACATAAAGTAGCTGCCTATGGGGATATTTAAGCTTTTATCTGTAGGTGTCTGCTTAGCAACAAAAGGAAAGGCAGTTTCTTGCATGACTCAGCTTTCAGCTTAATTTTTTCCTTTTGACAGAGCAAATTGGGATCCTGAATTTTTATTTTCTTTGACAACAAAAATCAACACTGATCTCTTTTAGTTACCTAATTCTTAATGGACATCAGGATGTTGACCACTTATAGTAATATTTAATATATATCTCATTTGTTCCATTTATCCCCCGAGTATTGTAGCCATGTTTAAAGTGAAAATTTCCTGTGTCAAATTAACTTTTCCAATACTTTTTGTCCATTTTCTCCATGTCTGCTTGAATTGAATTCGCTCCAGGTTTCCATTAACTTTGGACCATGCTTCAAGTATCCTCCGAAGGATCTCACTTACCGCCCTGTGAGTAACATTACAAATGCCTGCATGCATCCTCGGCATTGCCGTGGCTGCTCTAGTCACCGTGTTCTGTTTCTGATTCCTCCTGCAGATGAGTGACATGGGCTGGGGCGCCGTGGTAGAGCACACCCTGGCTGACGTCTTGTATCACGTGGAGACAGAAGTGGATGGGAGGCGCAGTCCCCCGTGGGAACCCTGACCAGGTCCCTCTTTTCTGTCAAGGACTTTCTGGGGAATAATACTGGGGGTTTTGTTTTTGTTTTTGAACTGTCTCAAATGTTCTCCCAAAGATGCTACAAAACACAGCCTCTCCTTTTAGCAAGTTAAAAGGCTGGGTAGGACTACGGGAGACTGCCTGCCTTTCACCATTTTCTCCCAACTTCCAGTGACTGCTCTTATTTTGTGTACCACAAGCCAACAACCGCTGACTCCAGGATTGTGTAAGCCCCCTGTGAAATCAGTGCTGTACTGCATACCCTGCCAGCTGTGACTTGTTATCCTACTATATTTTCTAAAGAGTGAATAATATTGTCCGAGTAACTTATTTGAAAGACATTTCCTTCTGTGGGCATTGACTCCATCCCACCTGTTTTCCAAGGAAATGGTAACCTGTTTCTGAGAACACCTGAAATCAATGGCTACACATTCCAAACCAATCTAAACACTATTTCCCTTTGGTGTGGGTTTGGTTTTGTTGTTCATTTTGAAATATACTTTTGAACACTGAGATCCCTAAAACTACTAGATCTCTAGAAGTGTAATTGTGAAAGAAACTTGCTTGCAGCTTTAACAAAATGAGAAACTCTTCCCAAATAAAACTTGTTTTGAAGTTTGTGTGACACTTTGCTTCCCTTCAGGTTGGGTGCCTCTTGGTGACAGTGTTCAGAAATGTAAGCAGCATGAGGAAGGGAGCTGGCACTGGGAGGAAGAGCCAGGTTTCTGACTTGTGTTTTGGCCGCTTTCCTGTTGCTCCTATTCTTGCCAATCAGCCACCCCATTTCCTGTGAAAATCTGCCACCTTGAGGAAAGGAACAAGAATTTCAAAGGGCTAATGGTCTCCCTCCTGGTCTTCCCTTGGAACGTGGATGTTGATATGTGCAGGTGGTTTCCTGTCTTGCTTATCTTCCTTTGCCCTTAGCTGATGGCTAAAGGGCAGTTTTCAGACTATTAAAGACTGAAATGTAAGAATGAGCCTTCCAGGCACCGTGGCTCATGCCTATAATCCCAGCATTTTGAGACATTAAGACAGAAAGATTGCTCAAGACCAGGAGTTCAAGACCGCCTGGGCAACATAGTAAGACCCCTTCTCAGTAAAAAATTAGCCAGACGTGATGACACATGCTAGTAGTCCCAGCTACTTTGGAGGCTTAGGTGGGAGGATCCCTTGGGCCCAGGAGTTCCAGGCTGCAGTGAGCCATGTTTGCACCACTGCACTCCAGCTTGGGCAACAGAGCATGACCCTGTGTCCAAAAATAAAAATAAAAAATAAACCTTTCTTTTGGATTCCTATATAATTTCCTTGTCTTCCTTTTTCTTTTCTTTTCTTTTTTTTTTTTGTTTCTGTTTTATTTTGTTTTTTTGAGATGGAGTCTTGCTCTGTCACTCAGGCTGGAGTGCAGTGGCACAATCTCAGCTCGCTGCAACCTCCGCCTCCCGGGTTCAAGCAATTCTCCTGCCTCGGCCTCCTGAGTAGGTGGGACTACAGGCACGTGCCACCACACCTGGTTAATTTTCTGTCGTATTTTTAGTAGAGACGGGGTTTCACTCTGTTAGCCAGGATCATCTCGATCTCCTGACCTCATGATGTGCCCACCTCAGCCTCCCAAAGTGGCTGGGATTACAGGCGTGAACCACCAGGCCCGGCCTGTCTTCCTTTTTCAATACATCAGTCTTACAGCAAAGACAGCCCTCCCAGGATTGCCCAAAGACTCTCTTGCATTTACCTCTCTACCTTGGTTAATAGATAGAGTGGCTCACCACATGGAGGGTGACATGCTGCTGCAGAGTCACCATGTTAAGCCTGTGGCTCTTCTGAATATCTTGTCATTTTCCTGTTTAAGAGAGTTCCCACACTTCAAGACAATATTGGTATTTTAACATAGTAGCATTGACTAATGTATTTGTCTCCTGATGAATCACCCAGAGGCGTTGATTTGGCCACTCTGTATCTCTGAACAGGAAAACTTGTACAGGTCGAGTGTGATTGGAGGCTGAGGCTCAGCCCTAGACACCTATTAATGCATGAGCTGGTCTTCAAGGGCAGACCTGGTTATAAAGCTTCTAGGTCATCGGAGTTTGAGGGACTCCAAGAAAATGAGGGTGGTGTTATTTAGAGGAAGCTGAATGTTAATTCTTTGTAATAGAAATTACCATATATAAGTTGTATACCCACTGTCCATCTAAATTATAAAATTAGCTTTCTATATATATTTCATTTTCACAAATCAAAGGTTACAGGTAATGATGTTCTTCTCAAACATCAAAAGTGTGTGTGTGTTTTAATACAGTTCATTTGAAGGGCTCAGAGAATATCTACTCTTCACATAGTCCTATATAAAATAGTTTCTGTAATCAGATCAACAGTGATAACTTGTTTTATTCCAGTGTAAAATTAAACAAGTGGAAAATATCTCCACAGAGACCAGAAAGGCACAATTACATAGTTTGAAGGAGGCAGTTAGAATCCAGCAAACGAGTGGGTTTGTTAAAAGCCCATTTCTTGACTGTCAGCCTGTTATCTTGAAACTAGAATATATGTTGCTTTAAGATATCTTTAAACACATAACTTTTTTCTCTTAGCTGGTAGTGGATGATAATTCCATTTGAGAAATACTTCTCTACAACTGTCCTCTCTCAACTCTGAGGCACTTAGGTAAACAATAATTTTATCCATGCCAAAAATAAACTAAGAAACAATCCGAATAAATTATAATAAATACCTCTACTAGTTGTAAAATTTTAATATCTCAATAAATACCACAGTGTTCCCACTAATGCTGTTTTTTAATTTAGTTTGTCATAATTTGGTTTCATCAACTCCTTTGTCTTTTTTTTTTGAGATGAGGTCTTACTATCTTGCCCAGACTGGTTTCAAACTGCCCTCCAGCAGTTCTCCCACCTCAGCCTTCATAGTAGCTGGCATTGTGGGTGGGCACCACCGTGCCCAGTTCCTGCTTTCTAATAAATAAGCCAGAGCTCTGTCTCCAAATGGTGCAAATCATCAATGCTGTTAAAACAAGAATGGAAAACCTTCACGTGGTGATGGTGATTTTTTTCATCCTCCCTACCCTCCCATCCCAGTGTGTGCGTGTGTGTATATTTTTTTTTTTTTTTAAGACAGCCTTGGTCTTTCGCCCAGACTGGAGTACAGTGGCTCGATCTTGGATCACTGCAACCTCCGCCTCCCGGGTTCAGGCAATTCTCCTGCCTCAGCCTCCCAAGTAGCTGGGATTACAGGCGTGTACTGCCACGCCCAGCTCATTTTGTATTTTTAGTAGAGATGGGGTTTCTCCATGTTAGTCAGGCTGGTCTCCCCCCTCGGGCGATCGCCTGCCTTGGCCTTCCAAAGGGTTGGGATTACAGGCGGGAGCCACCTCGCATAAATTCTCTTGACTTTTGAGAAAGGAAATTTGCTTTCACCATATTACCCCTTCTTCCAGCCACTTCTCCCAAAATACTAAAGTTTAGCCTATTTAAGCAGAGAAGTTGCCAGCCCCAAACAAAGTTGACAGCTGTGGAATTATCTTACTACTAACTGGCATCATAAATAACAGAAATGTTAACTAATATTGTTTATTCTCTCATATTTGGCACTGCCTTTAATTTTAATTAGGTAAATAAACATTCTCAGTTATAATCTTCCTCTTCCAGGGCCCATTAATCAGCTATTGCTTATAGAATCCTTTAAGAACTCGGCGCAGTGGCTCACGCCTGTAATCCCAGGACTTTGGGAGGCTGAGGTGGGTGGATCATGAGGTCAGGAGATCGAGACCAGCCAGACCAACATGGTGAAACCCCGTCTCTACTAAAAAATAGACAGCAAAAAAATTAGCCGGGCATGGTGTCGGGCACCTGTAGTCCTAGCTACTCGGGAGGCTGAGGTAGGAGAATGGCGTGAACCTAGGAGGCGGAGCTTATAGTGAGCCGAGATTGTGCCACTGCACTCCAGCCTGGGTGACAGAGCAAGACTCTGTCTCAAAAAAAAAAAAAAATTTAAAAACTCATGTAGGTTGTGCTTATGGAAATTAAATTTTTATGAAGGATCCTGGTAACATAGTCTAAATAATTGAATTGCATAATTTCCCAGTAGTTCTTTTCCTTTTAATGAGCCTGTCTAATTTAGTTTGACTAATTGAAAGCTTTGTCCAGGACTCCTCTAGTGTAGAGTTGTAATCTACTAGCATAGATTTTTTTTTTTTTTTTTTTTTTTTTTTTTTTTGAGACAGAGTCTCACTCTGTCACCCATGCTGGAATGCAGTGGCACAATCTTGGCCCACTACAACCTCCGCCTCCCGGGTTCAAGTGATTCCCCTGCCTCAGCCTCCCAAGTAGCTACGACTACAGGTGTGCACCACCACACCCAGCTAATTTTTTGTATTTTAGTAGAGACGGGATGTCACCATATTGGCCAGGATGGTCTCGATCTCCTGACCTTGTGATCCACCCGCCTTGGCCTCCCAAAATGCTGGGATAACAGGCGTGAGCCACCGTGCCCAGCCGCATAGATTTTTTTTTAACAGTACAATATTAAAACATACAGACTGATGTTTTGTGTGAATTATGATTCTTTATTCTGACGGGTGCCTATGGAAGCAATAGGGAAACCTGTCTACTAATTAGTTTTGTCTTTTTCCATAGAGAAAGCTTGGACTATATTTCTGGAAGGCACCCACTGTGGGGTGCTGCTTGTTCTGTGGTGTTGCTGTGCAGTGAATGGGAGGAGCAGAGGGCTGCAGGAGACACTCTGAGATTCTGCCTTGTACACACGCACTGCTAGTGCATGGCATTCTTGAGCCGTAAAGCAAGACTTCTCAGGCCCTGTGGTTAGCATCCCCCACACCCATATCAGCCACTAGCATTTTAAAGATGGTTTTAGGTGGGAATGTAAGGGCCCAGAAAAAAAGAGTTTTACAATTATTTTAGGGGCCTTAACCTTCATGTCATAGCTAATCAGTGAATTAAATTACCTTTTAATCCAAGAGCCTCATCCCTGTTTTCTTGGTGCTAAAAACTTTTACCAATCTGAATCCTAGTGTCATACTCTAAACACTAACCCCACCCATCCCACTGTCGCCAGATGGAGATCTTAGACTTGCAGACTTCCAGCAGGGATTCTCCTGATGAGCATGCATACCAGTGCAGCTGGGCACACTGGGGAATAGCAGGCTGGTCTTCAACACCTGGCTTCAGAGGCAGGGCGGGACTCCAGGCGCCTGCGCAGGTGGTTGGCAAAATCCACCTGGGTCTGCGACAGGACCTGGTTGATGATGCTCTTGGGCAACCACCCCTGCAGTAGAAGGTAGGAGAATTTGGCCATCTTGTGGGTTTTGGTCCACTCTAGACACTCCACCCTATCACAAACAGGCTGTCAGGGGCTTGGTCTTCAAGCTCTGTTAATAGGTGCAGCCTTGGGGTTGCCTGGTCAGGGGTGGGAGGACTGCATTGCTGCTCTGCTGTCATGACTTTCAGAAGCACAAGACTAGCCAACAAGATATTTCAGCCTGGTCTTCCCAGCTGTGTGACCATGAACAAGTTATATTGCCTTTTTTACCCTTCAGATCTCTGGACCTAAGTTTCCTTCTTTCTAAAATGGTAACTACATATAGAGTTGAACTTAACTATGAGACAGAAGAGGGCCGGGCACAGTGGCTCACGCTTGTAATCCCAGCACTTCGGAAAGCAGGCAGATCATGAGGTCAGGAGTTTGAGACCAGCCTGGCCAACATAGTGAAACCCCGTCTCTACTAAAAATACAAAAATTAGCCGGGTGTGGTGGCGCACGCCTATAGTCCCAGCTACACGGGAGGCTGAGGCGGAAGAATCGCTTGAACCCAGGAGGCAGAACTTGCAGTGAGCTGAAACCACACCATTGCACTCCAGCCTAGGTGACAGAGTGAGACCCTGTCACAAAAAAAAAAAGAAGAAGAGGGAGCCATCACAGGCTTTGGAGATGGTAGAGTAGCAGTTAGGCCATCACTCAAGGCCCTTCCCTGTCTTACAGCCTGTGATTCTATCAGAATAGAAGAGGATTCTTTGTTGCATGGTGGGGATGGGAAGAGCCTGTTTTTCTCACTACCACCTGCCCTCCAGATCCCCCTCTCATGCCCTTCACCTTGAGGTCGATGCTGAGTAGCCACGTAAGTTTGGTCTTCGAGGGACTTCCAGCCAGTGGGTGAAGCACCATGCAAGTGGGACCGTGCTCCGCCCTGGCAAATGGAGAAGTCAAGTCAGGAGGACAGTTGTGAGTTCTCACTTGCACTGGCTGCTTACACTAGTACCACAGATACACGTTTCTACGGTACCTTGCTTTTCTAAGTTTTATCAGGGAACTGCCCTTTGCAAAGGGTAATTATTTGGCAATTGGCATGATTACCAGCTCATCAGAATTAAGGCTGCTTGTAGCTGGAGCGGCCCCTGAGGCCTCTTGTGCCCTTTAGTTGCTGGATTACAGGGAGGTCAGGGAAAGGATTCAGGCTGGTGACTGGGCTGGGGCCTTGGGAAATTCAGGAGGCCATGGTGTACTGAGTGGTATGGATTATTTCAATATTTTAGTCGACATTACAGCTGTACCTGAGCGTACCAGCTGAACCTCAGCCCTGCCCCATGCTTCAGCAAATGATTAAGGTTCTTAAACTTTCTGGGAGGGTCAGGACAAGCTGTTTGGCTGTCGAAGTAGGGCCTATCTTGTCTTTGTCCCTCCTTTGGTAAATAAGTATGTTCTTTTGTAGAAGGAAGCCATGGGTGCACCAAGGGTTGGTTTCTTGGAGCTGGGGATGCAGTCCACATGCTTGGGTCTGCACCCGCAGGCCTGTGTTAGAAGGGGGGGTTTGGAACCTGCCGCCCGTATTACCTGATGACACCTTTCTGCTCAGGCATGTTTCCGAAGTCTGTGGCCATGCCAGCTAGCACACAGGTGGAGCCTCGGCGCTTGGCACAGCGCACGCTCACAAAGTCACGGGGCCCCACCAGGTTTCCTGCTGCCTCTGCAGCCATCTCGTGAGTAATGAATGTATCTTTTCCGATCTTCTGCAGGACCTACCAGGCCATGGGGAACCAGAATCATGACTCAGCCTGTGTTGGGCTGAGCACCCCCCATAGCTAGGGGTCCTCTCTTTGATACAGCATTCACACTGGGCTGTCCTGGGCCCCTGCCACCCGCACCTGGACTTTGCTCACCTTGATCTCCTTGACATTAGGGTTCCACTCCCCCATTGCTTCCATGCGCTCCACGAGCTCTTCATAGAGCCTTTCCATGGGCTGGTCCACCACGACCTCCAGCCGGAACACCTTGCCCACATCTGGGACCACTTTACTCATCACTTTGTCCCCATTGTCCTGTCAGAGAAAGGAGCCCCAGAAGGTGGTTAGACAAAAATATTCTTGGCCAGGCACAGTGGGTCACGCCTATAATCCCAGCACTTTGGGAGGCCAAGGCGGATGGATCACAAGGTCAGGAGGATGAGACCAGCCTGGCCAAGATGGTGAAACCCTGTCTCTACTAAAACTACAAAAATTAGCCAGGCACGGTGGCAGGCACCTGTAATCCCAGCTTACAGGTGGCACAATCATGGGTCACTGCAGCCTCAACCTCCTGGGCTCAAATCCTCCTGCCTCAGCCTCCCAAGTACCTGGGACTACAGGCATGCACCATTACACCTAGCTAATTTTTAAATTTTTTGTAGAGATGAGATCTCCCTGTGTTGCCCAGGCTGGTCTCAAACTCCTAGGCTCAGGCAGTTCTTCCATCTCGTCCTCCAGGTGTGAGCCACTGCACCCAGCTCCCCTGGACCCTTTGTCTTGCTGGGGAATGATGGTGGTATGGGTAGGTCCAACTGAAAAGACTCTTACTTGACTTCAGAAGCTCAAAGATCCCAAGAGAGAAACCTGGGAATAGGAAAAGTGGTTTACACCAGCTTGATTAGATACATAGAATGTTGAATGGGATCTTCAAGATTTGTTTTAGGCCGGGCGCGGTGGCTCAAGCCTGTAATCCCAGCACTTTGGGAGGCCGAGACGGGCGGATCACGAGGTCAGGAGATTGAGACCATCCTGGCTAACATGGTGAAACCTCGTCTCTACTAAAAAATACAAAAAACTAGCCGGGCGAGGTGGCGGGCGCCTGTAGTCCCAGCTACACGGGAGGCTGAGGCAGGAGAATGGCGTAAACCCGGGAGGCGGAGCTTGCAGTGAGCTGAGATCCGGCCACTGCACTCCAGCCTGGGCGGCAGAGCGAGACTCCGTCTCAAAAAAAAAAAAAAAGATTTGTTTTAGTTCAGTACCTCATTCCACACCAGAAGAATGTGAGGCCAGAGAAGGTCAGTGATTGGTCCAGGGACCCTTAGCTAAGAGCAGTGCCGATCTAAGTCCCAGGTTCCTTGACTCCCAAACTAGTAGTCTGTTAACTCCGTTACTCTGAGAACTTAGGGAAGGAGGGGTTCTACCTGAACTTTGGGTAGTGGGCAGCATGTCAGCTTTTGCTGAAGGTAAAGCCACCAAAATCTCCATAACGGAGCTGCCAGCCTTTACCGTGAGCCTGGTTACTGTCCCCAGTGATGGTCAGTGCTCAAGCGCAGAGAACCCCAGAAGGCTGTGGACCACTCTGTATTCTAGTCCAGGCCTGTTGCAGAGTGAGCCCACATCACCCCTGCAAGCCCAGCCACATGTGGGCTGACAGCACAGACAGTGCACTTTGGCGTTGTTGGGATATCTGACCCAGGGCGATGAGGCCTCACGTACACTTGGAGTCCCCCTTGCATGGTCTCTGCCAAGTGGGTGCACAATGCAATCCTATTCTATAGCTAAGGACACAGGAATAGTGTTTCTCCAACAGGACTCTCCAGGGTGTCTTTTATGGGGGAAGAGCATTATCTGAGGATATATTCTCAGGAAAGGAGAGTTCTCAAGTTAAAACCACTTGCTACCCAGTGACTGCTGCATGAGACAGGAATTCTGGGAAGAACAGTAACCCCAGCTGGCCTTGAGGATGGCCGTAGAGCATGGAGGAACCACAGGCTTCTCCCCCACGCTTACCTGCTGGGTCTCCTTCTTCCAGCCCTCCTGGTTGCTAAGGATGCCCAAGGCCTTCTGCATGGCCTCCTCCCCCTGCTGGAGATAGGCCAGCTCCTGGTCACTGTAGAGAGTCTCTTCCAGCCGAGAACCTGGGTACACAGCCAAAGAGAAACAGAGCTTCCTTCTTCTCCCAGCCTCCACCAGCTCTCATCCCTGGAGCTCTGGGTCTGCTCATTGTTCTGAAGAGCCTGGACTAAAGCCATAGGGGCCAGCCTGCTGTTCGAGTTAGACACAGCCACCACAGGTGACCGGAGGGGGATCTGGCCTTGAGGAACTCTAGGCTGGGAACGTCCTTTCAAAATGAAGGAAGGGCAGGAGGGGAGCCCAGGCCACACGCACCACATCACCTCCCGGGAGCCTCCTGCCAGCCCCAGGAGCCCAGAAGCCTCAGCACTTACCGAGCAGAGAGCTCCGCCGCCGAACCTGGCTAATCCACGTGCTAGGGTTGGGGCCCCCCAGGGCCCTCCGGTTCAGCTCCTGGCCGATGGCCATCACGGCCTGTTGCCTCAGCCCTGCAGAAGGGAAGAACCCTTGTCTAGGAGCTGGAAAGCCCCTTAGAGATGGACCATTCCACCCCCTCATCTTGTCACAAATTAGGAAGTTGGCTTGGAGAGGGCAGTGACTTGCTCAGGAGCACACAGGATTCTAGCAGGGATCTGAACTACAGCCAGGCCCCCAACTCCCACCGCAGTGCTCCAGGGTCCAGAAATCTGCCTTCCATCTGGGGTGGTCAGGCCTGGCCCTGCCTGGAGACGGGCTATACCAGAGCCTGCTGGAGTTTCTGTCCCTAAAAGGGGAAGAAGCTGTGTTCAAACAACCAGAAAAATCCTACTTCATAAGGAGAATACAACTCCTGAGGTCTGTGTGCTTGCATGAGTCTGTGGTTACATGAGTCTGTGTGCTTGCCTGAATCTGCTTGCATTGCATGAATCTGTGATTGCATGAGGTCTGTGTGCTTGCATGAATCTGTGCTTCTATGAGTCTGTGTGCTTGCATGCCATAAGCTGCTCTGTGTGTCCCTGGATTCTGGGCCAGGGAAGTCCTGTCCATCTAGTGAGGACAACCCCACTGCCGGCTGCAGACCTAAGCATGGCTTCTCGCTCTAAAGGTAGCTAATTCAATCCAGTGTAATTGGAAAGATCGTGTCTAGATTGACTTGTGTACCCTTCAGTGGCAGCAGAGGATTCAAATGACCTTGGATGCTAATCAGCTGTACAAAAGTAGCTTCTTGTAGCTGGTTTCTGTCCCTTTCTGGGTATTCAATGATAACAGTCTTCCCAGCCCCACCATCTTCTCTCTTTACCTTGCCCACCTATCTTACTCCCCCGTCTCTCTTCTCCTCCATCTTTTTTTGCCTGTGGGAGTCAAGTCTAATATTTACTCTGGCACTGTGGGCAAGACTTTCCTGGGTACCCCTGCTACAAGCCTTGTCCAGCTCTGAAGGAAGGCAAAGTCAGGAATACTTCAAAAAAGATGGCCGCACATGGTGGTGCATGCCTGTGGTCCCAGCCGCTCAGGAGGCTGAGGCAGGAGAATTGCTTGAACCCGGGAGGCAGAGGCTGCAGTGAGCCAAGATAGTGCCACTGTACTCCAGCCTAGGCAACAGAGTGAGACTCTGCCTCAAAAATAAAATAGGCCGAGCGCCATGGCTCATGCCTATAATCCCAGCAGTTTGGGAGGCGGATCACCTGAGGTCAGGAGTTCAAGACCAGCCTGGTCAACAAGGCAAAACCCTGTCTCTACTAAAAATGCAAAAATTAGCCAGGCATCCTGGCGTGTACCTGTAATCCCAGCTACCCGGGAGGCGGAGGTTGCAGTGAGCTGAGATCGTGCCACTGCACTCCAGGCTGGGCAACAAGTGAGACTCCGCCTCAAAATAAATAAAGTAAGCCAGGTGTGGTGGCTCACACCTGTAATCCCAGCACTTTGGGAGGCCAAGGTGGGAGAATCCCTTGAGCCCAGGATGTCAAGACCAGCGTGACCAATACAGCAAGACTTTGTCTCTAATAAAAATAAAAATAAATAAATAAATAAAACTAGCTGGTTGTGGTGGTGCACGCCTGTAGTCCCAGCTACTCAAGAGGCTGAGGTGGGAGGATGGTTTGAGCCCATGAGTTTGAGGCTGCAGTTAGCTATGATTGTTCCACTGTACTCCAGCCTCCATGACAGAGACCTTGATTCAAACAAAAAAAAAAAGAAAAGGCAGAAGAAAAAAAGAACGAACGAAGGAAAAGGGGAAGGAAGAAAGGAAAGGAAGAAGGAAGGAAGGATGAAAGAAAGAAAAAGATTAAAAATGAAAGAAAAGGAGAAAAAAAGATTGGAGTCCTAGAGGGAAGACCAGAAATTACAGAATCTGGAAGGGATATATCTTAGTAACCAGCCCACTTCTTCCGAGGGGAAAACTGAGATTCAAGAAGGGAAGAAACTTGCCCAGGTTCACCCAGTAAGAGGCACAACTAGGATCAGAATTGGGTGGCCTGAGCCTCATCCATTGAGAGCTGGCCAACCCCTCATTGCCTCCTTCCCGCAGCGCTCACCCTTCATGTTGCGCATGTGTCTGTAGGAGCTCCCGGCGCACAGCTTGAATGTCGCTAGCAGCATTGTTTCCTGGCAGATGTGGCAGTGGTGGGGTCGCTGCCGCTGCTGCAGCTGCCTCTTCTCTCAAGAAGTGGTTCTTTGTCCTTCCTGAGCCCCTCAAGCTTCGCCTGTGAGTCCCGCAGCTGCAGCCTGGACCTGGTGTTCTGCGTCTTAAATGCCCCCCGCTGAAGGCTGTGCATCATCATCAGGAGATAAAAATGCCATCACTCACTGTGCAAAGGAAGGGGTCAAGGATAGAGCGATTGCCTCACACTGCTGCTTTGGCCGTTTGTGGGGAGTGTGGGGTGGGGGAGGGTGCAGGGGAGAGTGAGGAGGACAGGGCCAGGCTGGAGGGATGGAGGGGAGAGAAGCAGGGGCAGCTTAGATGAAGGCACATAGTGGTTTTCAAGAGTTTAAAGTGCAGATTTCTAGCCCTTGTCTACAGAAACTCCAGGCTCAGCTGATCTGGAATTGAGGCTCAGAAACATGCGCTAAAAAAAAGAGAAAAGAAAAGAAAAAAACTTCCCTTGGCCAGGCGGGGTGGCTTACGCCTATAACCCCAGCACTTTGGAAGGCCGAGGTGGGCAGATCACTTGAGATCAGGCGTTCGAGACCAGCATGGCCAACATGGTGAAACCTCGTCTCTACTAAAAATACAAAAAATTAGCCAGGCGAGGTGGCAGGCCCTTGTAGTCCCAGCTACTCCGCAGGCTGAGGCACGAGAATCACTTGAACCCAGGAGGCAGAGTTGCAGTGAGCCAAGATCACGCCACTGCACTCCAGCCTGGGCGACAGAGTGAGACTCCATCATAAATAAATAAATAAATAAATACCCAGTGGCTGCAATGCAGGTGTTGTGTGGACTACACACTATGAGAACCACCGTCTCGGGAGAGTGAGCCAGGGTGTTTACCAGGCAGTAGAGACCATACGGCTGCTGTTCTTCTGGGAGAGGACCCTGAAGTCCACAGAGTGGAACTGACTTGTTCAAGGTCAAACAGCTGGCCAGTGGCAGGGCCAGGACAACAACCCAAGCCTCTGGCCTTCAAGCCATCTGTACACAGTTCCTCCTGCGGTCCCCAGGATGCTGGGCATATTCAATTGTCCATTTATTTACTCATCCATTTCTAGAAACCACCTTTCCCAAAGTCCTGTTCTGAGTGAGGAGTCCTCTCAGGAGTCTGTGCTGGAGCAAGGATGACCTCTCACGGCTGAGTTGGGGGTGCAGCCCTATCAGCTTACAGCAGAGAGAAGATGAGGGCCTGGGCTATGCCCACACCCTTCCTCACACTTTCCCCCCAGTAGCTTTGTCTGGGTGAGCTGGGCTGGGGGTCTTGGTATGTGCTGAAAGCTTGAAAAGACAGGGCATGGGCTGGGCGCGGGTGGCTCACGCCTGTAATCCTAGCACTTTGAGAGGCCAAGGCGGGCAGATCACAAAGTCGGGAGTTTGAGACCAGCCCGACCAACATGGTGAAATCCCATCTCTACTGAAAATACAAAAATTAGCCAGGAGTGGTAGCGTATGCCTGTAATCCCAGCTACTCAGGAGACTGAGGCAGGAGAATCACTTGAACCCGGGAGGCAGAGGTTGCAGTGAGCCAAGGTCGCGCCACTGCACTCCAGCCTGGGTGACAGAGCAAGACTCTGTCTCAAAACAAAAACAAAAACCAAAACAACAAAAATTAGCCAGGCGTGGTGGCAGGCGCCTGTAATCCCAGCTACTCAGGAGGCTGAGGCAGGAGAATTGCTTGAACCTGGGAGGTGGAGGTTGCAGTGAGCTGAGATCACACCATTGCATTCCAGCCTGGATGACAGAGTGAGACTCCATCGCAAAAAAAAAAAAACAAAAAAAACAAAAAAAAAGAAAAGAAAAAAAGAAAAGACAGGGCATTGGGGTGCTCACCCTAGTCTTTGCACTTTAGGGGCCCTGTCAGGCTGAGCAAGGCCCCGCGAGGCCTCTGCATTTCCCACTCACCCTAACCCTGGCGCAGCACGTGCTGGGCTCTGACGGAATTTCTTCCCTTTACAGTGACCTTGTGGCTGCTTTTAAGCCAGATTCATTGGGCAAGAATATTGGGAGTGGAAAAACTCACACTGGAACTGCCCATGGCCCAGGCCCCGCTCCCTGTGTGAGGGAGTTCTGTGTCCTGTCACCACCTCGCAGTGGCAGAGGGGAGCCCTAAAAATGGGGAGCAGTGCCAGGGCCCCATGCAGTCTTGCTGTCTCCCCCACTCCAGATAGGGTGAAAGGGACAGGATCTGCTCAGAACCAGGCCTGGCGCTTGGAGCCTATATAGAACAGGGGAGTCGTCCCCTCGGCCCCTGATTTCCACCCCGGTGATACAGTCGGGGGATCCTGGGAGCAGAGGCCACCCAGAGGCACCCAGCCCCTTCCTCTAAACCTTCTCCTCCCAGAAACCTTCCCCTCCGGGAAACCTTCCTAGACCATCTTCTGGAATGCTGGCTCCTCCCACCACACCCTTACTGTCAGTATCACTCGAGGGGCTTAGCTCTGGTCCTGATTTGTTGAATGGTTTGTGTGTGTTTGCTTGTCTCTTCTGTGGAATTATCTCCCCAAGGCAGGTGCTGGGTCCACTTTCCCCCTTAAATGCTGTCCCCACCCTCAGCACTCACCTCCAGCAGAGACACAGGGGAGCCTTGCTCCTTCTCTAGTAAAACTTTTTTTTTTAATTTTTAAAAATAAAGATGGGGTCTTGCTATGTTACCCAGGCGGTCTTGAACTCCTGGGGTCAAGCCATCCTCCTGCCTTGGCCTCCCAAAGTGAGCCACTGCACCTGGTGTGCTCCTCCTCTATTGAGTGACCAACTGGGAAAGGGTGCAGGTATATCTTTAGACTCAGGAAACCTGCCCAAAAGCATTGTTTCCCGCCCTCAGAGAGTGGCCAAGACAGACAGCAGGGCCTCTCCCCTGCCGCCAGCCTGTGCGTAGGCCCTCTACCTTTCAGAGAGGAGTGCGGAGGATGAGCTAGGCAGGGGGGCACCAGCTCCCCCAGCTCCTCCCTCTGACCTGCTGGGGCACGTGCCCCTCCTGCACATGTGTGCCTGCAGGCTTGCCTCAGCGAGGTGGGGGGAGTGGGGAGGCAGTTATTATGGGACAGGCCATGCAGATGATGATCAAGGCCCTGCTGCTGCCTTCCTGTGGAGAATTATGGCCATTCTGAAAGGGGTGGAGGTGGTGTGGGAGAAAGAGGATAGAGCCTATGGCTGTGGCTGATGTCAGAGGCTGCCACTGACTCCCGGGGGGGTGGTTGGGAGGTGGTGCTGAGTGACCTCTGCAAGGGCCAAGGCTCTCTTCCTCATCCTTTCCAGGCAGAATGACTCATTAACTCTCTCCATCCCTCAGAGCAGTAAATTGGTGAGAGGGGTCTGGGAATTTCCTCTGGTTCTGGACCATCTGTATCTGGCTCTGCTTTTTGATGAGGGCAGAGCTTCCAAGAAAGAAGGCCAGATGACCACGGCAGGCCATGGGGGAGGAGAGCCAGGGGGCCAGCTCAGGTGGTGTGCATGTGCCATGCGGGAGAGGAAGGCCCCCAGGCCAGGCGAGACAGCCAGGGCTTTGGAGCAGAAAAGGGGATTCTAATCCCTTCCTTCCTCCCTCCCTCCCTCCCTCCCTCCCTCCCTCCCTCCCTCCCTTCCCTCCCTCCCTCCCTCTCTTCCTCCCTCCCTCCCCCTCCCTCCTTCCTTCCTTCCTTCCTTCCTTCCTTCCTTCCTTCCTTCCTTCCTTCCTTCCTTCCTCCCTTCCCTCCCTCCCTCCCTCCCTCCCTCCCTCCCTCCCTCCCTCCTTCCTTCCTTCCTTCCTTTGCGCCATCACAGTCCAGCCTGGGCAACAAGAATGAAACTCTGTCTCAAAAAAAAAAAAAAAAAAATCTGGTAAAGCATCCCAGGAAAACATGGGGGTGAGGGGTGGGGTTGGACAGGGAGCTGGGTGCTTTCTCCCTCCCTCCCTCCTTCCCTCCTTCCTTCCTTCCTTCCTTCCTTCACTCCTTCCCTCCTTCCTTCCCTTCCTTCCTTCCTCCCTCCCTCCCTCCTTCCTTCCTCCCTCCCTCCCTCCCTCCTTTCTTTCCTTCCTCCCTCCCTCCCTCCCTCCGTCCCTCCCTCCCTCCCTCCCTCCCTCCCTCCCTCCCTCCCTCCCTCCCTCCCTTCCTTCCTTCCTTCCTTCCTTCCTTCCTTCCTTCCTTCCTTCCTTCCTTCCTTCCTTCCTTCCTTCCTTCCTTCCTCCCTCCCTCCCTCCCTCTCTCTAAAGTTAGGACTATATGAATTGAACCATAGACCCAGTATGGACAGTCATAGGGCAGACGAGGTGTTTTGGAAGTAGAGATGATGGAACCCCTAATTCTATGGGGGAGGGTGGAGCGTTATGGAAGGCTTCTGGAAAGTATGATTGGGAGTTAGCTAGGTTTGTGGAGGGGGTTGAAAATAGAGAGTTGATAGGGTGAGGGTGTCCCAGGTAGAGCCGAGGAGGCTCTGAGGGCTGCGAGCTGGCTGTCAGGGGGAGCTTGGGTCGTTCCATGTGGCCTCAGCCCCCCAGTGCTGGGATTACAGGTGTAAGTCACCACGCCTAGCCTCTTTTTCTTTTCTTCATCCGCTCAGGTTAGTTACAAGGTTTAAATGAGGTAACAATACATCAATACCTACAAGATAAAGTCCAGAATTCTTAGCACAATTCCAATTTGTCCATTCCAGTTCTCACCTGGATTCTACCCAGCAGGGCTCAGCTCCCGCTGTGGTACCTGTTGCCATCCGTCTCCCGCATACCTTCTCTGTTCCAGGGAGGCTCGCAGTGCAGTCTCCCTTTGGAGGCTGTCCTCTGTGCCTTTCCTCACCCTACTCTTTAATTAGAATCCAATATTTTGGCCCAACATGAAGGCTCACGCCTGTAATCCCAGCACTTTGGGAGGCTGAGGTGGGCGGATCACCTGAGGTCAGGCATTCAAGACCAGCCTGGCCAACGTGGCGGAACCCCCATCTCTACTAAAAATATAAAAATTAGTCAGGCATGGTGACAGGCGTCTGTAGTCCCAGGTACTCAGGAGGCTGAGACAAGAGAATCACCTGAACCCAGGAGGCAGAAGTTGCAGTGAGGCAAGATAGGGCCACTGCACTCCAGCCTGGGCAACAGAGCAAGACTCCATCTGAAAAAAAAAAAGAATCCAATATTTTACCTTTTGGCCCCACCTTGATAAATGTTTATCACCGTATCAATAAGATTCTTGCCAATATCTCCTTGTTTTACTTTTTTTTTTTTTTTTTGAAATGGAGTCTCACTCTCTCACGCAGGCTGGAGTGCAATGGTATAATTTCGGCTCACTGCCACCTCTGCCTCCCGGGTTCACAGGCTTCTCCTGCCTCAGCTTCCCGAGTAGCAGGGATTACAGGCACGCACCACCACACCCGGCTAATTTTTGAATTTTTAGTAGAGACGGGGTTTTACCATGTTGGGCAGGCTGGTCTTGAACTCCTGACCTCAGGTGATCTGCCCGCCTTGGCCTCCCAAAGTGCTGGGATTACAGGGCGTGAACTACCACACTTGGCTGGAAAATTAACTTTTGATCTTTGGCCACTTAGGTGAGTACAAGACCAGCTTAATTGGTAAAATCAAGCACCCTTAAAGCAGTCTCTTGCTCCCATTATCCACAGGACCCCTATAGGGTGACGTGCAAGATGGGAGTGGGCACTGCAGCCCACATCTGCCTGGAGGGCAATTAGGAGGAAAACAGGTAGAAGAAAATCTTTACTTCCAGCACCCCTGACAGGCACCCAGCTCCCTGTCCAACCCCACCCCTCAGCCCCATGTTTTCCTGGGATGCTTTTCCAGATTTTTTGGGACAGAGTTTCACTCTTGTTGCCCAGGCTGGAGTGCGATGGCATGATCTTGGTTCACTGCAACCTCCGCCTCCCAGGTTCAAGCGATTCTCTTGTCTCAACCTCCCGAGTAGCTGGGATTACAGGTGTGTGCCACCATGCCCAGCTAATTTTTGTATTTTTAGTAGAGACGGGGTTTCATTATATTGGTCAGGCTGGTCTTGAACTCCTGACCGTAGGTGATCCACTCACCTTGGCCTCCCAAAGTGCTGGGATTACAGGCATGAGCCACCACACCTGGTCTCAGAATTTTTTTTTTTAACACCAATTACCTCCAAACTCTTCACACCTGAAGCGCTATGGCCTGCACTAAAGGCTGACTCCACAGTAGGGGAACATCTCCATATTCAATGTAAGGACTGATCACTACTAATTACCCTACTCCTGGCTGCTCAGTGGTTCCAGCTGTCTTCACCTTTTGGGGTCCTACTGGTCTCTGAAGTGTATTGGTAAGCCAGCCTGAACTTAATTCATGCTACAATCCATCCATCCATCCACCCGTCCGTCCGTCCGTCTGTCCGTCCGTCCATCCATCCATCCTTCAATTCAACAAATACATACTGAGACTTAATGCACGTCAGGCATCATTCTAGATGCTGGGGATTTAAGAGTGAACAAGACGGACAGAAATCCATCCTTAAGGGTTTACATTCTAGCAAGGGAGGGGGGCAGACGGTAAACGGGTAAAACATATGTCAGATAGCAATACTTGCTAGGGTGAAAAGTTGGAAAATTATAGATGGGGGTAGGAGTGCTATTTGCTATTTTTTTTTTTTCCTTGAGACTGAATCTCACTCTGTCACCCAGGCTGGAGTGCAGTGGCACGATCTAGGCTCACTGCAACCTCCACCTGCTGGGTTCCAGCGATTCTACTGCCTCAGCCTCCTGAGTAGCTGGGATTATAGGTGCCTGACACCACACCCGGGTTTTTTTTTGTTTGTTTTGTTTTGTTTTTTGAGACAGAGTCTCATTCTGTAGCCCAGGCTGGAGTGCAGTGGTGCGATCTCAGCTCACTGCAACCTCTATCTCCTGGATTCAAGTCTCCTGCCTCAGCCTCCTGAATAGCTGCGATTACAGGCGTGTGCCACTATGCCCAGCTAATTTTTGTATTTTCAGTGGAGATGGGGTTTCACTATGTTGACCAGGCTGGTCTTGAACTCCTGACCTCAGGTGATCCACCCATCTCAGCCTCCCAAAGTGCTGGGATTACAGGCATGAGCCACCGCACCCAGCCAGGGGTGCTATTTTAAAGAGGCAGTCAAGGGAGGGGAATGTGACAGAGATCTGAAGATAGTGAGAGAAGCATTCATGCAGATTTCAGGGAATAGCATGTGTTAAGCACAGAGATCGACAGATTCAGCCCCATCCAGGACACAGGTGATTTTCAGGAGTTGAGAAGAAAGACATGAAAATGAACGTGGACTTAAAAAAAATTTTTTTTTCTGTACCTCAATGGATGCAAAAACTCTTTTCCTTCCTAGTTGAAATAAGCACATACAAATTTACTATAAGTTAAGGTAGTATTTTTCAAATGTTTCTGACAGCCACAGTAACAAATTTATTTTACATCTCCAATATCTGCATACATGCAGATATCAAGTTTCACATGTCCTTTGTTATGTGTGATGCGCTTTGATTTTTTTTTTTTTTTTTTTTTTTTGACGGAGTTTTGCTCTTGTTGCTCAGGCTGGAGTGCAATGGCGTGATCTTGGCTCACCGCAACCTCTACCTCCCAGATTCAAGCGATTCTCCTGCCTCAGCCTCCCAAGTAGCTGGCATGTGCCACCACGCCCTGCTAATTTTATATTTTTTGTAGAGACGGGATTTCTCCATGTTGGTCAGGTTGGTCTTGAACTCCTGACCTCAGGTGATCCACTCACCTTGGCCTCCCAGAGTGCTGGGTGTCTTAATTTAATAATTGTCTTAATTTAATACTTAATTTAGGAGAGCTAAATAATTAAACATAAGGCCAAAGTACATAAGAAAGTGGCAGTCTTTTATTGCAAATAGCGCACACTCTCGGGCAAGGCTCTCTGGTCCTCAGGTGTAGGGGGCCAGGGAAGTCTCCCTGGTGCTCTCAGTTGAGGTTCTCCGGTCCACGAATGCGGGGGCCAAGGAAGTCACACCAGCTTCTGCCGGCAGCAGACCTTTATGCATTGGTACTGGAAGGGGGAGGGCAGTGGGCCGGGATAAGGGTGTGATAGGGGCGTCTCCATAGGCGTGGCCGGGTAAGTTTCGATCTCTTCGGATTGACCTCCCGTGGCGCCTGCTCAGTTGATCTGCATTTTCCCAGGCGCGGCCTGCATTTTCCCGCGCACGGGTAAGTTGGTGATGAAGAACCCAGAAACAACAGGGGCGGTGCCTTCTTGTTTACCTTCCTCCATCTTGTCCCTTCTCCCTCACCCAAACACTGGGATTACAGGCATGAGCCACCGTGCCTGGCCGTTTTTTTTTTTAGATGGAGTCTCACTGTCACCCAGTCTGCTCCTGAGTAGGTGGGACGACAGGCTCATGCCATGACGCCTGGCTAATTTTGTGTATTTTTGGTAGAGATATTTTGCCATGTTGCCCAGGCTGGTCTCGAGCTCCTGACCTCAAGTGATTCACTGGCCTCGGCCTCCCCAACTGCTGGGATTACAGGCGTGAGCCACCTGCACTCTATTTTATTCTAGTCCACTCAAAAAAGAAATTCTGGGCGAGGTGCAGTCAGTCATCTTTCGCAGGCATGCCTACTCTGCCTGCTGGCCTACCCCTTCTGCTGTCTGCACTGTGCTCGGCCTCCCCGTCCTGGCCCACCCACACTCCTACGAGGAAAATGATACTTTCCAGCCTTCTTCACCTGTGGTATCACTAGGACTCATCCTGACCCGGCTTCCCTGAGCCTCCATAATGGACAGAATGAGGGTACTTGGTTCCACTGAGTATCCAGAGCCTGTTGGGATTTTATCAGAGCAGCGAGGGGAGCAGATACTGCGGTTTAAACTTAGCTAACTAAGAGCATGCAGTCTAAGAAGGTCAAGGGCTAAGGGCGAAAAAAGAAGAGTAAGAGATATGCTGCTGTACTCAATTATTTCAGACTAAAGATGGCCAGAAAGGGGGCTTTGGTAGATCTTCCTTATTTATTTTTCTACCCTGAAAGCAATCTCAAGGGAAGCCCCAATTGGAAGTTTTCTTGTTTTGTTTTGTTTGAGATGGAGTTTTGCTCTTGTTGTCCAGGCTGGAGTGCATTGGCGTGATCTCGGTTCACAGCAAAATCTGCCCCTAGGTTCAAGCGATTCTCCTGCCTCAGCCTCCTAAGTAGCTGGGATTACAGGCATGCACCACCACACCCGGCTAATTTTGTATTTTTAGTAGAGAAGGGGTTTTTCCATGTTGGTGAGGCTGGTCTCGAACTCCCGACCTCAGGTGATCCACCTGCCTCAGCCTCACAACGTGCTGGGATTACAGGCGTGAGCCACTGGCCTGGAAGAAACTATTAAAGATAAAACATAGGCTGGGCGTGGTGGCTCATGCCTGTAATCCCACCATTTTGGGAGGCCGAGGCAGGCGGATTACCTGAGGTCGGGAGTTCAAGACCAGCGTGACCAACATGGAGAAACCCTGTCTCTACTAAAAATACAAAAAATGAGCCAGACGTGGTGGCGCATGCCCATGATCCCAGCTACTCACGAGGCTGAGACAGAATTGCTTGAACCCGGGAGATGGAGGTTGCAGTAAGCTGAGATTGTGCCATTGTACTCCAGCCTGGGCAACAAGAGCAAAACTCCATCTCCAAAAAAAAAAGTATGAATGGGACTGATCCTGGAGCCTAATAATACAAGAGTCCAGCAATGGTCGGGGAAGAAAGCACTGGATTTCAGTATCTGCAAAGACTGGCTTGGGTAAGGTGAAGGCAAACCATCACACTGGGCAGTTGAGGAACTAAGAATGCTGCAGATAGTCCGGAGAGTTTCATCCTTTAGGTCCAAGTCTTGGTTGTTGGCTGTATGATAAAGGTCTAAAGCAAGACATTACACACAATGACTGAAACCTTGCTATGGCTTGGAAATTCTTGGAATTTAATGTAAGAGTAAATCATAACTCTTGCCATTACAGTGGGAATTGATGGATATTGAAAACACAAGATGGCTAGCCATAAGTAGAAAGCTGAAACTGGATCCTTTCCTTACTCCTTATATGAAAATTAATTCAAGATGGATTAGAGACTTAAATGTTAGACCTAAAACCATAAAAACCTAGAAGAAAACCTAGGTAATACCATTCAGGACATAGGCATGGGCAAGGACTTCATGTCTAAAACACCAAAAGCAATGGCAACAAAAGCCAAAATTGACAAATGGGATCTCATTAAACTAAAGAGCTTCTGCACAGCAAAAGAAACTACCATCAGAGTGAACAGGCAACCTACAGAATGGGAGAAAATTTTTGCAATCTACTCATCTGACAAAGGGCTAATATCCAGAACCTACAAAGAACACAAATTTACAAGAAAAAAGCAAACAACCCCATCAAAAAGTGGGCAAAGGATATGAACAGACACTTCTCAAAAGAACACATTCATACAGCCAACAGACACCTGAAAAAATGCTCATCACTCGCCATCAGAGAAATGCAAATCAAAACCACAATGAGATACCATCTCACACCAGTTAGAATAGCAATCATTAAAAAATCAGGAAACAACAAGTGCTGGAGAGGATGTGGAGAAATAGGAACGCTTTTACCCTGTTGGTGGGATTGTAAACTAGTTCAACCATTGTGGAAAACAGTGTGGCAATTCCTCAAGGATCTAGAATTAGAAATACCATCTGACTCAGCCATCCCATTACTGGGTATATACCCAAAGGATTATAAATCATGCTGCTATAAAGACACATGCACATGTATGTTTATTGCAGCACTATTCACAATAGCATGTCCATCAGTGACAGACTGGATTAAGAAAATGTGGCACATATACACCATGGAATACTATGCAGCCATGAAAAAGGATGAATTTGTGTCCTTTGTAGGGACATGGATGCAGCTGGAAACCATCATTCTCAGCAAACTATCGCAAGAACAGAAAACCAAACACCGCATGTTCTCACTCATAGGTGGAAATTGAACAATGAGATCACTTGGACACAGGAAGGGGAACATCACACACCAGGGCCTATTGTGGGGAGGGATAGCATTAGGAGATATACCTAATGTAAATGACAAGTTAATGGGTACAGCACACTAACATGGCACATGTATAAATATGTAACATACCTGCACGTTGTGCACATGTACCCTAGAACTTAAAGTATATTAATAAAAAAAAAATTAAGAAACAAAACACAAGATAACTGTAACAAATTCACATTTCTTGGAGGTGTTACATGCTTTGAAGCAGTGGGGCTCTGAAAAACAAATGCTGTCATTCTGCTGAACTTCAGAGTATCTTACTGTAGTCAGGTATGTTTTTCAAAAGTTGGTATTTCTTTCTTCTCTTTATGTGGGTAGTTAATAATACATTCTTTTAAACAGTAAGATTATGGGCAAAACATTAGATAAGCCATTAAGTGCAATAGTTTCCTCATAAATTACCTACTGTAAAATCAGTCCAATGATGAACAGTTCAGAAGTCAAATGGTTTATAGGCATTTTGGGCAGTTTTAAAAACCCCTGAGCTCATAAAATGTTGTTAATACTATAAAATAATTCACACACACACAGGCCAAGTGTGGTGGGTCATGCCTGTAATCCCAGCACTTTGGGAGGCTGAGGCCAGAGGATCACTTCAGGTCAGGAGTTTGGGAACCTGTGAGGCCAACAGGGTGAAACCCCGTCTGTACTAAAAATACAAAAATTAAACAGGGGTGTCGTGGTGTATGCTTATAATCTCAGCTACTCAGGGAAACTGGGAGGTAGGTGCAGGTTGCAGCGAGCCAAGATCGCACCTCTGCACTTCAGCCTGGGCAACAGAGCAAGACTTTGTCTCAAAAAAAAAAAAAAAACGTAATAAAAAATCACACACATACAAATAAGATATAAAATTTATGAAAATAACATCTTTGCTTAACAGAATATAAAAAGGAACTACCTGGAATAATCATAGTTAAAATTACTGAGAATAAGAGGATGACTCACTCAAGCCTAATCTGCTAATAATTGCCAATTTTACACCACGTCTCCCAACTCCTAGTTGAGCCCATTGTCTACTAAACCAGCATTCCTTTATTTATTTATTTATTTACTTAGAGATGGAGTCTCATTCTGTCGCCCAGGATGGAGTACAGTGGTACAATCTCAGCTCACTGCAACCTCTGCCTCCCGGGTTCAAGCAATTCTCCTGCCTTGGCCTCCTGAGTAGCTGGGATTACAGGCGTGTGCCACCATGCCCAGCTAATTTCTGTATTTTTAGTAGAGACGGGGTTTCACCATGTTGGCCAGACTGGCATTGAACTCCTGACCTCAGGTGAACTGCATGCCTCTGCCTCCCAAAGTGCTGGGATTACAGGTGTGAGTCACCATACCCAGCCCAAGCTTTCTTCTTGAAGTACAAATCTGTTAAGCTTTTTATGCAATCACTACTCTTCAACAATCACACAAAGTGCCATCACTATGGGTTTTCAGTCACTACAATAGCATTTATGTTCCTTTTTGATGAGAACCTAAGATACTCAAGACTCAATTCAAGGGACTAGAAAACCTATACCTGGAGAACAAGCCACTGTAAGAACATGTTGGGTCTCATGGGAACTTAGTTTGGATTAGCCAGGGGCGAAGCAGGAGCAAGAGCAACAGTGATGTCATTTCTCAAACATGAGTCTTCTGCAGTAACCAGTAACTGGGAAACTCAGCTGAAAGCTCCCTCCTCACGCCTGAACATTTGAATTTCTTTTTTTTTGAGACGGAGTTTTGCTTTTGTTGCCCAGGCTGGAGTGCAATGGCACAATCTCGGCTCACTGCGACCTCCGCCTCCTAGGTTCAAGCGATTCTCCTGCCTCAGCCTCCCGAGTAGCTGGAATTATAGGCATGCACCATCATGCCTAGCTAATTTTGTATTTTTAGTAGAGACCGGGTTTCTCCATGTTGGTCAGGCTGGTCTTGAACTCCCAACCTCAGGTGATCCGCCCACCCTGGCCTCCCAAAGTGCTGGGATTACAGGCATGAGCCACCGCCCCCGCCGAATATTTGTATTTCTTAACAGATACAAACATGAAAACAGGAGAGGACCCCTGAGATGATCAGAATAAAAGTATTCCTTCCTAAGTAGCCAGCTACTTAAAACTGTGACTGAAGGGGGATATTCCAGTATGTGGACTGCTTATACCTTTGAGAGAAGAAACTTAATTTCGTCTATTCATTACAGGAACTCAAACTTGGGAGATAACATGACACTTTTGACATTCATATTTTATTTACAAGTAAATGAAGACTGTCCCTGTAAACTCTAATTTGGGATACGAAGAATAATATTAAGAAGTAGTTGCTGGGCCGGGCGCGGTGGCTCAAGCCTGTAATCCCAGCACTTTGGGAGGCCGAGATGGGCGGATCACGAGTTCAGGAGATCGAGACCATCCTGGCTAACACGGTGAAACCCCGTCTCTACTAAAAAAATACAAAAAAAATTAGCCGGGCGAGGTGGCGGGCGCCTGTACTCCCAGCTACTCGGGAGGCTGAGGCAGGAGAATGGCGTGAACCCGGGAGGTGGGGCTTGCAGTGAGCTGAGATCCGGCCATTGCACTCCAGCCTGGGCAACAGAGCTAGACTCCGTCTCAAAAAAAAAAAAAAAAAAAAAAAAAGAAGTAGTTGCTGGCGCCACAGTGACGTGTGAAGGAGTCTATGCCACTGTTTCTTTAAACGATTTTGTTATTTAAAAAAAAACAAAACCCACCTACACGATTTCTTCATGTTGCATGTGTAAAAGACTTAAAAATAAAAGTGACTTTTCAAAACTCTACAGTCTCTGATCAAATGTGTGAGGTGGCTAGGATGTCACTTTCATCAGTGACAGTCCCTACTCTTCAAGAGCAACAGGCTCTGGGCAAAAGACTTAGTACTCATCAAGAGTATCTGCTCTAGGAATGGAAAGACCTCGGTCCTTCAGGGCCTGCACTTTCAACTTCTCTGCTTCCAGCTTGGTCTGCTGCTCTACCCTTTGCTCTTCTAGAATTTCTTCAATGGATACTTGCTGGAGGGGTGTGTCACTCTCCTTTTCCAAGTCCTACAAAAGAGACAGGTTTGAAAACTTCAATTGAAGACCAAGAATAGAAAACATTATAGATCTAAAGGCAAATGGATTCCTCTATCAGGTTCAGATTATTTTTCGTAACTGTGACAGGACTGAAATATCCTTCTCATAGGGACAGATAAGTTTTTCAAAGAAATGCCTGACAACACTACTATAGGATACATATTTACAATGAATGTGGTTAATAGTGACCAGTATTTATTTTTTTTCCGAGATGGAGTCTCTCCCTGTTGCCCAGGCTGAAGTGCAGTGGCACCATCTGGGCTCACTGCAACCTCTGCCTCCTGGGTTCAAGCAATTCTCCTGCCTCAGCCTCCTGAGTAGCTGTGCTTACAGGCACGTGCCACCACGCCCAGCTAATTTTTGTATTTTAAGTAGAGACAGGGTTTCACCATGCTGGTCAGGCTGGTCTTGAAACCTGACCTCGTGATCTGCCTGCCTCGGCCTCTCAAAGTGCTGGCATTACAGGCAGTGACAAGGTATAACAGAGCTTTATGTGATCCAAAATCCCATATTAGGATTAATTTCCTTTAAAAAAAAATTAGGGCTGCTTATAGACAGCTATCTCCCCCACTGTAGATAATCCAAGAGGGAGGTTATTGAGGCAATGCGGCCTTAGACTTTTTAAATTATTTTAAGGATGGGTGGGTTGGCTCACAGTTGTAATCCTAGCACTTTGGCACTTTGGGAGGCTGAGGTGGGAGGATAACTTGGGCCTACGAGTTCAAGACCAGCCTGGGCAACACAGTGAGACCCTAACTCCACCAGGAAAAAAAAAAAAAAAAAAAAAAACCAGAAAAAAAACCAGCTGGTGTGGTGGTGTTCACCTACAGTTCCAGCTACTCAGGAGGCTGAGGTAGAAGGACTGCTTGAGCCTGGGAGGTTGAAGGTCAAGGCTGCAGTGAGACATGAACATGTCACTGCACTCCAGCCTGGGCAACAGAGCAAGGTCCTGTCTCAAAAAAAGTAAAAAGGCAAAAATAAAAGGGATCCTCTTGCCTTCACCTCCTAAGTAGCTGGGGCTACAGGTGTGCACCACCGTATCAGTTCTGTAGTCTCTAAACTATAACAAGACTCTTTTTCCCTTTACGGCAACAAGTCTTCTAGGGAGAACCTCAGCAGACCATTTAGGTTACTAAACCAATTTGGTCCCAATATTTTTCTCCACTATTTAAAAAATTGCTGCTTAGGTTGGGCGCAGTGGCTCATGCTTGTAATCCCAGCACATTGGGAGGCCAAGGCGGGTGGATCACTTGAGGCCAGGAGTTTGAGACCAGCCTAGCCAACATGGCAAAACCCTGTCTCTACTAAAAATATAAAAAAAATTAGCCAGGCGTGGTGGTGGGCGCCTGTAATCCCAGCTACTTGAGAAGCTGAGGCAGGAGAATCACTTGAACCTGGGAGGCAGAGGTTGCAGTGAGCGGAGAGCATGCCATTGCACTCCAGCCTGGGTGACAAGAGCAAAACTCCATCTCAAAAAAAAAACAACAAAAACCAATTGTTGCCTAATAAAAAATTCCTTATTTAAAAAACACATGTGGCCGGGCGCGGTGGCTCAAGCCTGTAATCCCAGCACTTTGGGAGGCCGAGGCGGGCGGATCACAAGGTCAGGAGATCGAGACCACAGTGAAACCCCGTCTCTACTAAAAATACAAAAAATTAGCCAGGCGCGGTGGCGGGCGCCTGTAGTCCTAGCTACTCAGGAGGCTGAGGCAGGAGAATGGCGTGAACCCAGGAGGCGGAGCTTGCAGTGAGCCGAGATCGCGCCACTGCACTCCAGGCTGGGCAACAGCGTGAGACTCCGTCTCAAAAAAAAAAAAAAAACAACAAAAACAACAAAAAAAACCCACATGCTTATTGTAGATAATATAGAAAATAGACAAACAAGGAAAATTTAAAAATTATCCATAATTCCAGTATGGAGGATTAACATTTTGATAATATCCCTACAATTTTTCTACATATATACTGACTTAAACGAAAAAAACCCAGCCAGGCGTGGTGGCTCACACTTGTAATTCCAGCTACTCGGGAAGCTGAGGCACGAGAATCACTTGAATCCAGGAGGCAGAGGTTGCAGTGAGCCAAGATCACACCACTGCACTTTAGCCTGGCTGACAGAGTGAGATTCTGTCTTAAAAGGAAAAAAAAAAAAAATCAAAAGTTAGCTGGGCGTGGTGACGCATACCTGTAGTCCCAGCTACTCAGGAGGCTGAGGGGGGAGGATCACTTGAGCCCAGGAGTTTGAGGCTGCAGTGAGCCGTGATCACACCACTGTAGTCAGCCTAGATAACAGAGTGAGACCCTGCCTCAAAAACAAACTCCTGCCAAAAACCCACAATGCAAATACTGACTGTAATTCGTTTTCTTTTCACTTAAGTGGCATAGTATGCTTAATATTTTTATCTTTGAATGCTTTATAAACACTTTTCATTAATTAATTTATTATTATTTTTTATTATTTTTTATTTTATTTTATTTTTTTTTTGAGACGGAGTCTCACTCTGTCGCCCAGGCTGGAGTGCAGTGGCTGGATCTCGGCTCACTGTAAGCTCCGCCTCCCAGGTTTACACCATTCTCCTGCCTCAGCCTCCAGAGTAGCTGGGACTACAGGCATGTGCCACCACATCTGGCTAATTTTTTTTTCTTTTTGTAGAGATGCGGTCTTGCTATGTTGCCCAGGCTGGTCTCAAACTCCTGGCCTCAAGCATCCTCTTGCCTTGGCCTCCCAAAGTGTGAGCCACTGTGCCTGGCCCTTATAAACATTTGCTAACCAATGTCATAATGCAGAATAACTTTGCTAAAAAAGTATCTCACTATCCACAGATTCAGTTTATTGTCCTTAAAATGAATATACAGGTATTATTTGCTGTTTTTGTAAGATGGAAAGCCTATACAGACAAAGTATTCCTGTTTCTTATCCTCCTCTATGATTTTCAATGATAAAGTTTGGGACGGTATTGACACACAACTCCCGATGCTCTGGCCTGCATACTATCACCACATGCTGCCAAGGTCTCAGAACCCACAGGCAGTGGCATTATCAGACAGAGAGAGGACTCTCACCACAGAAGTTACAATGAAAGCCACACAAATTACATAAGCAAGCCCTGCTCTGGGTCCAATGCTAACAGCACCAGCAAAGTATGTATTACCACCTGCCCTCCCACCCTATGAGTAGCAGCTAAAGAGAGGACAGTGTTCTCAGCCTAATGCGCTGCCTCTTGGGCTTTTCAGTATGTTACTCGCTGAGCAATTCATGTTGCTGTTGCTGCTTCTTCCCAACAGTCTTATTACTTAATGCTGTGTCATCATCATCGTCCTTGAGGCAGAATTCAGGCATTTCTTAACCAATATAGTGTTTATAGAAACTAAGTGATTCCTACGTATGAATTTCCCTGGGGTTGGTACACAATTTCTCCTGACTGCTGATTCATATAACCATGCAGGCATTCCTGGAACCATGTTTCTCTAGTGGTACCCCTGTAAAACTTCTGCAGCATCCAAACTATAACATATTTTTTTTAAAAAGGGAACTTTTCCTCACAAAAGGGATCCAAGGAAACAAAGAAACTTCAAGAACAAACACGTTCACTTCTGTCTCTGCACAAACATCTACTTTCTCTGCACACACATCTACTTAGATGTACCTTTGCGCCAGTGTAACCAGTAGAAAAAGCATGTCTGCCATGTTTACTACCATAAAACAGAAGCATAGTATCGGTGAATTTTTTTTTTTTTTTGAGACAGGGTCTTGCTCTGGCACCCAGGTTGGAGTGCAGTGGTACAGTCACGGCTCACTGCAGCCTCGACCTCCCTGAGCTCAGGTGAACCTCCCACCTCAGCCTCCTGAGTAGCTGGGACCGGTCATCTGCACCGTCACCCCTGGCTAATTTTTATATTTTTTTGGAAAGACAGGGTTTGGCCATGTTGCCCAGGCTGGTCTCTCGGGGCTTAAGCGATCTGCCTGTCTCGGCCTCCCAAAGCACTGGGATTGCAGATGTGAGCCACCGCACCCACCCCAGTATTTTAACGTAAGTCTTTTCCTCTGATATGTTGCCTCTTCAAAATTACATTCAGAAAAGTATTTTAAAAAATCACCTATAACCCCACCACGCAAAGATGGGTCAGCTCCCCTATAGACTGGCGTACCAAGCATAGTGGCATGTACCTATAGTCCCAGCTACTTGGGAGGCTGAGACAGGAGGATTGCCTAAGCCTAGGAGTTTGAATCTAGCCTGGGCAACACACTGAGACCCCATCTCTGGAAGAAAAAAAGTACTGGAAGACTACTTTATAGTCATTTAGTATCTCCCCATGGGTTCTAGGTGCTTTGTTTCAGACCTTTTTTTTTTTTTATTGAGATGGAATCTTGCTCTGTCGCCCAGGCTGGAGTACAGTGGTGCGATCTCAGCTCACTGCAACCTCCACCTCCTGGATTCACGCCATTCTCCTGTCTCAACCTCCCGAGTAGCTGGGACTACAGGCACCCGCCACCACACCTGGCTAATTTTTTTGTATTTTTAGTAGAGATTGGGTTTCACTGTGTTAGCCAGGATGGTCTCAATCTCCTGACCTAGTGATCCTCCCGTCTTAGCCTCCCAAGTGTTGGGATTACAGGCGTGAGCAACTGTGCCTGGCCTTGTTTCAGCCTTTACGTGACATAAGAAGAAAACAATTTCTGCCGCCTGGCTGGGCGCGGTGGCTCATGCCTGTAATCCCAGCACACTGGGAGGCCGAGGCAGGTAGATCGCCTGAGGTGAGGAGTTCAAGACCAGCCTGGCCAACATAGTGAAACCCTGTCTCTACTAAAAATATAAAAATTAGATGAGCGTGGTGGCGGGCATCTGTAATCCCAGCTACTTGGGAGGCTGAGGCAGGAGAATCGCTTGAACCTGGGAGGCGGAGGTTGCAGTGAGCCAGGATCGCACCATTGCACTTCAGCCTGGGCAACAGAAGCAAAACTGTCTCAAAAAAAAAAAACCCAAAAAACAAAAAATAATTTCTGCTCCTTAAACATGCAAGAAATGATAAACAGAACTAAAAGTACAAACTACAAAAATATTTTATAAATAAGAAAAAGATATTTCATATATTTCACAGCAGCACTTGGGCAGTACTGATTAATAGCATGGATTAGTCATTTCTAGCTGACTATTTCCAATATGAGGTCTCTGAACCAACCCAACCCTGGCAAAATTATCTCCTTGCTTTCTCAAATGGCTGTTAAAAGTGGCTACAAACCAAACCACTCTAAAGACTTCTGCAAATTGACTGAAGACATGGCTAGGTATTTAGAAAACAGTATGAAAAACTTTAAAAATTAAGCAAACACCAAAGTTTTTGGTAAGAAAAAAGAAGACAGTGCTGGCTCAACCCTTAATTTCAACTACTCTTGAAGATATTTTTATTTTCCTTGCAAACCCAATAATCAGAAGTAGCAAGATGAAATCAAACGTTTTAAATAAGGCACCTAAAAAAATATCTGAGTACTTCTAGTAGGGGGTGTGTGTGTGTGTGTGTGTGTGTATGTCTGCACACACAAAGACCTACAGCAACAACACCTCAGAAAAACTGACTTAACCTTTCACCTGCCAGCTGGTCTTTCTGGCACAGATACCAAAATGCCCTCTCCCTGGCTGTGAGCTAAGGATTCAAGTAAGACTGAATTCCATTCTCGTGATAGGTAACAGAAAAGCTTTTCCTATAGCCACTCTTTCCCTTTCCCCCTTTACTAATATAGACATCACATTATACTATATATGCAATGTGTGCTTCCCTCAAATACTGTGCATTAGCTTTATGCCATGAAAAACTACTTGTATCCAACTGTTTAAATGACTGTAAAATATTCCAACGTATGTAAGTCACATCTTCCCCAGCATATATAAATCAAGCTTTGTCAATTTTCTGCTATTAAACAAATACATTAATGAACACATTTGTTACAGAATCGTATTTTTTTTTTTTTTTTTTTTTTTTTTGAGACGGAGTCTCGCTCTGCCGCCCAGGCTGGAGTGCAGTGGCCAGATCTCAGCTCACTGCAAGCTCCGCCTCCCGGGTTTATGCCATTCTCCTGCCTCAGCCTCCCGAGTAGCTGGGACTACAGGCGCCCGCCGCCGCGCCCGGCTAGTTTTTTGTATTTTTTTAGTAGAGACAGGGTTTCACCGTGTTAGCCAGGATGGTCTCGATCTCCTGACCTTGTGATCCGCCCGTCTCGGCCTCCCAAAGTGCTGGGACTACAGGCTTGAGCCACCGCGCCCGGCCAGAATCGTATTTTTTAATGGTATCCGGTAAAAAGATACTTTGCTGCCAGTGGGATCAAAAACCTTTAAAATACCAAAAGGCACTGAAACAAAGTTAAGTATTCTCTGTAGCTTCCCTAATTTGGTAGTTGCCTGTAAGAAGCCAGATAAAATGTGGAAAATATTTTTATTCTCTCTTGAAAAGACAAAAAAAAAGAAAGTAACTAGCATGAATATGAAGATCTACAGCAGCTTAATAGTTTTCACTTACTATTTCTCCTAGTAGGACCACATTTTCTCCTCTGACCACAAAAATCCCTCGAGGAATATCACCGTATTTTTTGCCCACATGAATACGCTCCACAGTCTGATGTAGTACTAAGTTTGCTATAAGTGTATAGGGAAAAAACAAAGATATTTAGTTTAACTATTGGGTAAAGGTCCATAACTCAATAATCATTTATTTTGAACAGAAAAGATTTAGCTAAACACAATTTCCAAGCATTATAATTCTTTTTATTTATTTATTTTTTGAGACTGAGTCTTGCTGTTGCCCAGGCTGGACTGCAGTGGCACAATCTCAGCTCACTGCAACCTCCGCCTCCCAGTTTAAGCAATTCTCCTGCCTCAGCCTCCGGAGTAGCTGGGACTACAGGTGCCTGCCACCACTCCCGGTTAATTCTTGTATTTTTAGTAGAGACAGGGATCACCATATTGGCCAGGCTGGTCTTGAACTCCTGACCTTGTAATCTGCCTGCCTCAGCCTCCCCAAGTGCTGAGATTACAGGTGTGAGCCACAGTGCCCGACCCTCAAGATTTCTAATTCTGAGGAAGGCTAAAATTTCAAATAATCTTCTCCTATTTCATTGAGACATACCAGTTAGGGGATGTCTGGGATTATGTTGGGCTAATACATGAATGATGGTAGAAATAAGAGAAATAAATTCCTTTGTAAGTTAATTGCTAATACCAAAAAAGCCATAGGAAAATATAAACGAATAAGGCCCTTGGAAAACTTGGGTCTAAACAACCACAGAGATCAAAACTTTGTTTTCTGGAAAGAAAGAGCTTTTCTTTTTGTGTGGGTAGGTGTATGTGATGATCTGCTGAAGATTCAACTTTGTTTTAGTAATTAGGAGTCATTTAACCCAATGCAGGTATCCATGGGTTATGATACAGCAAAAACCTATTTTTTCACCTTGACAGATAACTATATTTGCAACCTAAAAGTCAACTTAATATTCACTACCTTTCACTCAAAGTACTCTGATCAATCTGACTTAAGAATCAGGACTCCAATTTGTTAACAATAATTTTTTTTCCTCTTTTATTTTTTATTTTTGTGACGGCGTCTTGCTCTGTCACCCAGGCTGGAGTGCAGTGGCCGGATCTCAGCTCACTGCAAGCTCCGCCTCCTGGGTTTACGCCACTCTCCTGCCTCAGCCTCCTGAGTAGCTGGGACTATAGGCGCCCGCCACCTCGCCCAGCTAGTTTTTTGTATTTTTTAGTAGAGACAGGGTTTCACCGTGTTAGCCAGGATGGTCTCGATCTCCTGACCTCGTGATCCGCCCGTCTCGGCCTCCCAGAGTGCTGGGATTACAGGCTTGAGCCACCGTGCCTGGCCATTTTTCCTCTTTTAATTAGTACTACTTGTCCCATTTGAAGTAAAGGAGAAATCTATGTTCATATCTTCCATAATTCTTACAATGTTTTAATTACGTTTTTTCCTCATGCTCAAATCCAGTGATTTTGCAGATATCCAATAAATGTTAGCATGAACATGAAGTTCCTTGAAACAGAAGGAAACATAATCTTTTTTTTTTTTTTTTTTGAGATGGAGTCTGGCTCTGTCGCCCAGGCTGGAGTGCAGTGGCCGGATCTCAGCTCACTGCAAGCTCCGCCTCCCAGGTTCACGCCATTCTCCTGCCTCAGCCTCCCGAGTAGCTGGGACTACAGGTGGCCGCCACCTCGCCCGGCTAGTTTTTTGTATTTTTAGTAGAGACGGGGGTTTCACTGTGTTAGCCAGGATGGTCTCGATCTCCTGACCTCGTGATCCGCCCGTCTCGGCCTCCCAAAGTGCTGGGATTACAGGCTTGAGCCACCGCGCCCGGCCCACATAATCTTGTAACTTAAGAAAAATGCAGGATGCAAAACGAAGACAGAGGCCTCTTATTCCAATGTATCCCTATACGTAAAGTATTAAGCTTAATGTTGGGGTCCTTAAAATACAGGAAATGCCCTCTACCCAATTTTCATTGGCTAGGGAGGGATTACCTTCACTTCTGGAACTGCTCTGAATTCACTGTACCCTGCCAACGTAGAAATAAGCAGCCTTGGGCCAGGCACAGTGGCTCACGCCTGTCATCCCAGCACTATGGGAGCTAAGACCAGCCTTCCAGCTGTCCCCACCAGTGCACCAGACATGTGAGTGAAGCTCCTTCAAACTAGCTGACTCACCTTCTAGACACCAAGCGACTGTCCTAGAGCCATGAGGAACAGAACAACTGTCCAGCTCAGCTGGGTGGGTGGATCACCTGAGGTCAGGAGTTCGAAACCAGCCTGGCCAACAGGGCGAAACTCCATCTCTACTAAAAATAGAAAAATTAGCTGGATGTGGTGGCTGGAGCCTGTAATTCCAGCTACTTGGGAGGCTGAGACACAAGAATCGCTTGAATCCGGGAGGCAGAGGTTGCAGTGAGCCAAGATTGTGCCACTGCACTCCAGCCTGGGCGACAGAGTGAGAGCTCAAAAAAACAAAACAAAACAAAACAAGATGAGCAGCCTCTTCGGTGGACTGAGTTTATTTTTATCATTTGGCTCCCCCTACTGGGGATTCTAGTGAAAGCCAGTTTTAGAAACATGAACTTGGAAATATATATAAGCTTTGAACAACCTAATCTGAATGTATAGAAAACAATGATACACTCACTAAAATCAGTCCTACTAAGTCACACATGTGAAAAAGTTGCAGATAAATTTCAATATTAAATAACAAAAAATGCAGTGGGAAGCTGTTATTATCCAGAGTATGAGAGATGTCCATAAATTAATACATACCAAATTGATCGATGCTTCTTAAAAAGCCTATAAGTGTCCTTCCATCTCGAAGCAGAACCAAGTGCTTTTCTGGGGAGAGGGGAAAAAGTCTTTTAAATGAAAACTGACAAGTTCAGTGAGTATTTAGGATAATAAAAATAAATAACAGTTTAAGCTGTACCACTTCCTCTGCCAATGCATTTAAGGTGAAGTTCAAGTTCACTGGAAAACTGAAGAAAGCAGCACAGCAACCCAGATTTATATAACAGCAGTGGTGAAAAGAATCAGAGCAGTGTGGCAGAGTGGGAAAAGGACAGGGCACGGCATCAGGGAGCCTGACTTAGCTAGCTCTAGACCCTTTATGTCTTTGTTTTTTTTTGAGACAGAGTCTCACTCTGTCACACAGGTTGGAGTACAGTGGCACAATCTCGGCTTACTACAACCTCTGCCTCCCAGGTTCAAGCGATCCTCCTGCCTCAGCCTCCTTCATAGCTGGGACTACAGGAGTTCGCCATCATGCCTGGCTAATTGTTGTATTTTTAGTAGAGATGGGGTATCACCATGTTGGCCGGATTGGTCTCGAACTCCTGACTTCAGATGATCCGGTCACCTCGGCTTCTCAAAGTGCTGGGATTACAGGTGTGAGCCACGGCGCCTAGCCAAAGACCCCTTATGTTTGACACTTAAACCATTTCAATGTCATGTCAGTTTTTATATCTGTAAATTGACAAATACAGTCTAGATGATTCTTATGATCTTATTTATAGAATTATTTTGTCCTCAAAAGACGAGCTTCTATCTCACATTTTGTTTGTAACCAGGGAAGGCTTTAAATAAAAACACAATGCTTCAGGTATTTAAAATGAAGACTCTAATAATAAGCTAGAGCAGAAATTCAATGTTTACTGAGAGGGCATGTGCTGTGCTGGGGTCTAAACATGCAGTAGAGAATGAGACTTAGAAAGTCACCAATGTTATGAATTTATATTCATGGTGGAGGAGGACAAATAAACAAGAAAATAACCTATTGTGATTAGGACAATGGAATAATAAACTAGCAAGGCAGTATGATGAAGGGAGAGAAGTGGTTACAGAAGGAAGGGTGGCAAAGGAAAGCCTCTCCGAAGAGGTGACTTTGAGCTGACACTGAAGAATGAGAATAAGCCAGTTACTAACACACCCAGCAAAATTTCTTTCATTCCATGCTTAAAGTACCTTCTAGATGCAGAACAGAGGAAAAACACAGTGACTCTGCCCTGAAGGAATTTATACTCTTCCTTGGACTATAAATAAGTACCACAGAAAGCAAATCTTAATTATATGAGACTACAGAGATAGAAGCTATATTTCTGAAGGAGGTATCAGAGTTGGACCTTGAAAGGCAGATAATTTTAGGGCACGGGAAGAGTGATAGACAGGAAGCTGGGAGGAGAAGGAAATCTGTAAATTAAAGAGGAGGAATAAAAGGGCCATACATCCATGTTTAGCTAAAAGCTGAGGCTGTGAAGGGAAAGAACAGTAGATAAAGTCAGAAAAGTACTGGGGACAGGCTGCATTTAGATTTGACTTCACAGGGAACAAGAAAACATAAAGTGATGGAGTCTGTTAACTGAGTTTGTGTAAGTGGGTATGTGTGAGAGGGTGGGGTGCTAAAGATGTGAGGTAAAGATGTAGGAGTTTCATGAGACATCACAAAACTATTTACCAAGAGTTGGGAATAAAAGCAGCAAGCTCAGGGTGAAGGTTATTAGCTCTTTGTGATTCTAAAGTGCTATCAGGACACTTAAACAGAAACATACGCAGATAGTTGGAAACAGTAAGACTGGAAAACCAAAGACATCAAGATTAGAGAAAGCAATTTTAGATAAATCTGCAAACAGGTGATATAAAATTACTAAAGTACAGGAGATCTACTAAAGATTTAAAGAAGTAGGCCACATGGCATCCAAGTGACCATCTATATTGGAGAACAGTAAGAGCCAGAGAAGTAAGAAAATCACCAAGTACCAGTTGTTAGAGAAATCAAGAGAAGAGAATTAAAGAATCTGGTGGGGACAGTATCACAGTGCTACAGAGGGGAGAGAACACAGAAGAATGCCTTAGACGAATAACTTTGAAGAATGCAGCTTGACTAGTGTGTTCAGGATAAAAATTAGATTGCAGGAGTAATGTAAGTGGTCTATTGAAGGTGATAAGGAAACAGACAAAATGAAAATGACTCGAGGTTTGGGGACAAAGATATGAAAAAAGGGATGGGAATATGATGAAGAGAACGGAGAAAATATTTGAGATGGATAGACAATAACACATATGAGGGGAAGAACGCAGGGGTTGAGGAGACAGAGGATATGAAAGAAAAAGGGTAACAACGAAAAAAGGTTCCAGAAGCAGTGAGAGGAGACAGTAATAACAGACAACAAAAAGGGAGGAATCCTTCCTACTGAAATTAGAGGATGGGTGGAAATACAGAAAGACAGGCAGGAAACTGTGTGCTAGGGTGGGGGAGCAAAGGGTGCATATCAAACGGTTTCCAAGTTTTCATAAAGTGGGGGGTCTGGAATCTACAAAGTGGTAGGGGTTAGAGGGCCAAACAGCAAAACTGATTTTTAGTAAAATGGCAGGATGTGTTAGAGGATATATGAGAGATGAGGGCAAAAGGGCATCCTCAAGCAATTAAAATATCCTGTTACACATAACAGGTTCATATAGACGTTAATATGTATTTAGTCCAATTACACTACATTTCCCTTACATAGCAAAATAAGTAATCTGGGTTAAAAAAACTATCTGTCGGCCGGGGGCGGTGGCTCACGCCTGTAATCCCAGCATTCTGGGAGGCCAAGGTGGGTGGCTCACCTGAGGTCAGGAGTTGGGAGACCTGCCTGGCTAGCATGGCGAACCTCGTCTGTACTAAAAAATGCAAAAATTAGCTGGGCGTGGTGGCAGGTGCCTGTAATCCGTTACTGGGGAGGCTGAGGCACAAGAATCGTTTGAACCCGGGAGGTGGAGGTTCCAGTGAGCCGAGATCGCGCCACTGCAAGACTCTGTCTCAAAAAAAAAAAAAAAAAAAAAATTTCATTTTATGGTTGACAGATTTTTTTTTTTGGCGATCTGCCCGCCTCGGCCGTCCAAAGTGCTGGGATTACAGGCGTGAGCCACCCCGCCAGGCCCATAAAACGAAATTTTAACCATATATTCTAAATCGTATATTCACAGAGTAACTGAGACGATTGCAACTTGTTTAAAACCATGTGTAAATCATCTTGAAACAGTAAGTTAATGAGAAAGATCACGTGATTAAAACAATAAAAAATGTTGCTTGAGGAATAATGCACAGATAGAATTTAGAAAAAATGAAAGCCCGGACAACTGCAGGCGGTTCTTTCCGCTTTTGTATAGGACTGAGCTCCTCTTCCGGACAAAAACTAGGAATAAAGGAGGTCTTCTTAGTAAAAGCAAAAATGAATTGTCTTAAAAAAAAAAAAAAAGGTTGCAAGTGATTTTCCAGAAAAGTCAATACCATGTCTAACAGTGGTCTCTACTACAATAACCTGAAGGTGCTAATGACCCTCACAGTAAAATAAGCTAGCAAATAGCCACACCGTAGAGCGCCTACGTTTACTGCCAATCAAGTCCAACTGCTGCTGTCTTAATATTTTTGCTTTTTAATGAATCCTTTCTCTAGGTATTCCGATCCATCCACCGGTAACACGCTGATACTTCGAAATACTGCGGGCAGGAGGGGACGGGGGAGAAGCCCCCCCCCCCCCGGGCTTCTTTCGTGTTCGGGCCTCTGCTGCCGCGACCCACGAAAGTACGAATGAGTTCCATCGCTTGGGGCTCACCAGCCAGAGGGCTGGCGGAGGCTGCGAGGGGCAGAACAAGTAGCAGGCTACTGGGTGGGCAAGCGGTGTGTACTGCAGCTGTGGAGGACATCGACGCGGAACGCCCGGATTGAGCTCAGAACACACCGGCCCCGCCCGGGACTCATTCTACAAGCTTCTTCGGAAGAGGCGCCCGCCCGGGAGGGTCTCACCCCAGGCTCCACCGGGAGGAGATGAACTACTCACTGTCAATGTCCTCGATGAGGCTGGCGGTGCCGGGCATATAGTTCATTTTGAACTGAACTAACTCTGCAATGCACAGCGGCGGGGGGCCAGCGCGTCCAAAACCTCCTCCCTCCTACCGCAGTCGCCGCCTCGGCGGGACCGAGCCCGGAATCCCGACCGAGACCAGCACTTATGCCCCGGCTTTCAGCCGCCGGGGCCTGCCGGAAGCTCCTCCATATTACCCCCACCCACTTCCTGTAACACGTGCGGGCCCCCAGGAAGAGGAGGGGCAGCCGTACGGTTGGGGGACACCCTTTCCCTGTTCCTGTTAAGTAGGGAAGAGGCATCTCCATTGGATAGATGGCGAAGAAACGTATACTCCCTCTTAAGGAACACGGTGTCTTCCCTCGTCCCCGGGTTCCCGAGACCCCAGAGTCACGGACCTCCGTCCCTCAGCTCTCGGGGCTCGGCAGCAGAAGGGGCGGGACCGGGCCTGGGATTGGCTGGCGTCGTCCGACCCCCTTCGCTGCTCTCCATTCGCAATCGCCCGCGGGCGCCTGCGCGAAGGGTCGGCCGTGGGGCGGGGGGCGGGAAGCGCTTCAGGGCAGGAGAGCCCATGTCGGCCCTGAGGCGCTCGGGCTACGGCCCCAGTGACGGTCCGCACTACGGCCGCTACTACGGGCCTGGGGGTGGAGATGTGCCGGTGCACCCACCTCCACCCTTATATCCTCTTCGCCCCGAACCTCCCCAGCCTCCCATTTCCTGGCGGGTGCGCGGGGGCGGCCCAGCGGAGACCACCTGGCTGGGAGAAGGCGGAGGAGGCGATGGCTACTATTCCTCTGGAGGCGCCTGGCCAGAGCCTGGTCGAGCCGGAGGAAGCCACCAGGTAAGCTTTGCACCCTCTGTCCTTGCGGGGAGGTGAGGGCCCTTGGGGCTGGGATTCGTAAAGGATCGGGTTTCATATTTGTTTTCCTTATGTGGAGGAGGGTCGGGGAGGGGGGATGTTGGAGAGACCGAGACTGGGATCAGAGGTTGGGGGATATGCTTGTGTTCCCTTTGCCCCTCCTTTTCTGCTTCGACCGCAAAAAATACGTTTATTACCATTTAAAAAAGAAAGATCCTGCGCGGGCTTACTAAGCTTAGCAGCAGGCTGCAGATCTCTCTCCTGGGAGCAATGCTGGGTAGGGGTGGCACGGATCTGCTGCTCCAGCTCTAGCAGTTTATCCTGCGTGACTGCAGCCCCCGATGTCGCTCAGTGACCCTCCCGAGGGGAAGGAACCTTTGCGAGGGGGAGGTTCTGGGCATTTAGCGTTTGCCCCTAATGCCTTGCCTGAGATCGAATCGTGAATAATCAGTGTTGTAAAGCACCTTTACGCGGATTGACTGATTTAATTTTCACGGCGACTGCAAGGTAAAGTGGCATTACAGCAGCCCCCGCCCCCCGCCCGCTTTTTTTATTTTTTCGAATAAGGAACCGGGGCTCTACGAGGTTAACTCACTTGCCTAATACGCTTGGACCTGTAACATTTTATTCTGTTTTCCCGCCGGACATACACTTCTGCTTTCTTAATGCAGTCTTCTGGGTAGTGGGTTGTCGTTCTACGGTGGCGGCACACCTCTCTATTCGTTCAAGAATTACCCTCATTTGTTGAAAATGTAATAGTGAAATTCTCGTACATTGCTGGTGGGGATGTAAAATGGTGGAAAATAGTTTGGTAGTTCCTCAAAACATTAAGCATTAGAATTAGTATAACACCCAGGAAGCCCACTCTTGGCTATATACCCAAGAAAACTGAAAACATATGTTCACATAAAGCTTGTCCACCCTTGTTTATAGCATCATTATTCATAATCGCCAAAAAGTGGAAATGTTATTTATTTATTTTTTGTTAGATGGAGTCTTGCTCTGTTGCCCAGGCTGGAGTGCAGTGGCACCATCTCGGCTCAGTGCAACCTCCGCCTCCCGTGTTTAAGCGATTCTCCTGCCTTAGCCTCCTGAGTAGCTAGGATTACAGGCGCCCGCCACTGCGCCCGCCACCGCGCCCGCCACCACGCCCGGCTAATCTTTGTATTTTTAGCAGAGAGGGGTTTCGCCATGTTGGCCAGGATGGTCTTGAACTCCTGACTTCAGGTGATCCCCCTTTCCCCCGTTCCTCGGCCTCCCGAAGTGTTGGGATTACAGGCATGAGCCACTGCGCTCGGCCCCAAATGTCATTTTATTTGGGTTATAATAAAAGAGTGAACCTCTCACAGCCCTGGTTCTTTATTCGAATACAGGAATGTTGTAAGGACATAACGACTGATGCATCAATAAACAAAATATGGTGTTAATATATTCATACAATGGAATATTTGGCCATAGAAAGGAATGAACTACTGATACGTGTTACAATATGAATGAACCTCGAAAACATCACACTACGTGAGCAAAGTCAGTCAGAAAGACTGCATATTGTGTCATTCCATTTATATAAAATGGCCAGAGTAGGTAAATCTAGAGACAGAAAGCTTAATGGTTGCCAGAGGTTGGGGGACTGGCGGTGTAGGTGAGAATATGCTTTTTGGGATGATGAAATGTTCTAAAATCAGGGCCTGGTGAGATGGCTCTCACCTGTAATCAATCCCAGCACTTTGGGTGGCCGAGGCCAGAGGATTGCTTGAGTTCAGGAGTTTGAGACCAGCCTGGGCAACATAGTGAGACCTTGTCTCTAAAAAAAAAATAAAAAATAGAAAACAAAAAATAAGAAATCTTCTAAAATCAATGATGATGGTTGCACAACTCTGAATATACTAAAAACTACTGAATTGTACATTTTAAAAGGGTAGAGTTTATAGCATGTTGATTATATCACAGTTTAAACAATTGTATGAGAAATACATGTAGCAGTGAGAAATTATTTTTTATTTTTGAGGCGGAGTGTTGCTTTGTTGCCCAGGCTGGAGTGCAGTGACACAATCTCAGCTCACTGCAACCTCCGCCTCCCGGGGTCAAAGTCTCCTGCTTCAGCCTTCCTAGTAGCTGGGATTACAGGCGCCCGCCACCACGCCCAGCTAAATTTTGTATTTTAAGTAGAGATGGGGTGTTGCCGTGTGGGCCAGGTTGGTCTTGAACTCCTGATCTCAGGGTATCCTCCCGCCTTGGCCTTCAAAAGTGCTGGGATTACACATGTGAGCCACAGTGCCCAGACAAGATTAATTATAAATTAAAGAAAGATCTGGCTGGGCACGGTGACATGCCTGTAATCCCAGCACTTTGGGAGGCCATGGAGGGTGGATCACCTGAGGTCAGGAGTTCGAGCCCAGCCTGGCCCACATGGCAAAACCCCGTCTCTACTAAAAATACAAAAATTAGCCGGGCATGGTGGCGGGCGCCTGTAATTCCAGCTATTTGGGATGCTGAGGCAGGAAAATCGCTTGAACCCGGGAGGCGGATGTTGCAGTGAGCCGAGATCACACCATTCCACTCTAGCCAGGGAGACAAAAGTGAAATTCCATCTCAAAAAAAAAAAAAAGAAAGATCCATATTTTCTCTGCCTAAATCTGGTATACGTAGGTCATGGGACTATAGAGTGATGAAATGCTTGGCCAAATTAGACCAAAAATCAGTCGAAGTGGGGAAAGAGGAGAGGACCTCTAAACTGATGACTGACTTCTGCTGGGCCTGCTGTATTATCAAAACCAAAGTCTGTTTTCTGGGATAGAGTTATGGAGGGTTGGATAGACTACAGAAGTTAAGATTTTAGCATTGTGTAAGGAGTTGTCAAGTGTGGTTTGAGTACACTTGTGCCCATAGGGTGGGTGATGGTGCTGAAGTACTTGGAGATAAAGGTGGAAATGTGTAATGGGCATTTGTAAACCATTTTAAGAGTTTGTACTATCTTTTAGATTGATGATTCTGCAACTTTAAAAGTATAGGATGGCAATTTTTCTGCAGCAATAGAAAACTCATACCAAACATATGCATGTTGGCCGGGCGTGGTGACTCACTCCTGTAACCCCAGTACTTTGGGAGACTGAGGCAGGGTGGATCACCTGAGGTCAGGAATTCGAGACCAGCCTGGCCAACATGGCAAAACCTCGTCTCTACTAAAAACACAAAAATTAGCCAGGCATGGTGGCACATACCTGTAAACCCAGCTACTAGGGGGGCTGAAGCAGGAGGATTATTTGAAACCGGGAGGCGGAAGTTGCAGTAAGCCAAGATCATGCCACTGCACCCCAGCCTGAGCGGCAAAGCAAGACTCGATCTCAAAAAAAAAAAAAAAAAGGTATGCATGTTGTCACAGATGTTGCAATGTTTTTTCCAGATTTGTTCTTTTGACTTTTTATGTTTTGCATTTTAATACTATAAATCTGTCAAATTAGAAAACCAAATAGTATAGAAACCTTTTATAACCTTGCTACTCAAAAAGTGTGGTCCATGGACTAGAAGCTTCAGTGTCACTTGTGAGGCTGACAGAAGTGCAAAATCTCTCCTCTTCCAGACTTACTGCTGCAATTTATTAAGATCCCCAGGTGATTCATATGCACATTAATATTTGAGAAGCATTGCTGTATAGAACTGGTTGTATTGAGATAATGTACTGAACTACAACACAGACTTGACTATGTTAACACATTTAAGTATGGCAGGGAAAAAATTAGAAATCTATCACTCCCTATTTTTTTTTTTTTTTGAGACAGAGTCTCGCTCTGTCCCTGAGGCTGGAGTGCAGTGGCCGGAACTAGGCTCACTGCAAGCTCTGCCTCCCGGGTTCACACTATTCTCCTGCCTCAGCCTCCCGAGTAGCTGGGACGACAGGCGCCTGCCACCATGCCCGGCCAATTTTTTTTGTATTTTTAGTAGAGATGGGGTTTCACTGTGTTAGCCAGGACGGTCTTGATCTCTGACCTTGTCATCCGCCCGCCTCGGCCTCCCAAAGTCCTGGGATTACAGGTGTGAGCCACCGCGCCCGGCCTATTTTTTTTTTTTTTTTAATTTATTTTTTTTGAGACAGAGTTTTGCTCTTTTTGCCCAGGCTGGAGTGTGATGGCACCATCTTGGCTCACTGCAACCTCCACCTTCCGGGTTCAAGCGATTCTCCTGCCTCAGGCTCCCAAGTAGCTGGGATTACAGGTGCCCACCACTATGCCTGCCTACTTTTGTATTTTTGGTACCCGGCCACTCCCTATGATTTTTCAGAGTAAAACTTTAGGCTGGGCGCGGCGACTCACGCCTGTAATCCCAGCACTTTGGGAGGCTGAGGTGGGCAGGTCACCTGAGGTCAGGAGTTTGAGACCAGCCTGGCCAAGGTGGTGAAACCCCATCTCTACTAAAAAATACAAAAATTAGCTGGGTGTGGTGGCTCACATCTGTAATCCCAGCTACTTGGGAGGCTGAGGCAGAAGAACCACTTGAACCTGGGAGAGAGGGGAAGTTGTAGTGAGCCGAGATCACACCACTGCAATCCAGCCTGGGCAGCAGAGCAAGAAAACAAAAAACAAAATGTCCCAGAAAACAAAAAACAAAAATGAGCCGTGCGTGGTGGCGGGCGCCTGTAATCGCAGCTACTCTGATAACTGCTGAAACCAGGGAGGCGGCGGTTGCAGTGAGCTGAGATCATGCCACTGCACTCCAGCCTGGGCTACCAAGCGAGACTCTGTCTCAAAAAACAAAACAAAACAAAACAAAAACAAAAACAAAAAGGAAGTAAGGGAAAAGAGTTGAGAAACCTCTTTTGAGCTAAAGGGAGAAAAGCAACAAGTTTGGAGTTGGAGCAGAGGGGCATTAACAGCTATTGGTCTCCTCTCATGGTGGAGTAGGAGGCTAGGTCATCTTACAGTAAAGGAAGTAGAATGGGGTGCTGTGCGAAATTTCTTAGGTAAATGTTTGAACTAGATGCTGGACAAGAGGGACAGAACAGAGAAGCATTTGGAAGAGATCCAAATGTGTTTGAAAAGTTAAAAAATTATGATTGTCAGTATAGGAGCATAAGGTAATTTATTAGTGATTTTGAACTATATAGCTATACAAATAATTTATCATGTACTTTACTAATAATTTTTGTCCAATTCTTATGAAAAATATAAGCAAATCTGTAAATGGAATTTATGTAGTACAAGTGCTACTGATTCCTCTGCTGCTAGATTTGTTTGGGCTGGGGTTTCAGTTTGGGGGAATGTTGGTAAGCCACTTTGGAAAATGTAATCATATATTCACTTTAAAGGAATTGACTCCAGTCTTCATCTGGGATTATTTATTTCTCAAAAGAGAAGAAAGGAAATACATTAGCTATCTTGCATAATTTTAATCAAATTTTCTTTGGCATAGAACTTTAAGTCACATTATTGTGGCTTGTGAAAACATTTTATTACCTTTGTTTTAGTTTGTATTTCATTCAACAAATAAAAAGTTTGGAAAGAGTTAGGCACGTGATAATATTGGTAACTTAGTTTATAGAATAGAGTTCAGCTTCAGCCAGTTTCCTGTGAAACTGCTATTTCATAGAATTAGTGTCATGTTGGGAGGGCCATGAGCTACAGACTTTCACTGTTACTGGGGATATTTTTAGATTTGTCCCATTTTGTCCAAAAGGAGGAAAAAAAAGACAAAGACATTATTTTTCATTAAGACAATAAAATTCTACTTTTTTAGTGCTTCATTGAGGACATTCTTTTTTTCATTAAAAAAATTATGGCATAATTTACATAAAGTAAATTTCACTGTCTTTAGGGTATAGTTCTGTGAGTTCTGTTAAATGCATACAATTATGTAACCAGCACTACCACCACAACTGAGCTATACATACTGACCCATCTTTTTTTTGTTTTTTTTTTTTGAGACGGAGTCTCACTCTGTCGCCCAGGCTGGAGTGCAATGGCACGATCTTGGCTCACTGCAACCTCCACTTCCCGGGTTCAAGCGATTATCCTTCCTCAGCCTCCTGAGTAGCTGGGATTACAGGTGTGCACAATCATGCCTGGATAATTTTTGTATTTTTAGTAGAGATGGAGTTTCACCATGTTGGTCAGGCTGATCTCGAACCCTGACCTCGTGATCCAGCCACCTTGGCCTCCCACAGTGCTGGGATTACAGGCGTGAGCCACCACGCCCGGCCACTGACCCATCTTTTAAACAAGAATTCTAGGGTAAGAATTTAAGAAGATTTAATTTTTACCTATCCCTAAAGTCTGTTAAAATTACAGAAAAGGAATTGTATTTCTCATTTTATTTTATTTTATTTTATTTTATTTTATTTTTGAGACGGAGTCTCGCTCTGTCGCCCAGGCTGGAGTGCAGTGGCCGGATCTCAGCTCACTGGAAGCTCCGCCTCCCGCCATTCTCCTGCCTCAGCCTCCCCAGTAGCTGGGACTACAGGCGCCCGCCACCACGCCTGGCTAGTTTTTTGTATTTTTTTAGTAGAGACGGGGTTTCACCATGTTAGCCAGGATGGTCTTGATCTCCTGACCTCATGATGAGCCCGTCTCGGCCTCCCAAAGTGCTGGGGTTACAGGCTTGAGCCACCGCGCCCGGCCTGTATTTCTGATTTTAAACATTTAATCCCACCCTCATTTTTTAAAGTAGCATTATGAACTCATTTGTATAACATATATATGTATGTGTGCACACATACACTCAATATATTGAGTGTGTTTCAGTCAGTTGCAGTCTTTTTTTTTTCTCCTCCCAAATGGACCAAAGAGTCACTGGCTTGCCTTTAATTAGCTGTAACCTTTAAACTTGCTTTATTTATTTATTTATTTATTTATTTATTTATTTAGAGACAGAGTCTCGCCCTGTCACCCAGGCTGGAGTGCAGTGGCATGATCTCGGCTCACTGCAAGCTCTGCCTCCTGGGTTCACGCCATTCTCCTGCTCAGCCTCCCGAGTAGCTGGGACCACAGGCACCCACCACCATGCCTGGCTAATTTTTTTTTTGTATTTTTAGTAGAGATGGGGTTTCACTGTATGAGCCAGGATGGTCTCAGTCTCCTGACCTCGTGATCCACCTGCCTTGGCCTCCCAAAGTGCTGGGATTAAAGGCATGAGCCACCGCGCCCGGTCACCTTTAAGCTTTCACAAGTGTAGTCAACCAGGTAAGGGTGGTAGGGGCTATTTCCCAAAACTTCTCCCGCCGACTCAAAAGTTAGGTTCTTCAGAGTAAAACAGACTCTTCCCTGTTTTCAAGGTTATTCCAGAGTTTCCCTGTATTCTTCTATCTAATCTCAGCTGCCACAATCAGACAGACGGAAAGCACAAGGACACTTTTCCTTGCATCTGTACTGGAAACCTTAGCAGCAGATAGCAGTCGTTCTTTTTGATGCTTAAATGATACCATATTATGTCAATGGGAGTCCCTTTTTCTTGACTTCTGATTCCTTTGGACATAACCCATTGATTTTTTTTTTCTTTTTCTTTTTGTGGAGAACGGGGTCTTGCTATATTGCCTAGGGAGGTCTCAAACTCCTGGGCTCAAGCTATACTCCTGCCTCTGCCTCCCTAAGTGCTGGGATTACAGGCATGGGCCACCATGGCTGGCATGACCCATTGATTTTTGATAGCTCCCTTGATTTCTGGTACAACAAGATGTCTCAGGCTTTGTATATATTTTGTCCCAAGCCTCATAATCAGCCATTCCTTAAGAACCTGGTTGAATTTTTCTCCCAAGTGGAGAATTACATTTAGAAACCGTCAAGTCAAGATCTGAGCAGGAAAACAGAAACCACACTAGTTAGAATTTGATTTAGGAAATTAGCTAAATAGGTTATTAGAGTTCTCAAAAGGGAAAAAGAGAACACAGAAGTAACAGAAAATAGTAAGTGGAGGAAGCAGCTACAATTCCTAGGGCTGGGGAATAAAGGGAAGAGGTTGGGATGATTAGAACCAGGAAAGTTGGAAGAATGGCCGGGCGCAGTGGCTTACACTTGTAATCCTAGCCCTTTGGGAGACTGAGGCAGGTGGAGTGCTTGAGCCCAGGAGTTCAAGACCAGCCTGGGCAACATGGGAAAATCCTGTCTCTACAAAAAAACACAAAAATTAGCCAGGCGGTAGTGGGCCTCTGTATTCCTAGCTACTCAGGAGGCTGAGGTGGGAGGATCACCTGAGCCCAGGAGGTTGAGGGTGTGGTGAGCTGTGATTGTGCCACTGCACTCCAGCCTGGGTGACAGAGTGAGACCCTGTCTCAAATGAAATGAAATGAAATGAAAGGACATGACATGACATGACATGACATGACATATAAAAAGAACCTGGAAACTTGGAAGAGTGGCCAGGAGGTGGTGCCTCCTACCTGGTGCAGGTACTTCTGAGGGCATTCAGCTTGAAGAGTGTTGTTGACTGACTGCTGCATACAGGTTGAATAGCATTGCAGGGCTGACACTGAGAGAAACAGCAAACAGACAGGAAGAAGCAAGTCCACTGTCTCCTCCTCTAGCCTAGCATACTGTTTTGGCAGAACCAGAAAGCAAGCAAGCTGGGGAGGGAGAAATGTTTGTAGACTTCCAGCCTTGCATCACAGAGCCAAGTGTAGAATGCCATGCTTGCGGCCGGGTGCAGTGGCTCACGCCTGTAATCCTAGCACTTTGGGAGGCCGAGGCGGGTGGATCACGAGGTCAGGAGATCAAGACCATCCTGGCCAACATGGTGAAACCCTATCTCTACTAAAAATACAAAAATTAGCTGGGCGTTGTGGTGCATGCCTGTAATCCCAGCTACTCCGGAGGCTGAGGCAGGAGAATGGCTTGAACCTGGGAGGCGGAGATTGCATTGAGCCGAGAGCACCACTGCACTCCAGCCTGGGCAACAAGAACAAGATTCTGTCTCAAAAAAAGAAAAAGAGGCCGGGCGCGGTGGCTCAAGCCTGTAATCCCAGCACTTTGGGAGGCCGAGACGGGTGGATCATGAGGTCAGGAGATCGAGATCATCCTGGCTAACATGGTGAAACCCCGTCTCTATTAAGAAATACAAAAAACTAGCCGGGTGAGGTGGTGGGCGCCTGTAGTCCCAGCTACTCGGGAGGCTGAGGCCGGAGAATGGCGTGAACCCGGGAGGCGGAGCTTGCAGTGAGCTGAGATCCGGCCACTGCACTCCAGCCTGGGAGACAGAGCGAGACTCTGTCTCAAAAAAAAAAAAAAAAAAAAAAAAAAGAAAAAGAAAAAGAGTGCTGTGTTTGGACCTGAGGGGCAAGGGCCAATACCTTAATACTTGGTACAGAAATTACAGTTGGGTGCCTGGCTTATATAGTAATTATTATTGTGTTGTCATTGTGTCTAGACCTTTCCAAAGGGCAGAATTATAAAATAAGTATTTGAAAATAGAAAAATAAATGAGTTCATACTTACATTAATTCAAATTTAACATTATAGGAATTTTAACTTCTTTGTGTATTTTATATGAAAAAGTCTTGATTCCTAACTTAAAATAATTACAAATATTTGCACAATCTAACAATAATGTGTAAAATAAGTTCAAAATAATGCCAGGTTCCAGTTCTGGCATGACAGCATGAAGAATTCTGTGGACCTAGTTCCCAGTGAAACTGGTGAACATTAATTTTAAAAAACAACAAATTACAGTTTCTAGAAATGGTCCTAGGGAATAGAGCAAATGAAGAAACACTTTTTTTAAAATTTTTATTTTTAGACAGAGTCTTGCTCTGTCGCCCAGGCTGGAGTGCAGTGGTGCCGTCTTGGCGATCTCGGTGATCTCGGCTCACTGCAACCTCCACCTCCCGGATTCAAGTGATTCTCTTGCCTCAGCCTCCTGAGTAGCTGGGGTTACAGGTGTGTGTCACCATGCCCAGCTAATTTTTGTATTTTTAGTAGAGACAGGGTTTCACCATGTTGGTCAGGTTGGTGTTGAACTCCTGACTTCGTGGTCCACCTGCCTTGACCTCCCAGAGTGCTGGGATTATAGGCGTGAGCCACCGCGCCTGGCCATGAAGAAACATGAAGAACATTGGGTCTGTGATATCTGAACTAAAACCTTCTCCATCCCTCATTTTTTGCAGCTAGTGAGATAGAAACTTCACTCTAGAGAGTGTAGCCAAGAACACAGGGCTCCAGCTTCATGTATTCTACCCCATTGCCTCAGTCAGAAGGTTTTCATCCTAGGAGGAGGAGTAGCATACCAACATTTCTCATTTTGCCCCAAGTGCCTGTCATTGAGGCAAAATTCTAGGTAATTGTGGCTGACTGGTGGTGGTTCCTTTCTTTCACCCAGTCCCTACTCTTAGGATGGAGACTTGACCTTGGGCAAGGCACTGCTGAAAATACTGGGGCTCTGATCATCTTTACCCTTGCTTTTCAAGCCGAGAAGACCTAAGTCTACAGCCTCACTTCCGCTGGGTACTCCACTTCGTAAAGCAGGGATGCCATTCAGATAAACACACCATTGTCCCCACTATAGCTGTAGAGAGTGGCTCAGATGTTTTATCTGGAAGCAGAAATAGGCTGTAAAACAGGTAGCTCTTAATCTTTTCCTAAAGGAACAAAGTATGGAGAAGCTCAAGAGTATGGAGAAACTCAAAAAAACTGCGGAGGTTGTTGTGCAAAGCAATAGGAAAGAGACTGGTTAAATTCACTGGAGATGTAGGATAAACTGTAGGCCAGCTAGTTTGCTGGAGAGAACCAGGAAAAGAAGAAGCTAGTCCTTTGGTATCAGAACAACTCTCAAGCACTGACCTTGGGAACTAACTGTGCCTTTAGAGGGACCCAAATTTGATCTACTCAGTCTGTGGAGCAATTTATGCCCCAGGGTGTTATTAAAACCAGTAGAGCAATCAGCTGGAAATTAGTGAAGCTTTAACAACTAGATGTGGTCAAGGAAAGATACACTCAAGGAAAGTCTTGCAAAAACCTTTGTCATCCAGGGTGACTGTGGGCATCCCCAAGGCTGTGCCTTCTAATGAGCAATATCATATACTTCATACTTGAAGTTTGAGGGCAAACAGACTTTACAAAAATAATCCAGCTAGTTACTAAACAAATGAGCAAATGACAATAACAAGCCTGAGGTGGAAAAGGTGGGAACAGTAGTACTCAGAGTTGCTATAATGTCTAGTTTCCAACAAAAAATTATGAGCTATGGAAAGAAACAGGAAAGTATGACCCATACACTGGAAAAAAAGCAGGTAACAGAAACCGATTGTGAAAGTGACCAGATGTCACATTTAATAGACAAAGACTTCAAAGTAGCCATTATATATGTTCAAATAACTGAAAAACTATGATTAAAGAAGCAAAGGTGTGTGATAATGTCACGTCAAATAGGGAATATCATTAAAGAGATAGCAATTATATATCAAAAAAGGACCAAATAGAAATCCTGGAGTTGAAAAGTACAATAACTAAAATGAAAAATTAGGGGAGTTCAATAGGCTATAACTGACAGAAGAAAGATTCATGAATTTGAAGATAGATCAATACAGATTATACAATTTGAAGGAGAAAAAAAGACTGATGTGTTGGAGAAATGTCAGACACCATTGAACACACCAACATATCAGAAATGATTAATAACAAGGTTAATATAACAAAAGATACAAATATGCTCTTCTCTCAGATTCTTTAAAAGACATTAAATAAAGTAATAAGTATAACAATGTAATGTTGAGTTTGTAACATTTGTAGACATAATGTGGATAACAATAAAATCACAAAAAAGGGGAAAAGGAACAGACTTATATAGGAATAACATTCCTGTATCTCACTGGAATTAAGTTAGTATAAATCAGAAGCTGATTCTGATGAGAAATATATTGTTAGCCCGCTGGGTGCGGTGGCTCACGTAATCTCAGCACTTTGGGAGGCCAAGGCGGGCAGATGACGAGGTCAGGAGATCAAGACTATCCTGGCTAACATGGTGAAACCCAGTCTCTACTAAAAATATAGAAAAAAAAAATTAGCCGGGCGTGGTGGCGGGCGCCTGTAGTCCCAGCTACTCGGGAGGCTGAGAGAATGGCGTGAACCCAGGAGGTGGAGCTTACAGTGAGCCGAGATTGTGCCACTGCACTCCAGCCTGGGTGACAGAGCAAGACTCTGTCTCAAAAAAAAAAAAAAAAAGAAGTATATTGTTAGCCCAAGAGTAACCTCTAAAAAAAAAATGTATAAAAATGTATAATCATTAAATTATAATGCTACATTTCAAAATATTCACTTAATGCAAAAGTAACCTCTAAAGAAAAAAAAAGTATAAAAATGGATAATCATTAAATTATAATGCTACATTTCAAAATATTCACTTAATGCAAAAGAAAGCAGTAAAGGTGGAATAAAGGACAAAAACACATGAGACGTATAAAAAACAAAAAGTAAAAGTAGATGACAAAAAGTAAAAATAAAACGTGTAAATCCAGCTATATCAATAATATTAAATGTGCATGGATTCAACAATCTAGTCAAAAGACAGACTGGATTTAAAAAAAACAAGATCCAATTATATGGTGTCTAAAGGTGGCACACTTAAGGTTTAAAGATACAAGTAGTTTGAAAGTAAATGGATGGAAAAATAAATATAATGCAATAAAGAAAAGATAAATATTTGAGTGTCAGATATCCCAGTTACCCTGTTTTGATCATTACACTTTACATACATGTATCAAAATGTCACATGTATCCCAAAAATATATACTACTTTTATGTGTCAATTAAAAATTACATATATACACACACACATACATATATATATACATGTATACATATATATATAAAAGAAATATGCAAATGGCAACTATGAGAAAGCCGGAGTGGCTACATTAATATCAGACCAAATAGACTTTGTTTACTTTTTATTTATTTATTTATTTATTTTTGAGAGGGAGCCTTGCTGTGTCACCCAGGCTGGAGTGCAGCGGCATGATCTTGGCTCACTGCAACCTCTGCCTCTCGGGTTCAAGCAATTTTCCTGCCTCACCCTCCCAAGTAGCTAGGACTACAGGTGTGTGCCACCATGCCTGGCTAATTTTTTTTTTTTTTTTTTTTTGAGATGGAGTCTCGCCCCTGTCGCCTAGGCTGGAGTGCAGTGGTGCAATCTCAGTTCACTACAACCTCTGCCTCCCGGGTTCAAGCAATTCTCGTGCCTCAGCCTCCTGAGTAGCTGGGATTACAGGTGCCTGCTACCACACCCAGCTAATTTTTATATTTTACTAGAGATGAGGTTTCACCATGTGGTCCAGGCTGGTCTTGAACTCCTGACCTCAAGTGGCCCACCCACCTCGGCCTCCCAAAGTGTTCGGATTACAGGTGTGAGCCACCATGCCAGGCCTGAATTATATACTTTAAATAGGTGAATTGAATGGTAGTGAGTAAAACTTGAAAATAAGAATACCAGTTTTATGAGTAACAACTAATGGATGCAGTTTAGGTTTCTTTGCAGTTCAGCTTATCCTTAGAGAATAAATTCCACTGAGGACATACAGTTAAAATATAATGTGAGCTAAAAGTCGTTTGAAGTAATTCTTTTTTCTCTATGGTTATGTTACCAACTTGATAATTATTGCATTGATTGACTTTTCCTATGCTGAAACAATTCCAGGGTTTTAGTAGCTTATAATGATAAACATTTATTTCTTGCTCAGGGTCTGTGAGTCCACTCTAGTGGTTCTGCTCTAGGCCCCAGGTTCAGTTTAGGTCTACCTGTGTGTCTTCTCATCCTGGGACTTCAGTTGAAAACACAGCTCCCATAAGATAATGTAGGTCTTGTAGAGGGCATGGGAACACAAGAGGGTTGCTGGAATTTGCAGTGACTCCTAAATCCTTTGTGTGGACTGGCACACTGTCACTTTCACCCATATTTGTTTGTTTTGCATAAAAGGTTAAATTACCTTTTTTGTTTGTTTTGTTTTTTTGAGACGGAGTCTGCCTCTGTTCCCCAGGCTGGAGTGCAGTGGTGCGATCTAGGCTCACTGCAAGCTCCACCTCCCAGGTTCACACCATTCTCCTGCCTCAGCCTCCCGAGTAGCTGGGACTACAGGCGCCCGCCACCACGCCCGGCTAATTTTTTGTATTTTTAGTAGAGACGGGGTTTCACCGTGTTAGCCAGGATGGTCTCGATCTCCTGACCTCGTGATCCGCCTGCCTTGGCCTCCCAAAGTGCTGGGATTACAAGCGTGAGCCGCTGCGCCCAGCCAAATTATGTTTTTTTCTTATGTGAGTTTGTATTGACACAACCACATTCACTATCCCCCAGTTTTTCCTCATCTTGCCCCATTCCATATTTTATCTTTCTTTGTCCTTGTGACAGTATCAGTTCCCAATAACACTACTGTATGTATTTATTCTATTCTACAATACACACAAGAAAGTTTAAAAATTTAGATAGTAATATCACTACTAGTAACATTATTTGAAGAGTTTAAGATATTTTTAAATTTCTTTTGCCTTTAGAATATGTACCACTAAGGATGTCCATTCAGAAAACTGTTCAAGGATTATTTGAATTATATTCTGTGTGTGGTTGTCAAGTTGGTTGGTTTTTTCTTTTTAAAGATGGGGTCTTATTCTGTTGCCCAGGCTGGAGTGTAATAGCACAGTCATAGATCATAGCTCACCATAACCTTGAATTCCTGGACTTTGCCTCTGCCTTTCACCTCTCAGCTTCCTGAGTAGCTGGCACTATAGGCACCCATCATCATGCCCACCTGACATTTATTTATTTATTTATTTATTTATTTTTCTGAGTAGAGACTGAGTCTCGTTATTTTCCAGTCTGGTCTTGAACTCCTGGTCTCTGGCCTCAAGCAGTCCTCTTGCCTCAGCTACCTAAAGTGCTGGGATTACAGATTGAGCCACTGCGCGCAGCCTGAGTTGGTGAGTTTTTTTTTTTGAGACGGAGTCTCCACTCTGTGGCCCAGGCTGGAGTGCAGTGGTATGATCTTGGCTCACTGTACTTCTGCCTCCTGGGTTCAAGTGATTCTCATGCCTCAGCCTCCTGAGTAGCTGAGATTATAGACACCTGCCACCACATCCAGCTAATTTTTATATTTTTAGTAGAGATGGGGTTTCACCATGTTGGCCAGGCTGGTCTCAAACTCCTGACCTCAGGTGATCCACCCGCATCAGGCCTCCCAAAGTGGTGGGATTACAGGCGTGAGCCACTGCGCCTGGCCAAGTTGGTGGTTTTTTAAGAAGATAAAATACAGTTTGAATTCATACTGATATTTACAATTCAAATTAAGGATTATAAGGTTTTAAGTTTCATTATTCTTACATCTGTGTCTCCTGTGTCCCATTATGAAAATACTGATTCCCAGTAATACTAATATAAGTATTCATTTGTAACTATAATACCTGCATAACAGTACCAAGATAACAGTACCAACAGTGTTGATAATTATGATTACTGAAAAAAATTCAAAGTATTACTGAAAACAAAGTATTATGAAACTGATAAGTAGAGCAGTTAAGCTAATAGTGATAATCTCTCAGTTATTTCAGCTGCCAATGAATTTCTTTGTGAAATCATATTCAAAGTTTTAGATAAAATGTCGAAGGTCCTGTTCAAGCTTAAAACGATACTTGGGCCGGGCACAGTGGCTCACGCCTGTAATTCCAACACTTTGGGAGGCCTAGGTGGGTGGATCTTCTGAGGTCAGGAGTTCAAGACCAGCCTGGCCAACATAGTGAAACCCCGTCTCTACTAAAAGTACAAAAAATTATCTGGGCTTGGTGGCAGGCACCTGAAATCCCAGCTACTCGGGAGGCTGAGGCAGGAGAATTGCTTGAACCTACCTGGGAGGCGGAGGTTGCAGTGAGCCGAGATCGTGCCATTGCACTCCAGCCTGGGCAACAAGAATGAAACTCTGTCTCCAAAAATAAAAAAAAAAATTTAAAAAATAAACAAAACCTAAATCTATACAGTTGAAAGCAAAATAACTCATAGGATAATGTATGTAATAAATCAGATAATAAGTGCTCTGAGAAGTTTTGAGTCTGTTTAGTCTTTTATCAAAGTTTATTGACTTTTTGCAAATCATTGCATTAACTGAGTTGGAGAGAAAGGCTGATGAAATTATTGTTATAACTAGATTTTCTCTCTGGATTGGTAAATGTTCTGCATCAAAACCTGACACTGAGGTTGCCAGCAGAAAGCTTAGCCATAGCAGAGAGTAGAATATGAAAAAACTAGGGTGTGTCAAGGCAAAGAAGTTGGAGATTGAAGATGTATGTGCTTGAGCTAAACTCTAGTAGTAATGTCTTTGTGTTCCAAAGTTATTGGTAAATATAACAACAGCAAAGAACCATTTTGTTGCACTAATTAAATTAGTAGTCATGAGGGTTAGTTATTGGAGAAGGATAGAGGTGATCTAATGTCTCTGATTTTGCTAATCATCTTCATGTAGTAGAATTCCTTTATCTAGCATTTGGTGTGGTGTCATTAGCGAAACAGATAAGAACAGCTTTTTACTAATAATTGTTTTGTCCCAGAGCATTTGATTTACCATGTACTGAATAATGAGTAGTTTTATAGTGGGGTCCTATTGCCTTTTTTCTTTTATTTTTTGTTTTTAAGAGACGGGGTCTCTGTTGACCAGACTAGACTCAATCACCTGAGGCCAAGTGATCCACCCACCTCAGCCTCCGCAGTAGCAGGACAAGAAGCGTGTGCCACTGTGCCCAGCTTATTGCTTTTTTTTGTCTGTTGCTTTTTTTTTTTAATCCTTATAACCTGCCTCTATCAATCTATCTTAAAATGATGTATGAATGTTATTAAGAGTGAATTTATTTTTCTTTTTTTCTTAGGAGCAGCCACCATATCCTAGCTACAATTCTAACTATTGGAATTCTTCTGCAAGATCTAGGGCTCCTTACCCAAGTACATATCCTGTAAGACCAGAATTGCAAGGCCAGGTATGGTTTAAAAACAGAGACTTTCTGAACTTTTTCTTAATGAATAGATTTATTTTCAAAACCTGTGCAGATTTCAGAGCAGTGATGAGTGTTTGTTTTTTTTTCTTTGCTTCAATGGGCTCCATCAATCTCATTTTAATGTTTTTAGCTCAGAGATAAGGATATATCTAGGCAAATATACCTATAGCTTGAGGCATAATAAATTATTTTTCAGGACCCAGAATCAGCAAACATAAAATGTACTTATTTTTGAAAATTTGACTTATTACAGACATTTAATTTAAAATATTTTAAGCTTACAAAAAGTACAGAAAATATGTACATTTTAAATCTAGCATGCAGGGTCGGGTGCAGTGGCTCACAGCTGTAATCCCAGCACTTTGGGAGACCGAGGCGGGCAGATCACCTGAGGTCAGTAGTTCAAGACTAGCCTAGCCAACATGGTAAAATTCCGTCTCTATTAAAAATACAAAAATTAGCTGGGTGTGGTGGTGGGCGCCTGTACTCCCAGCTACTTGGGAGGCTGAGGCAGGAGAATCGCCTGAACCCAGGAGGCAGAGGTTGCAGTGAGCTGAGATCACACCATTACACTCCAGCCTGGGCGACAGAGTAAGACTCCGTCTCAAAGCAAAAAACAAACACAAAAAAACCCAAAAATCTAGCATTCTAATTTGTCAGTTTCTGTTCGCCACATTTGTTTCAGATTTTTAAGAAAGAAGTAAACCGAATACTAATTGAAACCCAATGACACTTATTTTCATTTACTGAAATTTTATTTTTTTATTTATTTGAAACAGGGTCATTTTCTGTCGCCCAGGCTGGAGTGCAGTGGTGTGATCTCAGCTCACTGCACCCTCCTCCTCACAGGTTCAAGCGATTCTCCTGCCTCAGCCTCCTGAGTAGCTGGGACTACAGGCACGCACCACCACACCCAGCTAATTTTTTGATTTCTTTTTTGAGATGGAGTCTTGCTCTGTCGCCAGGCTGGAGTGCAGTGGCATGATCTTGGCTCACTGCAACCTCTGCCTCCTGGGTTCAAGTGATTCTCCTGCCTCAGCCTCCCGAGCAGCTGGGACTACAGGCACATACCACTACGCCCAGCTAATTTTTGTATTTTTAGTAGAGATGGGGTTTCACCATGTTGGTCAGTATGGTCTTGATCTCTTGACCTTGTGATCTGCCTGCCTCGGCCTTTCAAAGTGCTGGGATCATAGGCGTGAGCCACTGCGCCCAGCCAGTTTTTGGATTTTTAGTAGAGATAGGGTTTCACCATGTTGGCCAGGCTGGTCTCGAACTCCTGACCTCAAGTGATCCACCCACCTTGGCCTCCCAAAGTGCTGGGTTTACAAGCGTGAGCTATCATGCTCGGCCTGAAGTTGTATTTATTATTCCATTTGTGTTTTTATGCCTTTACCACTTGCCTACGTATCCATAAACTTTATATACTTTTATTTTACATGTTTTTTTTTTTTTTTTTTTTTTTTTTGAGGCGGAGTCTCGCTCTGTCGCCCAGGCTGGAGTGCAGTGGCGCGATCTCGGCTCACTGCAAGCTCCGCCTCCCGGGTTCCCGCCATTCTCCTGCCTCAGCCTCCCGAGTAGCTGGGACTACAGGCGCCGCCACCACGCCCGGCTAATTTTTTTGTATTTTTAGTGGAGACGGGGTTTCATTGTGTTAGCCAGGATGGTATCGATCTCCTGACCTCGTGATCTGCCCGTCTCGGCCTCCCAAAGTGCTGGGATTACAGGCTTGAGCCACCGCGCCCGGCCATTTTACATGTTTTTAAACTTGATATGTGTGATTTCATACTAACAAACACTCTGCTGCAGCTTGCTTCTTTTGCTCATCGTTGGTTTTCATCTTTCTGTTATATAAATATGAGATAAGGCCGGGCGCGGTGGCTCAAGCCTGTAATCCCAGCACTTTGGGAGGCCGAGATGGGCGAATCACGAGGTCAGGAGACCAAGATCATCCTGGCTAATACGGTGAAACCCCGTCTCTACTAAAAAATACAAAAAACTAGCCAGGCGAGGTGGCAGGCGCCTGTAGTCCCAGCTACTCGGGAGGCTGAGGCAGGAGAATGGCGTGAACCTGGGAGGCGGAGCTTGCAGTGAGCCGAGATCTGGCCACTGCACTCCAGCCTGGGTGACAGAGCAAGACTCCGTCTCAAAAAATAAATAAATAAAATAAATAAATAAATATGAGATAAGAATTTCCCTGGGGTATGGAATTGTCGGCTGTAGGTATGTACATTTCTTTTTCTTTTTTTTTTTTGAGATGGAGTCTCGCCTTGTCGCCCAGGCTGGAGTGCAATGGCGTGATCTCGGCTCACTGCAACCTCTGCCTCTCAGGTTCAAACGATTCTCCTGCCTCAGCCTCCTGAGTAGCTGGGATTACAGGTGCCCACCACCATGCCCAGCTAATTTTTGTATTTTTAGTAGAGATGGGGTTTCACCATGTTAGCCAGGCTGGTCTCGAACTCCTGACTTCATGGTCCGCCCGCCACGGCCTCCCAAAGTGCTGGATTACAGGCATGAGCCACCACACCCAGTCAGGTGTGTACATTTTTATTAGATACAGCCAAATTACTTTTCAAAATGTTTGTACTGACAAAGGAGTAATTGTCATATTTGCATATTTCCATAATTTTTTTAATCTAGCCATATTTCTGTTTTTTTTTTTTCTTCCCTGAGACAGAGTCTCACTCTGTCGCCCATGCTAGAGTGCAGTGGTGCGATCTCGGCTCACTGCAAGTTCTGCCTCCCGGGTTCACGCTATTCTGTGGCCTCAGCCTCCCTAGTAGCTGGGACAACAGGCGCCCCCCACCATGCGCAGCTAATTTTTTGTAATTTTAGTAGAGACGGGGTTTCACCGTGTTAGCCAGGATGGTCTTGATCTCCTGACCTCAGATACGCCCATCTCAGCCTTCCAAAAGTGTTGGGATTACAGGCGTGAGCCACCGCACCCGGCTTTTGTTTGGTTTTTTTTGAGACAGGGTCTTGCTTTGTATCCCAGGCTGGACCATCCCCGACTTCCTGGCCTCAAGTGATCTTCCCACTTTAGCCTCCTGAGTAGCTGGGACTACAGGCGCCCGCCACCTCGCCCGGCTAGTTTTTTGTATTTTTTAGTAGAGACGGGGTTTCACGGTGTTCGCCAGGATGGTCTCGATCTCCTGACCTCGTGATCCACCTGTCTCGGCCTCCCAAAGTGCTGGGATTACAGGCTTGAGCCACCGCGCCCGGCCTCACCATGTCTTTTTAATTCATTTGTTTTTTTGTAGAGACAGGGTCTTTCTGTGTTGCCTAGGCTGGTTTCAAACCCCTAGCCTCAAGCTACCCTCTCAAATTGGCCTCTCAAAGCACTGGGATTATAGGTGTGAGCCTGTGTGCCTAGCCTATAATGATCATGTATATATGAACTTCAGGATGAGGCTGATCAGAGATAATGGAATGTAAAATAAAGATCATGTTAGTACTTACCACAAACTTTCATTTTACTTGTGTCAGCCTCATCCCTGTGACTGAAATTGAGAAGTAGACATTGTGATTGCTGAATGTTACATAGTTGTGGTTTGGCCACATACTATAAAATCCACCCTTCAAAGTGTACAATGCAGTTGGTTTTTAGTATATTCACAAAGTTTACCCATTATCACTGTCTAATTCTGGAACACTGTCATCACCCCGAATAGAAACCCTGCACTTAAAATGTCATTACTCCCTCCCCTCAGCTTGTGGCAACCTGTAATCTACTTTTTTATCTCTCAGGATTTTTCTAACCAGACATTTTGTATGGAATCATACAGTATGTGGCCTTTTGTTTCTGGCTTCTGTCACTATGTAATGTTTTCAGCCTTCTTCATGTTGTCAGGATATACCAAATTTCATCAACTGATAGATATTTGGGTTGTCTTTCTTTTTGTCTATTATAAATGATGCTGCTACAGCCTTCATGTACAAGTTTTTATGTGGAAATATGTTTTTAGTTATCTTGGGTCTATACTTAGAAATGAAATTGCTTGGTCATAGAGTAACCCTATATTTATCAATTTGAGGAACTGGCAAATGGTTTTCCAAAGGGATTACACCATTTTATATTCCCATCAGCAATGTATGAGGGCTCTGATTTCTCCACATCCTTACCAATACTTATTTTCCTTTAAAAAGAATTATTATAGGCTGGGCATGGTGGCTCACGCCTGTAATCCCAGCACTTTGGGAGGCCGAGGTGGGCAGATCACGAGGTCAGGAGATCGAGAACATCTTGGCTAACATGGTGAAACCCCGTCTCTACTAAAAATACAAAAAATTAGCTGGGCGTGGTGGCGGGCACCTGTAGTTCCAGCTAGTTGGGAGGCTGAGGCAGGAGAATGGCATGAACCCAGGAGGTGGAGCTTGCAGTGAGTTGAGATTGTGCCACTGCACTGCAGACTGGGCGACAGAGCAAGACTCCGTCTCAAAAAAAAAATTATTATAGCCATCTTAGTGGGTGCAAAGTGGTATTTCATTGTTTTGATTTGCAGTTTTCTGATGATTAATGATTTGAGCATTTTTTCATGTGCTTTTTAGCCATTTGTATATCTTATTTGGAGAAATGTCTATTCAGATTCTTTGGGCCTGGTGTGGTGGCTCACACCTGTAATCCCAGCACTTTGGGAGGCTAAGGTGGGCAGATCACTTGAGGTCTGGAGTTTGAGACCAGCCTGGGCAACATGGTGAAACCCCTTCACTAATAAAAATACAAAAAATTTTTTGGGCATGGTGGCAGGTACTTGTAATCACAGCTACTTGGGAGGCTGAGGCAGGAGCATTGCTTGAACCCAGGAGGCGGAGGTTACAGTGAGCCAAGATGAGATCACGCCGTTGCACTCCAGTCTAGGTGACAGAGCAAGACTCTGTCTCAAAAAAAAAAAAGATTCTTTGACCATTTTAAAATTGGGTTGTCTTTTTATTGTTGAGTTTTCAGCATTCTTTATATATTCTAGATACAGGTTTCTTATCAAATATAGTCATGCATTGCTTAATAATGGGGATATTTTCTGAGAAATGCATCAAGAGGTGATTTTGTCATTGTGCAAACATCATAGAGTATACTTTCACAAGCCTAGATGGTACAGCTTACTATATACCTAGGCTATATGGTATAGCCTATGGCTTCTAGGCTACAAACCTGTACAGCATGTTACTGCACTGAATACTATAAGCAACTGTAGCACCATGGTAAGTATTGGTGTATCTAAACACATCTAACCATAGAAAAGATACAGTAAAAATACAGATAAAAGATAACAAAATATTACACCTGTACAGGGCACTTGCCATGAATGGAACTTGCAGGACTGGAAGTTGTTCTGGGTGAGTCAGTGAGTGAGTGGTGAGTTAATGTGAAGGTCTAGGATATTACTGTACACTATTGTAGGCTTTTTAAACATTGTACCCTTAATTTACCATAAATTTGTATGATAATACTTTTCGTTCTTCAATAAATACTGTTAACATTTTACTTTATAAACTTTATTTTATTTTAGGTTATTTTTTTGAGACAGGGTCTCACTCTGTCCCCCAGACTGGAGTGCAGTGGCATGATCTTGGCTCACTGCAACCTCCACCTCCTGGATTCAAGTGATCCTCCCACCTCAGCCTCCCTAGTAGCTGGGACTACAGGCGTGTGCCACCACACCTGGCTAATTTTTGTATTTTTAGTAGAGGCAGGGTTTCATCATGTTGGCCAGGCTGGTCTCGAACTCCTGACCTCAGGTGATCTGTCTGCCTCAGCCCCCCAAAGTGCCAGGATTACAGACCTGAGTGAGCCACTGCACCGGGCCTTATAAACTTTTAAATTTTAAAAAGCTTTGACTCTTTTATAGTAATACTTAGCTTAAAATACAAACATACTGTACAGTAGTACAAAAATGTTTCCTTGGGGCCGAGCGTGGTAGCTCACGCCTGTAATCCCAGCTCTTTGGGAGGCCAAGGTGGGCAGATCACGAGGTCAGGAGATCGAGACCATACTGGCTAATACAGTGAAATCCCATCTCTGCTAAAAATACAAAAAATTAGCCGGGCAAGGTGGCAGGCGCCTGTAGTCCCAGCTACTCAGGAGGCTGAGGCAGGAGAATGGCCTGAACCCAGGAGGCAGAGCTTGCAATGAGCTGAGATTACGCCGCTGCACTCCAACCTGGGTGACAGACGTCTCAAAAAAAAAAAAAAAAAAGTTTTCTTTCTTTATATCCTTATTCTATTAAGCTTTTTCCTGTTTTTAAGTTTTTTTTTGTTTTTGTTTTTGTGTTTGTTTTCGAGACAGAGTCTCACTCTGTCGCCCAGGCTGCAGTTCAGTGGCGTGATCTTGGCTTACTGCAACCTCCGCCTCCCAGGTTCAAGCAATTCTCCTGCCTCAGCCTCCCGAGTAGCTGGGACTACAGGCGCATGCCACCACACCTGGCTAATTTTTGGTATTTTTCAGTAGAGATGGGGTTTCACCACGTTAGCCAGGATGGTCTCAATTTCCTGACCTCGTGATCTGCCCTCCTTGGCCTCCCAAAGTGCTGGGATTAAAGGCGTAAGCCACCACACCTGGCTGTTTTTGTTTTTTTACAACTATTTTTGTTAAAAAGGAAGACACAAACATACATTAGCATAGGGCAACCTAGGGTCAGGATCATCAGTATCACTCTCTTTCACCTCCTCATCTTGGGGCAGTAAGACGAATGGGAACTGTCATCTCTTATGATAATGCCTGGTTCTGGAATACCTCCCGAAGGACCTCCTTCTGGCTATTTTACGTTAACCTTTAAAAAATATACAAATAGAAGGAGTACACGCTAAGAAAATGGTAACAAGTGTAGTATGTAGTAAATACATAAACCAGTAACAGTCAATTATCATCGTCAAGTATTATGTATTACATATAATTGTATGTGTTATACTTATATACAACTGGCACACAGCAAGTTTGTTTACACCAGCATCACCATAAACAGGTGAGTAATGCATTGTGCTATCACATATGACAGCTACACTGTTACTAGGCAATACAGTTATTTGGCTCCATTATAATCCTATGGGACCACTGTTATGTATGCATTGCAGTGCATGACTGTATATGATTTGCAAATAGTTTCTTCCATTCTTTGGGTTGGCTTTTCACACTCTTGATGGTGTCCTTTGAAGCACAAAAGCTTTTAATTTTGATGAAGTGCAATTTTTCTATTTTTTCTTTTGTTGCTCCTGCTTTTGATGCCTTATCTAAGAAGACTTTAACCAAAGATCATAAAGATTTACCCCTGTGATTTTTTTCTTTCTTTTTTTTTTGAGGTGGTGTCTCGCTCTGTCACCCAGGCTGGAGTGCAGTGGCACAATCTCAGCTCACTGCAAGCTCCACCTCCCAGGTTAAAGTGATTCTCCTGCCTCAGCCTCCTGGGTAGCTGGGACTACAGGCGCCCACCACCATGCGCGGCTAATTTTTTGTATATTTAGTACAGGGTTTCACCATGTTAGCGAGGATGGTCTCGATCTCCTGACCTCGTGATCCACCTGCCTCAGCCTCCCAAAGTGCTGGCATTACAGGCCCAGCACCCGGCCCTCTTTCTTCTTAAAATTTTTTATAGTTTTAGCTCTCACATTTAGTCTATGATTCATTTTGAGTTAATTTTTGCAATATGGTGCAAAATAAGGCCCAAGTTCACTGCTTTACGTGTGGATAGTTGTGTCTCAGTATCATCTGTTGAAAGACTATGCTTTCTCCACTGAATTATCTTGGTACCCTTTTTTATTTTTATTTTTGAGACAGAGTCTTGCTCTGCCACCCAAGGTGGAGTGTAGTGGCGCATCTCCACTCACTGAAACCTCTGCCTCTCAGGTTCAAGTGATTCTTGCCTCAGCCTCCCAAGTGGCTAGGATTATAGGCACCTGCCACCATGCCGGGCTAATATTTTTTGTATTGTTAGTAGAGACGGGGTTTTATCATGTTGCACAGGCTGATCTGGATCGCCTGACCTCTAGTGATCCACCTGCCTCGGCCTCCCAAAGTGCTGGAATTACAGGCATGAGCCACCGTGCCCAGCCTTGGTACCCTTCTTAAAAATCATACATATGTAAGGGTTTATTTCCAGAGTCTCAATTCTGCCCCATTAATCTATATGTCTGTCCTTAAGCCAATACCAAACTGTTTTGATTACTGTGACTCTGAAGTAAAATTTGAAATCAGTAAGTGTGAGTCTCTCCAAAGAGATGGACTCTTATCTTTTATCTTTTTCTTCTTCCATACGGTTTTGGCTATTCTGAGTAACTTACATTTTCATATGAATTTTAGGATCAGCTTTTCAACCTATGCAAAAAAGGCAGCTGAGATTTTCTTTTTCTTTTTTCTTTTTTTTTTTTTTTTTTTTTGAGACGGAGTTTCACTCTTGTTGCCCAGGCTGGAGTGCAATGGCACAGCAACCTGTGCCTCCCGGGTTTAAGCCATTCTCCTGCCTCAGCCTCTGGAGTAGCTGGGATTACAGGCATGCGCCACCACGCCTGTCTAATTTTGTATTTTTAGTACAGACGGGGTTTCTCCATGTTGGTCAGGCTGGTCTCTAACTCCAGACCTCAGGTGATCCGCCCACCTTGGCCTCCCAAAGTGCTGGGATTACAGGCCTGAGCCACTGCAACCGGCCAGGCAGCTGAGATTTTCATTGAGATTGCTTCATAGATCAGTTTGGAGAGTAGCATGTGTAGTTTTACAGTTTTTTTTTTTTTTTTTTTTTTTTGAGACGGAGTCTCGCTCTGTCACCCAGGCTGGAGTGAGGTGGCCGGATCTCTGCTCACTGCAAGCTCCGCCTCCCGGGTTTACGCCATTCTCTTGCCTCAGCCTCCCGAGTAGCTGGGACTACAGGCGCTCGCCACCTCGCCCGGCTAGTTTTTTGTATGTTTAGTAGAGACGGGGTTTCACTGTGTTAGCCAGGATGGTCTCGATCTCCTGACCTCGTGATCCGCCCGTCTCGGCCTCCCAAAGTGCTGGGATTACAGGCTTGAGCCACCGCGCCCGGCCTAGTTTTATAGTTAATGTAAGAGGGAGATTGGCCGGGCGCGGTGGCTCAAGCCTGTAATCCCAGCACTTTGGGAGGCCGAGACGGGCGGATCATGAGGTCAGGAGATCAAGACCATCCTGGCTAACACGGTGAAACCCCGTCTCTACTAGAAAATACAAAAAAACTAGCCGGGCGAGGTGGCGGGCGCCTGTAGTCCCAGCTACTCGGGAGGCTGAGGCCGGAGAATGGCGTGAACCCGGGAGGCGGAGCTTGCAGTGAGCTGAGATCCGGCCACTGCGCTCCAGCCTGGGCGACAGAGCGAGACTCCGTCTCAAAAAAAAAAAAAAAAAAGTAAGAGGGAGACAAAACTCCTCAAAGTCATGAATCATAAGTTGATGTTAATTTTTCAGATTTCACGGATTGATCTTACTGATAAAGATTGCTTTTTCTCATGACATTTTCCCCCTTAGGTAAAAGTATTTATTACATTCATATGTAGGTTCAAAAAAGATTAACTTATAATTTAGTAGTAACTTTTTAAAAGCAACAGTAATAATGTGCAAGTGTGGCTGGGCGCGGTGGCTTACGCCTGTAATCCCAGCACTTTGGGAGGCCGAGGCGAGCGGATCACGAGGTCAGGAGATCGAGACCATCTTGGCTAACACGGTGAAACCCTGTCTCTACTAAAAATACAAAAAATTAGCCGGGCGTGGTGGCGGGCGCCTGTAGTCCCAGCTACTGGGAGGCTGAGGCAGGAGAATGGCGTGAACCCGGGAGGCGGAGCTTGCAGTGAGCCGAGATCGCGCCACTGCACTCCAGCCTGGGCGACAAAGTGAGAGTCCTTCTCAAAAAAAAAAAAAAAAAAGTGCAAGTGTTTTTAGATACAACATACCAGTTGCTGGATTTAAAAGAACCCAAAGGTGTCTAGACATACACCTTTTTGAGGTGAGCACATGTGTATTTTCTGTTGAAACATTACATGGGGATTATACATTTATCTACAGGGATTTCTTGTGAGTTTTAGAAAGCCCTGTGATCGGCTGGGTGCAGTGGCTCACACCTATAGTCCTAGCTACTCGGGAGACTGAGGCAGGAGGATAACTTGAGCTTGGGAGATCTAGGCTGCAGTGAGCTACGATGGTACCACTGTACTCTAGCCTGGGTGACAGAGTGAGACCCTGTCTCAAAAAAAAAAAAAAGTCCTTGTGATAATACTTATTGCAGACGTGTGCGTGAGATCCCCTGTTTCATGACCTCCCCCATCCATTTTGGGTCGGATGTAGGTGACTCCATCTTGGCATTGGCAACTTTCACACAAGCTGCTTTTCAGACGAAGACTTAAAAACTTTGCCATGTTTCTGAAATAGGATCTTTAGCTCATCCTTAGCAAACATCTTTAGCAACTGCAAGACTGTTATATAATCTTCTGATTCTGTGTTCTTTTATAACATGCATGTGACAGCTTTGTGATCTGTCAGGAGAGTGGTTATTTGGGAAAAGAAGCTATGAACTCATGAAGACATCTCAAAACCAGGAAGTAATTCCAGGAATCAAGGAAATTTTCAAGCATCAAAAGTAATGGCTGGCCAGGTGTGGTGGCTCACACCTGTAATCCCAGCACTTTGGGAAGCTGAGGCGAGTGGATTGCTTGAGCCCAGGAGTTTGAGATAAGCCTGGGCAACATGGCCAAACCCTGTCTCTACAAAAAATACAAAAATTAGCCAGGCATGGTGGTGCATGCCTGTGGTCCCAGCTACTTAGGATGCTAAGGTGGGAGGACTGCTTGAGCCCAGGAGTTTGAGGCTGCAGTGAGTGGTGATTGTGCCACTGCATTCTACCCTGGGTGTCTTGGGGAGAAAAAAAAAAAAGTAATGGCCGGGCGTGGTATAATCCCAGCACTTCGGGAGGCTGAGGTGCCAGAATCACTTCAACCCAAAAGTTTGGGACTAGCCTGGCAACAGCCTGACCTCATTTCTATTTAAAGAAAAACAACATAGGCCGGGCGCGGTGGCTTAAGCCTGTAATCCCAGCACTTTGGGAGGCCGAGATGGGTGGATCACGAGGTCAGGAGATCGAGACCATCCTGGCGAACACGGTGAAACCCCGTCTCTACTAAAAAGTACAAAAAACTAGCCGGGTGAGGTGGCGGGCGCCTGTAGTCCCAGCTGCTCGGGAGGCTGAGGCAGGAGAATGGCGTGAACCCGGGAGGCGGAGCTTGCAGTGAGCTGAGATCCGGCCACTGCACTCCCGCCTGGGCGACAGAGTGAGACTCCGTCTCAAAGAAAAACAACAACAACAAAAAAACAAAGCCAACACCTGTGAGAAGGGAAAAAGAAAAAAAAAACAACAAAAGCACATAAAAGCAATGAGAATAGCACACTAAACTAACATGAACCTATCTATTGGTTTCAGTGGGTATCAGTACATGGCCATCTTGTATTTATTCTGGAGTATTTCCTTGGAGTATTTTGAAGCAATTTCAGATATCATTTTATCACTTACAAATACCTAAGTATGTTTCGTTAAAATATAAGGAAGTTTTAAAAACATAACCACAATGTCATTATTAAAACTTAAAAGGAAAAAAAAACCTTAAAAATAATTATTTAATATCATTAAATATCTGGTCAATTCTAACAGTAAAATATTTAGTTAGCTAGTTGAAGACAGGGTCTTACTGTCACCCAGGCTAGAGAACAGTGACTTGATTATAGCTCACTGTAACACTGAACTCCTAGACTCAAACAATCCTCCTGCCTCAGCCTCCCATGTAGCTAAGGACTATATGCCCAGCTAATTAAATTTTTTTTTTTTTTTTTTTTCCCCAGAGATGAGGTCTTGCTGTTTGCCCAGGCTGGTCTCAGACACCTGGGCTCAAGCAGTCCTCCCACCTTGGCTTCCCAAAATGCTGGGATTTTTACAGGCATGAGTCCCTGCGCCTGGCCATAATAGTAAAATTTGAAGACTGAATACAGTTTTTTCAATGAATAGTCTTTAATCTACTTAAAGATTCCATTATTATAGGACATTTAGGTAGTTTACAGTTTTATGTGATTGTAAATAATACTGTGATGAAGAACTTCATGCCTATAACTTTTTCTCTAGTTGAATCATTTCCTTAGGATTTCTAGAAGTTGAACAACAGTACAAAAAGTCACATAATGTTTTATTAAGTCTCCAATTGTGTGTGTGATGTATTAAGGAGTTCTTTGTTTATGCCCGAAGACCTTAACAGCCTCTTAGTAGTTTTAACAAAGTGGTGGTTCATGGTCTTCTGCTCAGGGAATGCATTGCAGACTGTTTATTACACCTCATCCTGCATGGAATTCTTTGGTCATGGGTATCCTCGTACCTGAAGTGGGAAAGATTATATAGTCTTAGAGATAGAGATAAGAATAGGAAAACTTGATTCTGTGTTTTCACTGTTTCTAAAGGGTAAAGTAGAAATTAATAGAAAACATTGAAGTGATCATTTAAATTTAGCATTAAGCTTGAATCTTTTTTTTAAAAAAAAAAAAATATATATATATATTTTTTTTAAATAGATGGGGTTTGACTATGTTCCTGAGGCTGGTCTGTAACTCAGGAGTGATCCTCCCTTCTAGGCCAGGTGCGGTGGCTCACGCCTGTAATCCCAGTACTTTGGGAGGCTGAGGCAGGTGGATATGAGATCAGGAGTTTAAGACCAGCCTGGCCAAGATGGTGAAACTGCGTCTCTATTAAAAGTACAAAAATTACAGCACACCTGTAATCCCAGCTACTGGGGAGGCCAAGGCAGGAGAATCGCTTTAATCTGGGGGGTGGAGGTTGCAGTGAGCCGAGTGCCACTGCACTCCAGCCTGGTGACAGGGTGAGACTCCGTCTCAAAAAAAGAAAAAGTGATCCTCCCTTCTCAGCCTTTCAAAGTGCTGGGATTACAGGCGTGAGCCAGCATGCCTGCCTAGCTTGAATCTCATTTGGATTATTAAACTGAGGATTCTGGGTGTGGATAAGAGTCTGAATAGGTTATTTAAAACTATAGTGAGCAATATGTGAGGAGTTTGTTGTTAGTATCATTTGGGATGCAGAGTGATAGTATAATACAAAGAACTAGACTTTGGAGTCAGTTCTGGGTTCATGTCGTGACCCAGCCATGATAATACTAACAACAGTGATAATGCAAATAATTACCATTTATTGAGCATACTGTGTGCCAGACACTATGCTAAACCTTTTATATATGTCATCTTATTTAATTTTGACAGTAATCCTCAAAGATACATTTATGATCTTCATTTTCCTGATGGAGAAACTGAAGTTAGGGGAGGTTAAATACAAAGCCTATGGCAGAGCTAGGTCTGTCTCTATAGTCTTTTAAATAATTTTTTTGTTTTCATATACTTTTTGAGACAGAGTCTCACTCTGTTGCCCAGGCTGGAGTGCAGTGGTACAACCATGGCTCACTGCAGCCTTGACCTCCTGGGCTCAAGCAATCCTCTCACCTCAGCCTCCTGAGTAGCTGGGACTACAGATGTGCGCCATGATGCCTGGCTAATTTTTTTTTTTGGAGATGAAGTCTCACTCTTGTCCCCCAGGCTGGAGTGCAGTGGAGCAATCTTGGCTTATTGCAACCTCCGCCTCCCAGGTTCAAGCAGTTCTTCTGCTTCGGCCCCCCGAGTAGCTGGGATTACAGGCACCTGCCACCACGCCTGGCTAATTGTTATATTTTTAGTAGAGAGAGGGTTTCACCATTTTGGCCAGGCTGGTCTAGAACTCCTGACCTCAGGTGATCCACCCACCTCGGCCTCCCAAAGTGCTGGGATTACAGGCTTCAGCCACCGTGCCCAGCGATGCCTGGCTAATTATTTTATTTTATTTTTGTAGAAACAGGGTCTCTAATTATTTTATTTTATTTTTGTAGAAACAGGGTCTCACTATGTTGCCCAGGCTGGTCTCAAACTCCTGACCTCAAATAATTCTCCCACTTTGGCCTCTTAAAGTGCTGGGATTACAGGCGTGAGCCATTGTGCCTGGCCTGCATTTGTGATTAATATCTTATCAAAGTTTTCAAGTTTAGGCATTAAGTTAGGGCATTTCAGCTCTTCTACTAATTCATCTTTTTTTCTCTCAACTTGCTTTTTTTCAGAGTTTGAATTCTTATACAAATGGAGCATATGGTCCAACATACCCCCCAGGCCCTGGGGCAAATACTGCTTCATACTCAGGGGCTTATTATGCACCTGGTTATACTCAGACCAGTTACTCCACAGAAGTTCCAAGTACTTACCGTTCATCTGGCAACAGCCCAACTCCAGTCTCTCGTTGGATCTATCCCCAGCAGGACTGTCAGACTGAAGCACCCCCTCTTAGGGGGCAGGTTCCAGGATATCCGGCTTCACAGGTGAGTTGTTTTTTGTTGGGAAAAAAATGAATTCAAAGTCTCTGCCTCTTGTAAACAGTGGAAGGGCATCTATTCATACTAGTGCCGATTTAATAAGACACTTCTAGATTGGGAAGTCTTTTATATTGATGCCTTTCTTATCTGTAACAGCTATTGCAGTATATGGACTTTGGCTGAAGGTACCTTAAGATGTCATAATCTCATAATCATACATTTTTATACTGAAAGTAATCTTTAGAGATTTGCTGCTTGAAAGTTTCCCTATCTTAGCCTTTTTTTTTTTTTTTTTTTGGGACGGAGTCTTGCTCTATTGCCAGGCTGGAGTGCAGTGGTGTGATCTCGGCTCACTGCAACCTCCACCTCCTGGGTTCAAGAGATTCTCCTGCCTCAGCCTCCCAAGTAGCTGGGATTACAAGCACACGCCACCACGCCCAGCTAATTTTTGTATTTTTAGTAGAGATGGGGTTTCCCCATGTTGGCCAGGATGGTCTTACTCTCCTGACCTTGTGATCTGCCCGCCTCAGCCTCCCAAAGTGCTGGGATTACAGGCATTAGCCACCATGCCAGGCAAATCTTAGCCTTTTTTAGCGCCCTGTTAGTTTCATATTTTTTAATATTCTGTGAATAACTATGTTTATTTCTCTGTTCACTTCAAGAGGAGTTCTAACATGTCTTTATTTGTGCTTCCTTATAGCATATGAGTCCATTTGTTTATAGTGTCTATGGGACAGACTTGGGCTTCATCCATTGAATTTTTAGGCCTTATTCCTTCTGAGTTTTATTGTCATTAAATCTACCCCTGGTATCTTTGGAACCAACTTTTTGAGGCTTGGAGAAATTACTACAGCTGATTAATTAGAGTTACTATAGTTTAGTCCAGTAGCAGTGAATGTATACTCTGTTAAGAAGAGAGGAAGCATCTCAGAATCTGCCTGTAGTAGAATATTTTTATTACAAGTTTTTAACAATGACTAGTATATTTCTTCCTTTCAATCTAGAACCCTGGAATGACCCTGCCCCATTATCCTTATGGAGATGGTAATCGTAGTGTTCCACAATCAGGACCAACTGTACGACCACAAGAGGATGCGTGGGCTTCTCCTGGTGCTTATGGAATGGGTGGCCGTTATCCATGGCCTTCGTCAGCGCCCTCAGCACCACCTGGCAATCTCTACATGACCGAAAGTACTTCACCATGGCCTAGCAGTGGCTCTCCCCAGTCACCCCCTTCACCCCCACTCCAGCAGCCCAAGGTAGGAGACCTAAACGTTGTTCCTTTCATGTGTGTGTAATTAAGAGAACATAACACGGTTTATATAGTTTCTGTATTGGTTTGTGTTAAATGGGGACTAATTGCAAAAAGTTGGTGACTACTTATGTATAGCTTTACCTCAGCTTGGTTTCCTTTTTTTTTTTTAAATAAACTTTATATTTAGAGAAGATTTAGATTCACATCGTTTTTGTTAAAAGACAGAAAGATACACATTTTCTGTTTGTTATAATTCTAAATGTTAAATGCAAAGACTGCATTTTACTACTTCAAATAATCTATGAACAAAAGACAAAACCAATGTGAAGTATCTGCAGTATGAGCTTGTATTTAAACCACAGACTTGAACATTATCACTGTGGCTGTCTTCCTTTTCAAGATCTTGCTTGAGGTTTTTAACCTTTTAGGGGAAAAACTAATTCTTATTGGTTAGGTCACAGGATGGATTATGAGGTGCTCATGGTGATGGACCTGCCACAGGGCAGGTTCCAGCCATTATAACTCAGAAATTTGGTGCCTTTTGTCTGACAGGGCACACTCCCTTTTATCTTCTCAGGACTGTGTTTTTTGCAAATGATTAAGTAGAGGGTCCAATTTTATTGTTAGGGAATCTTTTCATGTACCTTTCTGGTCAAGTGAAAGATGTGGGCTAACAAATTTGATGTTGATGGATTCCCATTAAAACAGCTCTTTTCCTCTTTTCGCTCTTCCACTCCAAGGATTCTTCATATCCCTATAGCCAATCAGAGCAAAGCATGAACCGGCACAACTTTCCTTGCAGTGTCCATCAGTACGAATCCTCGGGGACAGTGAACAATGATGATTCGGATCTTTTGGATTGCCAGGTCCAGTATAGTGCTGAGCCTCAGCTGTATGGTGATGCCACCAGTGACCATCCCAATAATCAAGATCAAAGTAGCAGTCTTCCTGAAGAACGTGTACCTTCAGATGAAAGTACTCCTCCAAGTATTAAAAAAATCATACATGTGCTGGAGAAGGTCCAGTATCTTGAACAAGAAGTAGAAGAATTTGTAGGAAAAAAGACAGACAAAGCATACTGGCTTCTGGAAGAAATGCTAACCAAGGAACTTTTGGAACTGGATTCAGTTGAAACTGGGGGCCAGGACTCTGTACGGCAGGCCAGAAAAGAGGCTGTTTGTAAGATTCAGGCCATACTGGAAAAATTAGAAAAAAAAGGATTATGAAAGGATTTAGAACAAAGTGGAAGCCTGTTACTAACTTGACCAAAGAACACTTGATTTGGTTAATTACCTTCTTTTTGAAATGCCTGTTGGTGACAAGAAGCAATACATTCCAACTTTCCTTTGATTTTATACTTGAAAAACTGGAAAAGGAATGGAAGAATATTTTAGTCTTGAGTTGTTTTCAGTTTTCAGACGAATGAATGTAATAGGAAACTATGGAGTTACCAATATTGCCAAGTAGACTCACTCCTTAAAAAATTTATGGATATCTGCAAGCTGCTTCTTATCAGCAGGAGGGAAACACACTTCATGTAACAGGCTTATCAGAAACCTACCAGATGAAACTGGATATAATCTAAGACAAACAGGATGTTTTTTTTAAACATCTGGATATCTTGTCCCATTTTTGTACATTGTGACTGCTTTCAAAATACACTTCATGTGTAATTATAGCTTAGACTTTAGCCTTCTTGGAATTCTGTTTTGTTTTATTTGCAGTTCACAAATATAGCATTATTCTCTACTTCTTGGTACATTTTGTAGTAATATGTTTAATATAATTATTCAAGAGACTATATTGACAGCCAGATGGTATGACAGTTCTGAAAGAATTTATATCTTTTCACCACTTGAATATACTGCAATGTGTAGTGAGTAAATTGTCTCCCTTTTTGTATAGATCGTTAGGTTAGAGTTTTTTTGTTTTTTTTTTAAACCACTTCTGCTGTTCATGGTAGTAGTGGAAGGTGAATTTGGAAATGGCATTGACATAAAATGAAAATTTTACAGACATTTTTCTTTATTGCTTTTTTATTGTATTTAGATAAAGATCCACTTAAAAATTACCTGTTTTTTTTTTCCCCCCAAAGTGTAATTATGTTTTCACTATTGCTGCTTCTATAGAGGGCATTGTGATAGAGAGATATAGATGAAACATTAAATGCCACAGTGAGTAGAAATAATGACTACAAAAAGTAATAAATATGATTACTTGGTAATATTATTCTCCATCTAAAATATTAGTTTCACCTGTGAGCAGATTTCAGCTCAGTTTATAGTTAAAAACAATGAGGGTAAAAGGGGATTCATGCTCAGGGAATGAATCAGCCATAGTTAAAGTGAGAAATTATTATTTTCTTCATTTAAAAGTAGATTTTATGTTTATTTCCCTAAATTGCATAAGATAAAATTGCCTGTTTAATAAAAAGACATTTATTACCATTATTAACAGTCATTTTAGAGCCAAATTTAAGAAAAGGATATTGAAAGGGTCTTTGTTGGCCTTGATTGGGTAGCTCTATGCTGTTAGATAGAAGAGACTTGGTAAATAACTTTTTATGTCTGAGGTGAGTACACAATATTGGTTCTTGGAAAAACAGCTGTTTCTTCATAAGATACCCAAGTGATAATTTTTTTCCCTTAGACTGTCAGGCCTGTGAGTAAATACTAAATATATTAGCTGTCTCCACTCATAAACCAAACCAAACCAGTACAAACATATTAAATGAGAAGAAATGTAGTAAAAATACTGGCTGGGTCTTATGGTTGGGATGAGTGATTTTATAAGATAATATGGTGATAATTTTATTCTAGGATTTTATTTTTGGCCTAATATAGGAATGTTTAAAAAAGGCTTTTCTATGAAAATGGAAATTTATACTTGAGATTAAAAGTCTAGAAGGGGGACGACCTTAAAGCTAAGTTACCAGTAAGACAATGAATAATTCAGAAGAGAACACTACTCTTTTACTGACTGAGTGCCCAAGATGCCAATTTCCATGAAGTCTTGATTTATATATATGTACACGTTATGCACATATACATGTATGTTTTCTAACAGTTATTTTTTAAGCTTTTGAGATAATTTCAGACTTACAGAAGAGTTGTAAAAATAGTAGAGTTCTTGTATACTCTGCACCCACCTTGCCCTTATATTAACATCTTACATAACAATAGAACATTTGTCAAAATTAAGAAATTAACCTTGATATAATACTAACTAAAGTAGAAAGTTTAAAAAGTAGAGATTTCAGTCTTTTCACTAATGTCATTTTACTGTTCCAAGACCCAGCCTTGCATTTAGCTGTCATGTCTAAGTCCCGTCTTCCAGTCTGTGACAGTGTATCATAACAGGGGATACCTGATGTTGTAATGTATTTCCGGTGTTGTTAACCTTGATCACTATGCTAAGGTGGTGTCTGCTAGGATTTGCTACTGTAAACTTACTGTGTTTTCCTTGTAATTATTGAATATTTGCTGGAGATACCCTGAGACTATGCAAATGTCCCGTTTCTGCTTAAACTTTTGCTCATTTTACTATCCATTGGCAGATCTTGCTTGTGGCAGTTACTACTGTGGTGTTCTAATGGTGATTTTCTATTTCTCTCAATCCTTCTACATTTATTATTGGAATTATTCTGTAAGGAAGAGTTGTCACTTCTGGATTTATATTTTTAACTATAATAAGATATTCAGGATAAGTATAGATTTAGAACTTAAAAATGTTAAATCATGTTAAAATTATTCCAAATACCAATATCAAAGAAAACTAAGTTGGTAATCTATCTCAGAAAATATATGAACTTAAGAAGGAAAATAGTATTTATAATTTGTAGAACTGGTTCAACTTTTGACTTAATACTGACTTTGGATTGAATTCAAAGTTTTCTTGAAATTTCGCATCTGGACTTTTTAAAGTGTCTACATTTATATTACTTTGGGGATTATTTTGTCAAAGTCTTGAATAAAGTTACCCAGTCCTGGCATGATAAACACAACTATGTTTTTTTTCTTTTTCTTTTATTTTTTTTAAATAATAACCCTCTGTTGTTCCAAGTATGAATGCCAATGTAAATGTTTAAACAAATAAGCCCTAATGAAGTATATGGGGGTTGGATTATAGGTGTCTCCACATGTTGGTGCAGAATTCTTTTAAATGATTTTACAAATGGGGTTTTGAAAACAGTTCTTTAGTTGGTTAATGTAAATAATACCATTAAAGGTAGGCAGGTTAAAAAAATTTTGAAGAGGCCGGGCGCGGTGGCTCAAGCCTGTAATCCCAGCACTTTGGGAGGCCGAGACGGGCGGATCACGAGGTCAGGAGATCGAGACCATCCTGGCTAATATGGTGAAACCCCGTCTCTACTAAAAATACAAAAAACTAGCCGGGCGAGGTGGTGGGCGCCTGTAGTCCCAGCTACTCGGGAGGCTGAGGCAGGAGAATGGCGTAAACCCGGGAGGCGGAGCTTGCAGTGAGCTGAGATCCGGCCACTGCACTCCAGCCTGGGCGACAGAGCGAGAGTCCGTCTCAAAAAAAAAAAAAAAAAAAAAAATTGAAGAATATAGATTAAATAGGCATGAAAAAAGTTTTTGGGGGATGGATCATTGATAGAGCTTTTCTTTTACAACTTTACTTTTTTTTACTTCTTTTTTTTAAAAAAGTGAGGCATTTACCTCAATTCGTAGAAGTTACGAGTTTAAAAAGTCAGTTCTATGAAAGGCAGCATTCTCCTGATCCCACCCCCATTTTTCCTTCTCTAAAGGCAACCACTTTCAATTGAGTTTTTCTTTTGTTAATCAAAAAATTTTGTTTTTAGAGACAGAGTCTTGCTATGCTGGTCTTAAACTCCTGGGTTCAAGTGATCCTCCTGCCTCAGCCTCCCAGGTAGCTGGGACTACAGGCATGGGCCACCTCAACCAGCTTCAATTGAGTTTTTATGTTTTTTTCAGATGGAGTCTTGCTTTGTCACCCAGGTGGGAGTGCAATGGCATGATCTTGGCTCACTGCACCTCCACCTCCCAGGTTCAAGCCATTCTCCTGCCTCAGCCTCCCAAGTAGCTGGGATTGCAGGCGTGTGCCACCACACCTGGCTAATTTTTGTATTTTTAGTAGAGGTGGGGTTTCATCATGTTGGCCAGGCTGGTCTCAAACTCCTGACCTCAGGTGATCTGCCCACCTTGGCCTCCCAAAGTGCTAGAATTACAGGTGTGAGTCACCGTGCCCGGCCAGGTTTCTCTGTCTCTGTCTCTGTCTCTGTCTCTGTCTCTGTCTCTCTCTCTCTCTCTCTCTATATATATATATTTTTGTTTTTGGAGACAGGGTCTTACTCTGTCACCCAGGATGGAGTGCAATGGCACGCTCTCAGCTCACTACTGCCTGAAATTCCTGGGCCCAAGGGATCCTCCTGCCTCAGCCTCCCCAGTAGCTGGGAGGCATGCATTACCACACCTGGCTAATTTTGTAATTTTTTGTAGAGATGGAGTCTTGCCATGTTACCCACGCTGGTCTCAAATGCCTGGCTGGGCTCAAGTGATCCTCCCTCCTTGGCCTCCCAAGCTACCACACCTGGCCTCGATATACTTATTTGGTAGTTTTATTGTACATTATCCTGACTATGTAAATGCTAAGCAGAGTTTAGCTATATAGTAACCTGATTTCCTTTCCTAACAACTTGTTTTCCCTGGAATTAATCATCTGTCATATTTGTTTTGTTTGCTTATCTCCCTTCTCTCAGTTGTCTAAGTCTCTCAAGATGCTCAGACAAGGCCAGGCATGGTGGCTCATGCCTGTATGCCCAGCACTTTGGGAGGCCAAGGCAGGAGGATTGCTTGAGCCCAGGAGTTCAAGACCAACTTGGGCAACATAGTGAGACCTCGTCTCTATTTTTTAAAAAAATTAAAAATTAAGATAAATAAAAAATGATTAAAAATTATTAATATTGGCAGGGCACGGTGGCTCACGCCTGTCATCCTAGCACTTTGAGAGGCTGAGGTGGGTAGATCACTTGAGGTCAGGAGATCACCCTGGCCATTAATATATATAATATATATTAATTTAAAATATTATATTTATATATAATATATAATAATTTAAATATATATTTATATATATTTAAAATGTTTAAATATATATATATTTTTATATATATAAAAAATAAATATTTTATCAATTTCAAACTTCTGAAGAAGTCTATCCTGAACTCTTCTGACTGGAAAACTAGTATGTTCCTGGCATAGTACATAGGGTCATCCTGGGAATTCTTTTTGTCTCTTCTTTTGGTTTTCTGTTTTTCATATCCTATGTCTTTCTCTTTTTGTTTATTCCCTCATTTTGGTGGAGCATATTCTCCAGGTGCTTCCTGGAAAAGGGTGCATGGGAAATAATTTATTTTTATCTAGTGTATTTGAAAATGTCTGTTCCACCTAGCCAATGGATTGATAGTTTGGCTGGGTATAGAATTTTAGGAAATGATTATCTTAAGGATTTTAAAGGCATTGTTATATTGTCTTGTAGATTCCAGAATTGCTGTTTAGAAGCATATGCCATTCTGATTCCAGATCCTTTGTATAAAACCTGATATTTTTATCTAGAAGCTTATAGAATTTTGATGGGGGGCCCACTGTTCTGAAATTTCCTAAGAGTATCTTTGTTGTAGGGCCATTTTTATCCATTTTGCTGGAGCCATTTCATTCTGGAAACTCATACCATTAAGTCCTATGAAATTTTTTGATTTTTTGTTTGTTTGTTAATTTCCCTCTTTCCTCCATCCCAGTCTTCTCTAATATTTACTTTCTAGAGTTACTACTGTTTTGACTGTAGGCCTCAGATTGGTTCTTTAATTTTATGTTTTCTGTTTTTTGTTTTTTAAACGTTTTGCCTTTTTGTGGTACTTTGTAGATTTATACAACTTTATCTTCTTTTATTTTTATTTTTTGTGTGACAGGGTCTCATTCTGTCATCCAGGCTGGAGTTCAGGGGCACAATCTCTGCTCACTGCAACCTCTGCCTTCCTGGTTCAATTGATCATCCTGCCTCAGCCTCCTGAGTAACTGGGATACAGGTGCACACCGTCAAAACTGACTACTTCTTTTTGTATTTTTTTGTAGAGACAGGGTTTTACCAAGTTGCCCAGGCTGGTTTTGAACTCCGTGGGCTCAAGCGATACACCCACCTTGGCTTCCCAAAGTGCTAAGATTACAGGCATGAGCTACCATGCCTGGCAAGCTTTTTCTTCTAACTTCTAAAACATTGTGTTTTACATTTCTTCCATCTTTTTTTCCTTCTTCTTTCTTTCTTTTTTTTTTTTTTGAGAAAGACTCGCACTCTGTCACCCTGGCTGGAGTGCAGTTGTATGATCTCAGCTCACTGCAACCTCCACCTGCCAGGTTCAAGAAGTTCTCCTGCCTTGGACTCCTGAGTAGCTGGGACTATGGGGACCCACCACCACACCAGCTAATTTTTTGTATTTTTAGTAGAGATGTGGTTTCACCATGCTGGCCAGGCTGATCTTGAACTCCTGACCTCAAGATCCACCTCCCGAAGTGCTGGGATTATAGGCATGAGCCACCATGCCCCGCCTCTTCTATCATTTAAAAAAAAAAAAAAAAAAAAAAACTTGGCTGGGTGCAATGGCTCACGCCTGTAATCCCAGCACTTTGGGAGGCCAAGATGGGCGGATCACAAGGTCAGGAGATTGAGACCATCCTGGCTAACACGGTGAAACTCCATCTCTACTAAAAATACAAAAAATTAGCCAGGTGTGGTGGTGGACTCCTGTAGTCCCAGCTACTTGGGAGGCTGAGGCAGGAGAATGGTGTGAACCCTGGAGGTAGAGCTTGCAGTGAGCTGAGATCACACCACTGCACTCCAGCCTGGGTGACAGACTGAGACTCCGTCTCAAAACAAAGAAAGAAAAAAACCAAACTTTTGGCTGGTTGCAGTGGCTCACGCCTGTAATCCCAGCACTTTGGGAGGCTGAGGTGGGCAGATCATGAGGTCAGGGTTCAAGACCAGCCTGGCCAACATGATGAAACTCTGTCTCTACTAAAAATACAAAAATTAGCTGGGTGTGGTGCTACATGACTGTAATCCCAGCTACTCAGGCTGAGACACGAGAATCCCTTGAACCCAGGAGGCGGAGGCTGCAGTGAGCTGAGATCGCACCACTGTACTCCAGCCTGGTGACAGAGCGAGAGTCCGTCTCAAAACACACACACACACACACACACACACACACACACACATACACACACACACACACACACCTTTTTTTAGAGACAGGATCTGACTATGTTGCCCAGGTTAATCCTAAATCCCTGGCCTCAAGTGATCCTCCAGCCTGGCGACACAGCAAGACTCCGTCTATTTCATTTCTTATGAAATGAAATAATGCCTAGGAGTGCAGTTCTGGGTCTTAGTTTAGTTGCACGTATAATTTTTAAAGAAACTGCCGTATTTTTCTGGAGTGGCTATACCATTTTATATTCTCACAGGCAATGTATGAGTTTCTCTGTATCCTTGCCAGTATTTGGTATTATCACTATTTTTTATTTTGGCCATAATGATAGGTGTGTTTTGATATGTCATTGTTGTTTAACTTGCATTTCTCTAATTGTTAATGATGTTGAACATCTTTTCATGTGCTAATTTGTGATCTGTATATTCTTTTCTGTGAAATATATTGCAAGTATTCTGCCTATTTTCTAAATAGGTTTATTTTAATGAACTTTTACTTTTAGGATAATTTAGTCTTACAGAAAAACTGTGATGATACTTGATACTACAGAGAATTCCCATATGCCCCTCACCCAGTTTCCCCTATTAACACCTTAACTCAGTGTTGTGCATCGGTCATAATGGATCAATACTGATTCTTACTATCAAAAGGCCATACTTTATTTAGTTTTCTCAGTTTTTACCTAATATCCCTTTTCTCTTCTGAGATTCCATCCAGGATACCACCTTACATTTGGTCATCATGTCTCATTAGGGGCCTCTTGGCTGTGACACTTTCTTAGGCTTTCCTTGTTTTTGATGACCTTGACAGTTTAGACGAGTACGGGCAAAGTACTTTTTAGGACATCTCTCTATTGGGATTTGTCTGTTTTTCTCATCATTAGATGGGGGCTATGGGTTTTAGGGAGGAAGACCACAGAGGCGACTTACTCTTCTCATCAATCATATCAAGGGCATATGCTATCAACATGACTTGTACTGTTAACATTAACCTTAATCACCTGGCTGAGGTAGTGTTGGTCAGACTTCTTCACTATACTCTTTTTTGTCCATTTTTCACACTATACTCTGGAAGAAAGTCAGTAGACACAGCTGTACACTTAAGGAGTGTGGAACTTATTCTTCATCTTCTTGGGAGTGGAATATCTATGTAAATTATTTGGAATTTCCCTACAAGGAAGATTGGCCTAATCTCTTATTTATTGAGTATGGACTCATGGATATTTATTTTATACTTTGGGTTATGCTCTAATGCTGCCTTATTCATTTTATTGCTCTAATTGTTCCACTTAGGCCACTGGAAGCTCTTTCCATTGATTCCATTATCCTTCTGACACATACCCATTGTTTTGTGTTTTTTTTTTTTTTTTTAAGCCCTTCTAAACTTTCTGCTACTATGAGATGCTCCAGGTTCATCCTGTATTTTTCCTGTTCCAGTCCAAGAATCAGTTATTTCTCCAATGAGTCCTGCGTCCTCTAATTGAAGAATGATAGTAGAAACCAAGATTTAGCTCAATTTTTTTTTTGCCTTTTCATTAATGAGTTTTGAGAGTTCTTTGTTTTCTAGATACTAGACTTTCATCAGATACATAGTTTGCAAAAATTTTATCCCAGTCTGTAGCTTGTCTTTCCATCCTCTTAAGAGGGTCTTTCACAGAGTAAAGTTTTTAATTCCGATGATGTCCAGTTTATCATTTTTTCCTTTAAAGCATGGAGCTTTTGGTGTCAAGTCTCTAAGAACTCATTGCTTACCCCTAGTTGCTAGAGATTTTCTCCTGTGTTTTCCTAAACATTTTACATTTTATATTTCCATTTGCTACATTTACATTTGCTCAGTCTGGCAACCCTAGCTGAGAGGAAACTTTGGCTTGTTGGAAACCTCCCAGGGCTAGAGGAGAGCCACCTTGCTGCACAGCTTAAACTGAAGCTATTACTTGCTCTCAAAATGTGGCCCTCATTTAAGTAAGAGAAATCATAAATATAAATCACTCCTCAAAGCGAAATATCTAAGAGAAATTATTCACGTTGAGGGCAGGAACTTTTCAGTTGTGGCTGTAAAGTAATAAAATGCATTTTCATGACTGGTTTTTGAGCTTCTAAAAACCATTGAGTTTGGGCTGGAAGATAACATCACCCTGGATGTCTCTAATTGGTTTCTTCTAATTCTAACATTCTTACTTCATCAGTAAGTGGTACAGCTGAAAGCTCAAGTCTTCTTGTTTCCTGATTCAAAGCATCTTGCCTTACAGCTGTAGCCTGCATATTCTTGATTAAAGTATAGATTAATTTTCTTAGAGTTCTCCAGAGAGACAGGACTAACAGTGTAGACAGATAGATGACAGGGGATTTATTAGGGAATTAGCTCATATGATTATGGAGGCTGAGAAGTCCCAGGACATGCCATCTGCAAGCTGGAGACCCTGGGATGCCAGTAGCATGGCTCTGTCCAAGTGTGAAAGTCTCAGAACCAGGGAAGCCAATGGTGTAATTCCATCTGAGAACATGTGAGGCTGCTGGTGCAAGTCCTGGAGTTCTAATGTCCAAGGTCAGAAGAGTGTCTCAGGCTCCAGGAGAGACAGAGAGGGAGAGAAGAAATTCCCTTTTCTCTTTCTTTTCTCTCTCCTTCCTTCCTTCCTTTTCTTTTCTTTTTTCTTTTTTTTTTTTTTGATGGAGTCTCACTCTGTCACCCAGGCTGGAGTGCAGTGACTGATCTCGGCTCACTGCAACCTCTGCCTCCTGGGTTCAAGTGATTCTCCTCAGCTTCCTGAGTAGCTAGCATTACAGGCACATGCCCCTACGCCTGGCTAATTTTTGTATTTTTAGTAGAGACCGGGTTTCATCATGTTGGTCAGGCTGGTCTCGAACTCCTGACCTGGTGATCCATCCACCTCGCCTCCCAAAGTGCTGGGATTACAGGCATGAGTCACCGCGCCTGGCCCTTTTCTCTGTCTTCTTTGTTCTGAGACCCCAATGATTGGATGTTGCCTTCCTACATTGATCTTCCCCCACTCAATCCACAGACTCGCATTCCAATCTCCTCCAGAAACACCCTCATGGACACACCTAGAAGTGATGCTTCACCATTTCTATAGGTATTCCTTAATCCAGTCAAGTTGACACCTAAAATTAAGCATCACAAGTCCACCTCTTATCATCTTGGCACCCATATGCATCTCCTTAAGCAATATTTAATCTCAAAGATAATAGCAAGGTATTATTTCTGCCTACCATGACACAACTATCCTATGTACAATCAGAAATGCATTAATCCCATCCCGAGAAGAGAAGGTGAAGTTCTTGGGTGATGTTTACTCTTCCTGATATCCCATAACTTAAATACTATGATGTAAAATTAACAATACTTAAATATTGATGTAAAGTCAATATGTCTTATGTTGCATTATAAAGAAATAAGGAATGAAAACAGATATTGCTCAATATATGCATATGGCTGGGTACAGTGGCTCACACCTGTACTCCCAGCACTTTGGGAGTCTGAGGTGGGAAGATCACTTGAGCCTGGGAGGTCAAGGCTGCAGTGAGCTATGATCATGCCACTACACTGCAGCCTGGGTGACAGGGAGCTCCTGTCTCAAAAAAAAGTATGTGTGTGTGTGTGTATAAATAAATATACACATGTGACTTTTTTGATACAGAGTGATATGGTTTGGCTGTGTACTCACCCAAATCTCATCTTCAATTGTAGTTCCCATAATCCTCATGTGTCATGAGAGGTACCCAGTGGGAGGTAATTGAATCATGGGGGCAGTTACCCCCATGCTGCTGTTCTCGTGATAGTGAGGTCTCATGAGATCTGATGGTTTTGTAAGGGGCTTTTACTCCTTTTGCTTGGCACCTCTTGCTGATGACACGTGAAGAAGGACGTATTTGCTTCCCCTTCTGCCACGATGGGAAGTTTTCTGAGGCCGCAGCCGCTATGCTGAACTGTGAGTCAATTAAACTGCTTTCCTTTATAAATTACCATCTCGGGTATGTCTTTACTAGCAGTATGAGAACAGGCTAGTACACAGGGTCTCACTCTGTTGTCCAGGCTGGAGTGCAGTGGCATGATCTTGGCTCACTACAACTTCCACCTCCCAGGTTCCAGCGATTCTCTTGCCTCAGCCTCCCGAGTAGCTGGGATTACAGGTGTGTGCCACCACACCTGGCTAATTTTTGTTCTTATTTTATTATTGTTATTATTATTTTTTTTTGTAGAGACAGGGTTTCACCATGTTGGCTGGGCTGGTCTCAAATTCCTGGCCTCAAGTGATCCGCTCAGTTTGGCCTCCCAAAGTGTTGGGATTACAGGCATGAGCCACCGCACCTAGCCTGTATGTGACTGTTTCTTAATGAAACAGTCTTTGTTTCTGTAACATGGTTTTAGTTGGTATTTATAACTACTACTGCCCATTTGTAGAATAAGTTAGCTATAAGTACCAGCTAAAACCCTTATTCTGTATTCCCTTTGCCTTCAGCAAGCACCTTAGATGGTTGTTGTGGTTCTTTACCTGGCAGGGCGACCCAAACCTTCATTCCTGAAGAGTCTGGGCCATTTGTAGTCCTGCCTAGATTGGGGTGTTGTAGTTTCCTACAGACCTTAATCTCGGAGCATGGTAATACTGAGAGATGCCCTAAGGCATCTCCCGTATTCCCCACTTACTCTTCCTTACTTTCACTAGGGAGTAATAGGACAATTTCCCCTTAGTAGTCTGGATCAGTCACCCCAGCAACATAGTAATTCCCTTCTTGGCGTTTTGACTCAGATACATGAGGAGCCCAAAGTAGCTGGGTGTCGGTCTGAATTTCCAGGTCAGTGGAATCGTGGCTCCTGGTGGCAGCATTCCTCCCTGCGGAACTAAGACCTGCCAGCAGAGCATAAAGTCTTGGGAATAGGCAGCAAAAATTTTGCTAGTGGGTCACTAGGGATAATGGTAAGTGGTGCCACTCCCATTTCTGCCCCTTGATTCTTGGATGTATGAATCCTGGCTATGGGAGAAACAGTTCCATATACTGGATGCCGATTCAGAGCACCTATAGGTTGTCCCAGTCCTGCCAAGTATTACCACCTAGCTGGTGCTGTAACTGTGATTTCAAAAGGCCATTTCACCACTCTGTCAAGCCAGCTGCTTCAGGATGGTGGGGAACATGGTAAGACCAGTGAATTCCATGAGCATAAGCCCATTTTCACACTTTCTTGGCTGTGAAGTGAGTCAGAGCACTGCTGGGTCAGAGCACTGCTGTATGGAATACTATGACAGTGGATAAGGCATTCTGTAAATCTAGGGATGATGGTTTTGGCAGAAGCATTATGGGCAGGGAATGCAAATCCTATTCAGTGTCTATTCCAGTAAGAGCAAAACATTGCCCCTTCCCTGATGGAAGCCTTCCAGTGTAATCAGCCTGCCACCAGGTGGCTGTCTGATCACCCCAGGTAATGGTGCCATAATCAGGGGCTCAGTGCTGGTCTCTGTTGCTGTCAGATTGAGCACTCAGAGGTAGCCATAGCCAGGTCAGCCTTGGTGAGTGGGAGTCCATGTTGCTGAGCCATGCAAAACATTTATGCCTGCTACCATGGCCAGTTTCTTCATGAGCAATGACAGGGGTGGCTGGGCAATGACAAGGGGTGGCAGGGGCCAGAGGCTGACTAGTATACACAGAATAGGTCATCCTTTCTACTTGGTTATTAAAGTTCTCTTCTGCGGAGGTCACCCTTTGGTGAGCATTCACATGGGACACAAAGTTATCTTCACATCTTCTGTGCCTTCAGAGAGGTCTGTTCACCACCTCACATGCCAATCTCTTCTGGAAACACCCTCAAAGACACATCACAGACACACCCAGAAGTAATGTTTTACCATTTCTCTAGGTATTCCTTAATCTAGTCAAGCTGACACCTAAAATTAACCATCACAATAGGGACCCCTCTGATTAAATGTTCTAGTCAAATCAGAATCTTGTTGGATTCTGAAAATCTACGTTTTAATCTGTGTTTCTGAATCTATGTTTCACATCATGTTGGATCTGAAAATCTACATTTTTAAGAACCTCCTTAGGGCTGGGCATGGTGGCTCATGCCTGTAATCCCAGCACTTTGGGAGGCCAAAGTGGGAGGATCGCTTGAGCCCAGGAGTTTGAGACCAGTCTGGGCAACATAGTAAGACCGTGTCTCTACAAATAACAAAAAAATTCTCTGGATGTGGTGGTGCACACCTGTGGTCTCAGCTACTTGGAAGGCTGAGGTGGGAGGATCATCTGAGCCTGGGAGGTCGAAGCTGCAGTGAGCGGTGAAAGTTTGAAAATCGCTGTCAGAGCCCAAAGCCCTGGTCTTGTTATTTTATAGTCAGCATCAGAGACAACTGTGAAGTTTTCTTCACTCTGGATGCCTAGGTGTCAATCTCGGATTGAGGACTTCTGCCTCTAAAAACAATGATTCCAGCTTTAGATATAAGATTCAGTTGTTTATGACCCCTACATTCTTGGTTTTGCTCTTCAGACAACTTACTGGCCATTAGCATTATCTTCTGCACTAGGGAGCATGGGGTCAGCAAGCTACTACCTGAGATCAAATTAAACCCCTGCCTGCACTTTACTGGGACACAGCCACATGTATCAGTTTACATCTCCTCTCTGGTTGCTTTAGTGATGCAACAGGTGAAGTGATTAGTTGTGACAGAGCCTTATGGCCTACAAAACCTAAAGAATTTATCTGGCCCTTTACAGAAAAAAATTTGCTGCCTCTTGCACTAGAACATTGAAAGGGAAAAAGTAGAGATTGTTTTACATTTTACCTGTTAAGGCTTATCTGGTAAAAGGCTGATACACAACCACAGACAACAGCCAGTAACATTAAGTGTGTTTTTATTATTTATTATTATTTTTAAGACAGAGTCTCGCTCTGTCACCCAGGCTGGAGTGCAGTGGCGCGATCTCGGCTCACTGCAAGCTCAGCCTCCCAGGTTCATACCATTCTCCTGCCTCAGCCTCTCAAGTAGCTGGGACTACAGGAGCCCACCACCACGCCTAGCTAATTTTTTGTATTTTTATTAGAAACAGGGTTTCACTGTGTTAGCCAGGATGGTTTCGATCTCCTGACCTCGTGATCCACCCACCTCCGCCTCCCAAAGTTTTTACAGGAGTGAGCCACCCAGCCCGGCCGTGGGTTTTTATTTTTAAGGGGCACAGTAAGATATCCTGTTTGCCTGAAACTACCTATGTACACAGATTTTTGGGGAACCTAAAATATATACTATGTGGATCCCAAATACTTGCATCCAGATCATGTGTGGTAACTATTTAAAATGCAGATTCCTGCTGGGCACAGTGGCTCACGCCTGTAATCCCAGCACTCTAGGAGGCCACAGTGTGAGGATCACTTGAGTGTAGAGTTCAAGACCAGACTGGGCAATGTAGTGAGACCCTGTCTGTTAAGAAAAATTTTAAGATTTACCAGGTACGGCCGGGTGTGGTGGATCAGGCCTGTAATCCCAGCATTTTGGGAGGCCAAGGCGGGTGTATCATGAGGTCAGGAGTTTGAGACCAGCCTGGCCAACACAGTGAAACCCCATCTCTACTAAAAATACAAAAATTAGCCAGGCGTTGTGGTGGACACCTGTAGTCCCAACTATTTGGAGGCTGAGGTGGGAGAATCGCTTGAACCTGGGAGGCAGAGGTTGCAGTGAGCCGAGATTGTACCAACTGCATTCTAGCCTGGGCGACAGAGCGAGACTCCATCTCAAAAAATAAAAAAAATTAACCAGGTATGGTGGCACATGCCTGTAGTCCTAGCTACTTAGAGGGCTGAGGTGGGAGGATCACTTGAACCCAGGATCGCTTTGAGCCTAGGAATTCAGTCTATGATTGTACCACTGCATTCCAGCCTGGGCAACAGAATAAGATCCTACCTCAAAAAAAAAAAAAAAAAAAAAAAATCTGATTTTTGGATTCTACCAAGAATGAGAATTTCTGTTATGTCAGGATATGTGATTACTCCCTTTTTTGTAACTACTAATTTATCTAGTACCTGCCTCTGTTATAGCACTGAAGATACAGTTATTTGTTTAATGGTTTGTCTCTACTATTAAGACTGAACTCCTTCAGGGGTAGGTATTGTATTGTTACTTTTGTATTCCAAGCTCCAGGGCAGTTCTCAAAGGGTGGTCTATGGATGCTGGGAGTCTTAGAGACTCTTGCAGGTGTAACAAGTTTGAAACTATTTTTTTTTTTTTTTGAGGCGGAGTTTTGCTCCTGTTGCCCAGGCTGGAGTGCAATGGTGCGATCTTCGCTCACTGCAACCTCTGCCTCCCGGGTTCAAGCGATTCTCCTGCCTCAGCCTCCCTAGTAGCTGGGATTACAGGCATGCGTGACCACGCCCGGCTAATTTTGTATTTTTTAGTAGAGACAGGGTTTCTCCATGTTGTTCAGGCTGGTCTCGAACTCCCGACCTCAGGTGATCCGTGCCTCCCAAAGTGCTGGGATTACAGGCGTGAGCCACCGCACATGGCCAAAAGTTTTTTTTTTTTTTTTGAGACAGAGTCTCATTCTGTCACCAGGCTGGAGTGCAGTGGCAATCTTGGCTCACTGCAACCTCCAACTCCCGGGTTCAAGTGATTCTCCTGCCTCAGCCTCCCAAGTAACTGGGATTACAGATGCGTGCTACCATGCCTGGCTAATTTTTGTGTTTTTAGTAGAGACAGGGTTTCACCATGTTGGCCAGGATGGTCTCGATCTCCTGACCTCATGATCCACCCGCCTCGGTCTCCCAAAGTGGAAAGTATGTTTTTTTTAGACGGAGTCTTGCTCTGTTGCCCAGGCTGGAGTGGCACAATTTTGGCTCACTGCAACCTCTGCCTCCAAGCAACTCTCCTGCCACAGCCTCCCGAGTTGCTGGGATTATAGGTGCCCCCCACCATGCTCAGCTGATTTTTGTATTTTTAGTAGAGATGGGGTTTCACTATGTTGGCCAGGCTGGTCTCAAACTCCTGTCCTCAAGTATCTGCCTGCCTCGGCCTGCCAGAGTGCTGGGATTACAGGTGTGAGCCACTGCGCGTGGCCTGAAACTATTTTCATAGTGATACTAAGATATGATTTGCCCTTTTTGCTGGGTTGACGTTTGTACTATTGATGCAAAAGCAATGCTAAGAGTGTGGACACTGTAGCATAAATTAAGGCAGTAGAAATAAATTTCACTGTCAGTCATTGTATTCTTGACTGCCATGCATTAATAATAATAGTGCCAGTTTCGCTTAAGAATACCCTTCATGAATCAGTAAAAATGATTACTTTTGTTAACTCTTAACTCATTAGTTCACATCTTTTTCACATTCTATATGACAAAATTATGAACAAAACCTGTTGTTTTTGAGACAGAGTCTGGCTCTGTTGCCCAGCCTGGAGTGCAGTGACGTGATTATGGCTCACTGCAACCTCCCCTTCCTGGGCTCAAGCCATTCTCCCATGTCAGCCTTCTGAGTAGTTGGGACTGCAGGTCTGTGCCACCATGCTCAGCTAATTTTTTTTTTTTTTTTGAGACGGAGTCTCGCTCTGTCGCCCAGGCTGGAGTGCAGTGGCCGGATCTCAGCTCACTGCAAACTCCACCTCCTGGGTTTTATGCCATTCTCCTGCCTCAGCCTCCCGAGTAGCTGGGACTACAGGCGCCCGCCAGCTGGCCCGGCTAGTTTTTGTATTTTTTAGTAGAGATGGGGTTTCACCGTGTTAGCCAGGATGGTTTCGATCTTCTGACCTCGTGATCCGCCCGTCTCGGCCTCCCAAAGTGCTGGGATTACAGGCTTGAGCCACCGCGCCCGGCCAATTTTTTTTTTTTTTTTTTAAGAGATGGGTTTCATCATGTTGCTCAGGATGGTCTCAAACTTCTGGACTCATGCAATCCGCCAGCCTCAGCCTCCCAAAGTGCTTGATTACAGGCATGAGCCACTGTGGCCCATACAACCATTTTGTTGCATACCAAAAGTAAGATGGTGGTGTCTTGAAGAAAAAGAACTTGAGTGACTATTTGAATTGGAAGCTGAACTAGATGCTCTTTTTTCATGCAACATCATTTTTATTTGAAAGTACAAGGGACAAACTATGGCTATTTGTATGTAAGTATTTAGCAGAACTTTACTTGAAAACAAAGGAGACTTGCCATTTCAAGGAAGACAATTTATCATTTGTTGCCAATGATAAAATTTGACCTATCAAGAAAAAGCAGAATATTGGAAAACTTGTACCTGCTACTCCGAGCTTGACAGCTTCCCAATATTAAAGACTTTTCTGATGAGATCAGTAATTAAAAAAAAAAAGTATAATAAAATATATTAACATTTGGAAGATCTGCATAGCTCAGTGAACTGGTATTTCCCAAATGACCAATACATGATGGCTTAAGTCACACATGGGTAAAAAGATCCATTCAAAGTGCAGGATAGGCTGTTCTGCCTATGGAGTGGCCATTCTTTTATTCCTTTACTTTCTTAATAAACTTGCTTTCACTTTACTCAAAACAACAAAAATAAACTGCAAGACAGACCAATGGATTTTAATAGTATCAGAATATGAAAAGTTTACTGATATATTTTCAAACTACACATTGCAATCCACTTTTTTTTTTTTTTTTTGAGACAGCCCTCCAAATTTGAGAACAGCTGGTATAGAGGCTACAACAGGATTTGAAGATAGAGAACCTAAAGTTCCAGTTCTGTCACTTACTTGACTGATTTTAGGCAAGTTACTTAGGTGCAGGCTCTGAAGTCACACTGTGCGGGTTCGTGATTTTAGCTCCACCCCTTGCTAAATTGTACTGCCTGGGCCTCCCAAAGTGCTGAGATTACAGGCGTGAGCCACCGTGCCCGGCCTTGCAGAAACTATTCTAAGTGTAATAAATTTGAAGGGAAGGTGTTGGGGATATTTGTGTGTGGCTGTTAATTTGTAGAGAGAAAAAATGTGTTATAAAAAGTTGTTTTCTTTTTCTGTTTCTGAAGAAAGAACAAAGCTGAAATAGGCCGGGCAAGGTGGCTCATGCCTGTAATCCCAGCACTTTGGGAGGCCGAGGCGGGCGAATCACGAGGTCAAGAGATCGAGACCATCCTGGCCAACAGGGTGAAACCCCATCGCTACCAAAAATACAAAAATTAGCTAGGCGTGGTGGCGCATGCCTATAATCCCAGCTACTAGGGAGGCTGAGGCAGGAGAATCGCTTGAACGCGGGAGGCGGAGGTTGCGGTGAGCCGAGAGTGAGCCAAGATTGCGCCACTGCACTCCATCCGGGCGACATAGTGAGACTCCGTCTCAAAAAAAAAAAAAAAAAAAAAAAAAAAAAAAAAAGCTGAAAAAAAAAATTCCCGAAATCGTTGCCCTATAATCTAGTTAGAAAATAGGAAAATATATATATTTTTAATACCAAAAGGTATTAAAATGAAATACTAAGGAGAGTCGGGCAGGGCCTGTACTCGACCTCATGACTGCGGGAAATTTCTCTTTTTCTTTTTTTGAGATGGAGTCTCCCTCTGTTGCCCAGGCTGGAGTGCAGTGGCTGTGACCTTGGCTCACTGCAACCTCTGCCTCCCGGGTTCAAGTGATCCTCCCACCTCACCCTCCCAAGCAGCTGGAATTACAGGCGTGAGCCACCACCCCTGGCTAATTTTTATATTTTTAGTAGAGATGGCATTTCACCATGTTGGCCAGGCTGGTCTTTAACTCCTGGCCTCCCAAAGTGTTGGGATTACAGGTGTGAGCCACTGCGCCCAGCCCCTTTCACCTTTTCACCTCAGTTATGTCTGCCTGTTTGGACAGCAGTATCTCATCTCCAACCTCCCTGGCATCTTTTAAATCCTGTTAAGGTTGCCTCTAAATACACACACACACACACACACACACACACACGCATCTTTTAAATCCTGTTAAGGTTGCCTCTAAATACACACACACACACACACGCATCTTTTAAATCCTGTTAAGGTTGCCTCTAAATACACACACACACACATTTTTTACTGTTTGTTTAGAGACTAGTGGCGCAGTGTTACCCAGGCTGGAGTGCAGTGGCGCCATCTGGGCTCATGCAACCTGCACCAGTGGGCTCCGGCGATCCTCCAGCCTCAGCCTCCTGAGTAGCTCTGACCCAGGCGCCAACACCACATTTTTTAGGGATACCTTTTTGGTAACCTCTAAATCATAATAAATGCACGGAGGAGGGGCCAAAGCCTTTTTTCCTGGCAAAAGCCAGTGACACCCGTTCTCAGCACCCAGAAACAGAGGCAAAGAGCGGGGCGACTGCGCCCTCCGCCCTACTCCGCTGATCCCAGGGCCGCGGCGTCCCTGTGTCCGGTGGTCCCCTACACGACCCTGGCGCACTAGTAGGGTCTGCAGCGTATCACGAGGATCAGGCCAACTTTCCCGCCCCATACGTGAGGGGCCGCCTCGAAGCCCTTTCCGCCACGGACACTCGAAACTCTTCCTGGCAGTTAGACCTCAGCCGCCAGCCGCCCGCCGCCCGGCGCTGCACCTCCCTGCCCGCAGGAGGAGCCACGTCTCGCGCGAATCCCTCCACCTCTCGCGACACTTGCCACCCGTGCCCTGGGGCCCTGCGCGCCCCACCCGCGGTCGCGCGGCGCGCTCCCCGCCGCCTCACCTTTTCGCCCGGCATCCGGGCCCGCTACTCGCCTACTGGGACCGCCGTGGCGCCTGGTGTTCGGCGCGAGCCCGGCTGGGCCGCAGGTTCCGCCCTGCTCCGCCGCGCCCCGCCCGGGCTGGGGTAAAGGCCGCGGCCGGGCCATGCCGTGTCCCCCTCAGGGAGGGCAGGAGAGCCTGAGGAGTGGCGGGGCCGCCAGGTGAGTCCGCGTCGGGCGGCTGGACCGAGGGAGGCCGGGCTGGGTGCCGGTGGGCGGTGCAGCGCTGCGGGGCCGGGATGCGGAAGCCCCTAGCCTGGGGGAACCCTGGGCACCCTGTGAACCTTGTTTACCCTGTGGTCTGCACTGGCTGTCCTGCTGCTGTCGCGGGACTGCGGGCGGACAACCTGAGCCCGAGCTCCGAGGGCCCGGAGCGGGGCGCCAGGGCCTAGGGTCGCGGGGGCTAGGGGCGCGCCAAGGTGGCTGAGGTAAGTCTGTGCGGGGAAAAGGACAATGGAGCCGAAAGCCGGCGTCTACCGTCCCGCTGGGCCCGCGTGAGATGCGCTCCTGCCCCCTGCCCTACGGGGCAACTTAGAAGTGTCCCTCTGGTGCCTGCGGCGCTGGTCATTGCCGAATGGAAGGAGTGTTGGAGAGGTAGAAACAGCTGGTCAGAGCAGCCTCTGCGGGAGGAGGCTTTTGAGGTCGCTCGTTACCTTTCCTCTGAGATTCTGGCTTTGCTAGTGGGCGTGCGCGTGCGCACCGTGGCCCCGGGCTAGATTTCTTTTCCGAATTTGTGCCACCGCCCATTAATGACTTCAAGGATCCATCAAAAATGATTGGTTCCTAAGCGAGTAGTTTTATTTTTTTTGTATTTTAAGATTCTGTTAGTTGTGTAATGGTAGGGGCCTGGAGCCCAAAACCTTGGCGTTACTAGGACAGGGCATGACCCAGCTGACTTGGAGTAAATTTTCTGCCTTTAACTACATTTAGATTGGAAATTAGGGTAAAATGTTTTTGTTGCAATCAAGTTTCGAGCATGTGGTCCTGTAATTCTGGGTTTGTTTTATAACTTATGGACTGAGTAAAATTACCCAGTTTTCCGAGAGAATTGGGAACTCCGCGCAATGGTTGATCTAATAGAAGCATTTTATTTAAAGCTTCCACCCATCCAGCTGCTAATTTATGTTATTTTTCTTTTAAATTATGTAGATGATGATGTTGTTGTTGTTGCAGAAATGGCTCCGTAAAATGATTAGTTTTGTGCTTGTGTATGTGTGCGAACAGTTACACAGTTAAAATCATTTTCCTGATAGTTTTCTTTTGTCTTTAGAGAGCGAAATGTCATCAGTGCAGTCACAACAGGAGCAGTTGTCCCAGTCAGATCCATCCCCATCATCAAACTCATGTAGTTCCTTTGAGCTAATAGACATGGATGCTGGCAGCTTGTATGAACCAGTTTCTCCCCATTGGTTTTATTGTAAGATAATAGATTCTAAGGAGACATGGATTCCTTTCAACTCTGAGGATTCACAGCAGCTGGAGGAGGCATATAACTCTGGTAGGTGAAAATTATGACTTGGAATAGACAAAGACTTTCCCCTCTTCAAACTATAGTATAATGGTCCTTATAGTGAGTGCTATGAAAATTAAATTTTAGATTTTTCCAGTTAAATAATTTCTTACAGCATTTTATATAGAACTTCTGCACTAATACCTAGCCAATCAATAATATTCCAGAATTTGGTCTGTATTTTGAAAACAGTATCTATTATTATTTCTGCATAGTTACCCAATAATTTTTTTTTTCCTTAGAGTTGGGGACCTAATTATATTGTCTAGGCTGATCTTGAACTCCTAGGTTCAAGCAATCTTTCTGCCTGGCCTCCCAAAGTGCTGGAATTACAGGCGTGTTACACCCTGTGCCCAGCCCCCCAGTAATATCTTTAATGTTCTAGCTTATGTTTTGTTTTATAAAGAATGTGTAAGGCTGGGTGCAGTGGCTCATACCTGTAATCCCAGCACTTTGCGAGGCCAAGACGGGCAGATCACTTGAGGTCAGGAGTTCGAGATTAGCCTGGCCAGCATGGTGAAACCCCTTCTCTACTAAAAATACAAAAGTTAGCCAGATGGGTGGTCTGTGCCTGTAGTCTCAGCTACCTGGGAGGCTGAGGCAGGAGAATTGCTCAAACCTGGGAGGCGGAGGTTGCAGTGAGCCAAGATTGTGCTACTGGACTCCAGCCTGGGTGACAGAGTGAGACTTGTCTCAAAAAAAAGAGAAAAAAGTATGTATAGAGTGGGGTGTCACAGTGCAGAAGAATGAACTCTCTAACTTGTCACTTGACTTTTCTTTTATAAAACAAGAATGATTCTATTTATACTGAATCATCATGATGGTTATTAATTTACCTTATGGTTCCCAAGCAAACTCAGAAAAATCACATTATATACTTTTTTTTTAAGGGGCACTGCTATCTTTCCTCAGAAAAAGAACAAAACTGTTTGGGTAATATTTTTTTCATGTTTCATTAAAATCAGGAATGGTTTTGACGGTTTGTAAAGTAGGTAGTGAAAAAGATATGAATTAAATTCCATTTTGTTTGGTGTTTAGCCAAGTAGGAACTGTTCATTCATATGTTTTATAACATTATTTAGAGTATAACTCAGAATTGTATGTTGGGAGATATATTTTGAAATATGTACTTCTTTTCCCCTTTTCAATCCTTGAAAGGAAAAGATTGTAATGGGAGAGTTGTTCCTACTGATGGGGGCAGATATGATGTTCATTTGGGGGAAAGGATGCGGTATGCTGTATACTGGGATGAACTAGCATCGGAAGTGAGACGATGTACATGGTTTTACAAGGGGGACAAAGACAATAAGTATGTTCCCTACTCGGAGAGCTTCAGCCAAGTTTTAGAGGTATTCTTTTGACTCTTTTTTTACTTATTCTTTCCTTCTCTTATTTAATAATCTTTCTTTTGTAATTTATTTTGTGAAATTTCCAGAAAGAGTTTGGTTCTGTCTGTATCACATTATAAAACATGATAAAGCATTTCTATTTGCAAGCAAGTTTCAGGATGAAGTAGTCTTATTTTCAGATTTTTTTTTTTTTTTTTGAGATGGAGTCTCGCTCTGTTGCCCAGGCTGAAGTGCAATGGTGCGATCTTGGCTCACTGCAACCTCCACCTCCCGGGTTCAAGTGATTCTCCTGCCTCAGCCTCCCAAGTAGCTGGGATTACAGGTGGCCGCCACCATGCCTGGCTAATTTTTTTGTATTTTTATCAAAGATGGGGTTTCACCATGTTGGCTAGGCTGGTCTCAAACTCCTGACCTCAAATGATCTGCTGGCCTAGGCCTCCCAAAGTGCTGGGATTACAGGTGTGAGCCACCGTGCCCGGCCTTTTTCAGATTTTAGAATACAATGGAAATGGCTGTGTTGTTTTAAGGTGTAAAAAAAGAAAACAGTACTCTGGGCCTGGTGGCTCACGCCTGTAATCCCAGCAGTTTGGGAGGCCGAGGCAGGCGGATCACCTGAGGTTGGGAGTTTGAGACCAGCCTGACCAACATGGAGAAACCTAGTCTCTACTAAAAATACAAAATTAGTCGGGCATGGTGGTGCATGCCTGTAATCCCAGCTACTCGGGAGGCTGAGGCAAGAGAATCACTTGAACCCGGGAGGGGGAGGTTGTGGTGAGCTGAGATGGCACCATTGAACTACAGCCTGGGCAACAAGAGAAAAACTCCATCTCAAAAAAAAAAAAAAAAACCAAAAAACGCCTGTTGTGCACCGTGGCTCTTGTCTATAATCCCAGCACTTTGTGAGGCCAAGGCAGGAGGATGACTTGAGCCCAGGAATTTGAGAACAGCCTGGGCAACAAATCGAGACCCCATCACTACAAAAAAAAAATACACACACACACACACACACACACGCAAAGTCTATTATGCTATGGTCACAGGATTGATCTTTTTTAGCTTTTATTTTTCTTGCTCTGAAAACTGAAATTTTTCTTTAAATTGGAGTAGAGCATTAGTATTTTTTTTTTTTTTTTTTTTTTTTTTTTTTTTTCTGAGACGGAGTCTCACTGTCGCCTAGGCTGGAGTGCGATGGCGCGATCTTGGCTCACTAAAACCTCCGCCTCCCAGGTTCAAGCGATTCTCTTGTCTCAGCCTCCTCCTGAGTAGCTGGGACTACAGGCGCCCGCCACCACGCCTGGCTAATTTTTTGTATTTTTAGTAGAGACGGGGGTTTCACTGTGTTAGCCAGGATGGTCTCGACCTCCTGACCTCGTGATCCGCCTGCCTCAGCCTCCCAAAGTGCTGGGATTACAGGCGTGAGCCACCACGCCCGGCCTTTTTCTTGTTTTGTTTGTTTGTTTCGTTTTTGAGACAGTCTCACTCCGTTGCCCAGGCTGGAGTCCAGTAGCACGATCTCGGCTCACTGCAACTTCTGCCTCCTGGGTTCAAGCACTTTTCCTGCCTCACCCTCCTAAGTAGCTGGGATTACAGGCGCGCCCCACCACACTGGCTAATTTTTTTTTTTTGAGAGGGAGTTCCACTCTTGTGGCCCAGGCTGGAGTGCAGTGGCGCGGTCTCAGTTCACCACAACCTCCGCCTCCTGTGTTTAAGTGATTCTTCTGCCTCAGCCTCCTGAGTAGCTGGGATTACAGGCATGCACCACAATGCCCGGCTAATTTTGTATTTTTAGTAGAGACAGGATTTCTCCATGTTGGTCAGGCTGGTTTCGAACTCCCGACCTGGGATTACAGGTGTGAGCCACTGTGCCTGACTTACACCGGCTAATTTTTGTATTTTTAGTAAAAATGGGGTTTTGCCATGTTAGCCAGGCTGGTCTTGAATACTAGACCTCAGGTGATCCTCCTGCCTTGGCCTCCCAAAGTGTTGGGATTACAGGCATGAGCCACCACGCATGGTCTAGAACATTAATATTAACAAATATACTAGGCCGGGCGCGGTGGCTCAAGCCTGTAATCCCAGCACTTTGGGAGGCCGAGACGGGAGGATCACGAGGTCAGGAGATCGAGACTATCCTGGCTAACCCGGTGAAGCCCCGTCTCTACTAAAAAATACAAAAAATTAGCCGGGCGTGGCGGCGGGCGCCTGTAGTCCCAGCTACTCGGGAGGCTGAGGCAGGAGAATGGCGGGAACCCGGGAGGCGGAGCTTGCAGTGAGCTGAGATCCGGCCACTGCACTCCAGCCTGGGCAACAGAGTGAGACTCCGTCTCAAAAAAAAAAAAAACAAATATACTAAAATGTGAACAGTAATTATCTAGTGTAGATGATGGAATTAGGAGTGCGAGGGGGGGGTGTGTGTGTGTGTGTGTGTTTTTTTTCCCCTTTGTCCTGGTGCTACTATCTGTTGTAATTTCAAAATAGGCTGGGTGCTGTGGCTTATGCTTGTAATCCCAGCACTTTGGGAGGCCAAGGTGGGCGGATCACCTGAGGTCAGGAGTTTGAGACCAGCCTAGCCATTATGGCCAAACCCCATATCTACTAAAAATACAAAAGTTAGCTGGGTGAGGTGGCGGGTGCCTGTAATCCCAGCTACTTGGGAGGCTGAGGCAGGAGAATCGCTTGAACCCAGGAGGCAGAGGTTGCAGTGAGCTGAGATTGCGCCACTGCACCCCAGCCTGGGCAACAGAGTAAGACTCTGTCTCAAAACAAAACAACAACAACAACAAAAAAAGGATTTAAAAATAAATTTGATAAATTGGAGTAGGATATTCTTATTGAAACTCATTAATACAGTAGTATTCTTGTGAATAAGTTCAGTTTTAATAGGAAAGCTACTAGAGAACTCTAATGAAATGTGTTTTCTTTTAAGGAAACTTACATGCTTGCTGTAACTTTGGATGAATGGAAAAAGAAACTGGAATCTCCCAACAGAGAAATTATTATTTTACACAATCCAAAGGTAAAACAAAGCATTTATCTTGTTGGGATAAAAAGTTAATTGCACTGTTAGGGAGAGCTCAATTGGTTTCTTTTGCTAAGCGTTCTATGTAGGATAACCTTTGTCACATTTTATATTGAATTCACAACTATGAAACTTAAAAACTTGTAGCTACTACTGTTACTTACCCAACTCAGCTTATACAAAATAATTTTCTTAGGGAAAATTATGCCACTGTAGAACAAGAAAATCACTGACATATTATGTGAGCATGTCTTCCATGTAGAAGGGCACTATTGACAAATCCATTAGCCTAATATATTTTCAGGGTTCTCATTTTAAGCTGTACGAGTTGCATATCAAAACTCCAGTTCACATTTGACTGCGTGGTTTGAAAGACATCATTCTACACTTAAAACTGCATTGTATAGAGATGATTGTGTTGTAGAATATTTTTATTTCTCTGATCTGTTCTGTTTAAGCTTATGGTGCATTACCAGCCAGTTGCAGGATCTGATGATTGGGGTTCAGCACCCACGGAGCAGGGTCGACCAAGAACTGTGAAGAGAGGAGTTGAGAACATCTCTGTTGACATTCATTGTGGTAATGTTAACCATTTATTTTTTCTTACCTTATGATGTATTTGTTTACTCCTTAAATTTTGACCTTTTTCTGTGGATTTAGATTACCTCAAGGTTTAAAAATCATCTTTAATCGTATGGGTTTATTCCAAGTTGAGATTAGCATCAATTTGTCTAAGAATCTTAATAGATGTAAAAATATCTTTTAAAACTGCTTAGCACATATGGGTAGGATGGGTAAAATTTGGCAATACTATTCATGATGTATGTAGCCTGCTCTCTAATGATTCAGAAAAATAAATGTGTGTGTGTGTGTACACACACAAAGAATCATAAAGCAAATGTAATTGTTAAAAAGCTGAATGTCTGTAAAAAGTACGTGGGAGTGTCTGTATTATGCTTTCTAGTTTTCTGTACATTTCTAGTTACTTAAAAATAAAAAGTTTTAAAAACCAGGCTGGGCATGGTAGCTCACACCTGTAATCCCAGCACTTGGGGAGGCCAAGGCAGAAGGATCACTTGAGCCCAGGAGTTCGAGACCAGCCTGGGCAATATGGTGAAACCCCATTTCTACAAAAAATACAAAAATTAACTGGGCATGGTAGCACAGGTCTGTAGTCTCAGCTAATTTGGAGGCTGAGACAGGAGGATCACTCGAGCCCAGAAGGTTGAGGCTGGAATGAGTGTTTATCATGCCACTGCACTCCAGCCTAGGTGACAGAGTGAGACTCTGTCTCAAAAAAAAAAAAAAGTTTTTAAAAACTGAAAAAAGGCCAGGTGTGTTGGCTCAGGGCTGTAATCCCAGCACTTTGGGAGGCCGAGGCAGGCGGGTCAGGAGATCGAGATCATCCTGGCTAACCTATTGAAACCCTGTCTCTACTAAAAATACAAAAAATTAGCCAGGCGTGGTGGTGTACGCCTGTAGTCCCAGCTACTCGGGAGGCTGAGGCAGGAGAATCACTTAAACCCGGGAGGCGGAGGTTGCAGCTAGCTGAGATCACACCACTGCACTTCAGCCTGGGTGACAGAGCGAGACTCGGTCTCAAACCAAAAAAAAAAAACCTGAAAAAAAAAAAAAGAACTTTTTTTTTTTTTTGGCATGAGCCACCGCACCCAGCCAAGTTTTCTTTTTCAGAGCTCAGAAAAAAAGAAAAAAATCCTGAAAAAAATTTTGCAGATTTATTTCAAGATAAATTAGAAACCAAGTAAAATCAGTGTATTTTTGCTACGTACTTAAAGGACTATTTTATATCTTTTAAATTATCTGTTCATCTTTTAACTTGCTCATATTTATAACCTTTTCATGATGAGTGGTATTAGAATACATGACTAATTATACAGAATAATTTTCTTTTTAATTTCATTTATAGGAGAACCTTTACAAATAGATCACTTGGTTTTTGTAGTCCATGGGATTGGACCAGCTTGTGATCTCCGCTTTCGAAGCATTGTACAGTGTGGTAGGTTTGCAAAGCATGTGAGAGAATATTAATCAGTGCTCTTGTGAGCTGAGATAAAGCCTTGTCTTTGGTCTGTTGTCTTAGCTGCATAAGAGGATTTAGAGAGTTAAAGACAGGTGGCAAGGTAGTAAAGCTTCTCAGCTTAGACCTGAAGTGCTAGGAAATTCCTGGGGCTAATAGTTTATACTCTTAACTAACTTGAATGAACAAGCAGTTAATCCCTATAAAATTGTTTTATGATGTGATAGTCCTGTTTCTAACCATTTCAAATTTACAGGGAACATAAAGATGATAGAGTTTAATGAATAACAGAAGCATCAATCATTTTTGTAATTCATACTGTGATAAACCTTTGATATTGTAATTGGAGGATTTAAGTCATTAGTATAACTAGATTTTGAAAGGTGTCCTCTAGGCTGGGCGTAGTGGCTCACACCTGTAATCCCAGCACTTTGGGAGGCCGAGGCGGGTCGATCACGAGGTCAGGAGTTCAAGACCAGCCTGGCCAAGATGGCAAAACCCCGTCTCTACTAAAAATACAAAAATTAGCCAGGCACGGTGGCAGGCACCTGTAATCCCAGCTACTCGGGAGGCTGAGGCAACAGAATCGCTTGAACTGGGAGGGTGGAGGTTTCAGTGAGCCAAGATCGGGCCACTGCACTCCAGCTTGGGCAACAGAGTGACACTGTGTCTCAAAAAAAAAACAAAAACAAAAACAAAAAGTGTCTTCTAAAACCTGATAGTATTCAAAGTTTAATTATTCCAATTAGGGTGTCTTATTCTACTGGCTAATGGTTCTTTTTTTTTTTTTTTTTTTTTTTTTTTTTTTTTTTTTTGAGACGGAGTCTCGCTCTGTCGCCCAGGCTGGAGTGCAGTGGCCGGATCTCGGCTCACTGCAAGCTCCGCCTCCCGGGTTCACGCCATTCTCCTGCCTCAGCCTCCGGAGTAGCTGGGACTACAGGCGCCCGCCACCTCGCCCGGCTAGTTTTTTGTATTTTTTAGTAGAGATGGGGTTTCACCGTGTTAGCCAGGATGGTCTCGATCTCCTGACCTCGTGATCCACCCGTCTCGGCCTCCCAAAGTGCTGGGATTACAGGCGTGAGCCACCACGCCCGGCCTCTACTGGCTAATGGTTCTAAACATAAACTAGAATTGTATTGTGGAAGGTTGAGATTGATGTGATACGAATTTCAAACAACAGTGTATTTTTTTTCTTTAAAGTATTGGGTGGTGCTATTTATAAGAACCAGGAAGTTAGGATAGGAATTCAACTGCAAGACTGTTGTTGTATTGTCATGTGATTAAAAAAAAAAAAATTGTAACAGTTCCCATGATGCTGACGTTTTGAAGTTAGCCTTCTTTTTTTTCATGTTCCTTTTTTTTTGTTTTTAAATATACTATTTTTTTTTCCTGAGACAGAGTTTTGCTCTCTTGCCCAGGCTGGAGTGTAGTGACGTAATCTCAGCTCACTGCAACCTCTGCCTCCTGGGTTCAAGTGATTATCCTGCCTCAGCCTCCTGAGTAGCTGGGATTACAGGTGCACATCACCATGCCTGGCTAATTTTTGTATTGTTAGTAGATGGGGTTTCACCATGTTGGCCAGGCTGGTCTCAAACTCCCGGCCTCATACGATCCACCCACCTTGGCCCCCCAAAGTGCTGGGATTACAGGCATGAGCCACTGCTCTTGGCCTGAAGTTAGCCTTCTTTTGATGAAATATTTTGTACGGTAAAAGCAAGTTGTTAGGCCAGGTGTGGTGGCTCACACCTGTAATCCCAGCACTTTGGGAGGCCAAGGCAGGCAGATCACCTAAGGTCAGGAGTTCAAGACCAGCCTGGCCAACAGGGCAAAACCCATCTCTACTAAAAATACAAAAATTAGCTGGGTGTGGTGGTATGCGCCTGTAATCCCAGATCCTCGAGAGGCTGAGGCAGGAGAATTGCTCAAACCGGGTAGGTGGAGGCTGCAGTGAGGTGAGATCTCGGCATTGCACTCTAGCTTGGATTATAGAGCAGTACTCCATCTCAAAAAAAAAAAAAGTTAGTAAAGAAACATCTTTTCCTATATGCATTCATAATTTTTCCTGAATACCACTTTATTTTTGACAGAAGTCAGTATGTGTTCTGTGCAAATGTAGTTAGAGTATAATTACATGATTTGTTGCATCCAGATTCTACAGATTTGTTACTTCATTGTTGATGCATAAGTTAATTTTCTTTTCCAGTTAATGATTTTCGCAGTGTTTCCTTGAACTTGCTACAGACACATTTTAAGAAAGCCCAAGAAAATCAGCAGATTGGGAGGGTAGAATTTCTTCCAGTCAATTGGCACAGTCCTTTGCATTCTACTGGTGTGGATGTGTGAGTAATACTTAATACCTTTGAGTTGTTAGCTGTGATAATAATGTATTTTCTGATCATTGCTATGCTTGGGGACATTTTTATGCTATAGCTGGCTGAATATTTAAAATTTCTTAGAGATATGCTATTAAATACTGATCAGTCCCTTGGTTTAATTAACCCTGGTTAGGAGTAGAGAGCTGTGTGTATCTTCAGTATGTTTTACTGGCTCACTAGTATTTACTATTACAGCTTCATTGTATCTTTAACATTAAAGCCAAATGTTGCTATCTTCCCATAGTGTATAACCATTTCCATTTTCAGATGTCAAAAGCCATGCATACCCCAAGATGTACAAAGTATTTTGTTATTCCTTTTGTTATTATATTTAAATAATATTTGTCCAAATTTAGAAAAAAGGGAGGATTTCTCAAACATAAAACTATTAGCATTTATAACTTAGGGAATAATTGGTACAGTGACTTTGAAGTGACGGCTTTCTTAAGGTACAAGCCCATTAGTTTTGTTTGTAAATTTTATGGTAATGACAGAGAAGGTTGCTTAAATTGAGGATATGGGGCTCTCCAGCAAGTAGTGTGTTTCTAATATAGTTCTAGAATAGAACCAGGAGATGCAGGAAGTAGTCAGCATTGTTTCATGAGCTGACCATGCTGGTCTCAGAAATGGCTTTTCTGATTCTGTGTCTCAGTTCTCAGTACACTATGATTTGGGTATATTCATTTGCCAAACACTTCATTGTGGTGGGGTTCGGATTCTTTAATATTTGAGCAAATGCTAACAGGTTACTAAGGGCATAGCCCTTATAAATTGCAGAAGTAGTTGTATACTTGAATCTTTCTGGGAATTTTAAGAAACCTTTAACTGGTTATTAGATTTTGTCATGTGGTCTTCCTCTGCCAGATACAAATTCTATTTGCTTTTGGCCCCTGGCACTCACACCTTTTTCTGCTTTTAGAAATTGTGCATTGAGAGAGGGAGCTCTTTATCGTTTGACATGTAATCAAGAAACCTTACTGCTGAGAATTCCAGGAAAAGCCTTTTATATTTTTTGTTTTGTCTTTTTAGAAAACTTTTTTTATTAGAGATAATTTTGTTCACAGAAATTGTATATATGATGAATCCTTGTGTACTGATTACCCAGCCCCAACAAGCCTCAACACATGGCTGGTTCTGCCTCATCTGTATCTTCATACCCTATCTACTGCCCTTTCATGCCATATGGTTTTTATCTTAGACATCCTGTAATTTCATCTGTAAATGTTTCAGTTTGTATCTTTTTTTTTTTTTGGAGTGCAGTGGTGTGATCACAGCTCACTGCAGCCTGGATCTCCTCGGGCTCAGGTTATCCTCACACCCCAGCCTCCCAAGTACTGCTGGGACTACAGGCATGTGGCACCACTCGCAGCTGATTTTTTTCCTTTTTTTTTTTTTTTTTTTTGAGATGGAGTTTCGCTCTTGTCTAGGCTGGAGTGCAGTGTTGTGATCTCAGCTCACCGCAACCTCTGCCTCCCGGGTTCAAGCAATTCCCAGCCTCAGACTCCCGAGTAGCTGGGATTACAGGCATGCGCCACCACGCCCGGCTAATTTTCTATTTTTGGTAGAGACGAGGTTTCTCCACGTTGGTCAGGCTGGTCTCAAACTCCTGACCTCAGGTGATCTGCCCGTCTTGGCCTCCCAAAGTGCTGGGATTATAGGCGTGAGCCACCGTGCCTAGCCTGATCCAGCTGATTTTTCTATTTTTTGTGGAGTTGGGCTTTTAACATGTTGGCCAAGCTGGTTTTGAACTCCGGTTTTGAACTCCTGGGCTCAAGCAATCTGTCTGCCTTGGCCTCCTAAAGTGCTGGGATTGCAGGTGTGAGCCACAGTGCCTGGCCTGAACAGTATATTTTATTTTTTATTTTATTTTATTTTTGAGATGGAGTGTCACTCTATCACCCAGGTTGGAGTGCAGTGGCATGATCTCAGCTCACTGCAACCTCTGCCTCCTGGGTTCTAGCAATTCTCCTGCCTCAGCCTCCCAGGTAGCTGGAATTACAGGCATGTGCCACAACCCCCAGCTAATTTTTGTATTTCTTAGTAGAGACAGGGTTTCACTATATTGGCCAGGCCGGTCTCAAACTTCTGACCTCGTGATCTACCCGCCTCAGCCTTCCAAAGTGCTGGGATTACAGGTGTGAGCTACTGTGCCAGCCTGAACAGTTTTTTTTTTTTTTTTTTTTTTTTTTTTTGAGACGGAGTCTTGCACTGTTGCCTGGGCTGGAGTGCAGTGGTGCGATTTCAGCTCACCTCATCTTCCACCTCCTGGGTTCATGTGATTCTCCAACCTCAGCCTTCCAAATAGCTGGGATTACAGGTACACATCACCACACCCCGCTAATTTTTTGTATTTTTAGTAGAGACGGGGTTTCACTCTGTTGGACAGACTGGTCTCAAACTTTGGACCTCGTGATCTGCCCGCCTCAGCCTCCCAAAGTGCTGGGATTACAGGCGTGAGCCACCACACCCGGCCCTGAACAGTGTATTTTAAAGGACTTAAAAAATGTATAACCATAACACTATTATCACACTTAAAAATTTCTTAATGTCATCAAATACCTAGTCAGTGTTCAAATTTCCAGTTGTCTATTATATTTTATATACATATTTTTATATACATTAATTATATATACACATTAATTTTTATATACATATTTATATAATTACAAACACATTTTAAACTGGGATCCAAATAAGTCCATACATTGCAATTAGTTGATATATCTTTTATTATAAGTCTCTCTTGGGCTGGGCATAGTGGCTCATGCCTGTAATCCCAGCACTTTGGGAGGCCAAAGCAGGTGGATCATCTGAGGTCAGGAGTTTGAGACCAGCCTGGCCAACATGACAAAACCCCGTCACTACTAAAACTACAAAAATTAGCTGGGCATGGTGGCACATGCCTGCAATTGCTATGAGTTCGAGACCAGCTTGGTCAACATGGTGAAACCCTGTCTCTAGTAAAAATACCAAGAAATTAGCCGGGCCTGGTGGCAGGCGCCTGTAATCCCAGCTACTTGGGAGACTGAGGCAGGAGAATCGCTTGAACCTGGGAGGTGGAGGTTACAGTGAGCTGAGATTGTGCCACTGCCTGGGCAACAGAACGAGACTCCATCTCAAAAAAAAAAAAAAAGTCTCTTAATTTCTTGATTACCACTTACCTCTGTCTACATCTATTGTTTTCTTGTAGTTTATGTATGGAAGAAATGGGTTTGACTTGTAGGGTTTCATATTTTCTGAATTTTGCTGATCACATCCCTCTGGCTTCATTACACATGTTCCTTTGTCCTCTTTTTGTTTTTTCCTATAAATCGACAATTTTTTCTTATAAAATGTTTAAGTCTAAGCTTGAAGGCTTAAAATTGGAAGTGGCTATTAAATGTATTTAGGTTTCCTGCTTAAATTATTTTTCCTTTTTTCAGAGATCTGCAGCGAATAACCCTGCCCAGCATTAACCGCCTCAGGCACTTCACCAATGACACAATTCTGGATGTCTTCTTCTACAATAGCCCCACCTACTGTCAGACTATTGTGGACACAGTTGCTTCTGAAATGAACCGAATATACACGCTTTTTCTGCAGAGGAACCCTGATTTCAAAGGGGGTGTATCCATTGCTGGTCATAGTTTAGGTAACAAAATGAATTCTGTGTGACCAGAGAAGACTATCACATTTTAAAGACACCTGTTTTTGAAGCACAGTGTCTTTTATCAGTAGGAAATTCAGAGGTCTGGAAGTGGTCTCTGATCAAGAAATTTGGAAGGGGTTGGAAGGGTGGTGGTAAATTGGAAAGAAAGACTTCTTGCTGTGTAGATTTGCTTACATGTGTAATTGGCTTATGACTTTTTTGTATAACAGACAGCCATTTAGTGCTAATGCTTAGAAATTGTCCCTTCTTCTATTTTACTTATAGGTTCGCTTATATTGTTTGATATCCTAACAAATCAGAAAGATTCTTTGGGGGATATTGACAGTGAAAAGGTAATTTAGATGTTCAGCTAGGTTTTCTTGTAGTTTTCTTTAGTAAGGATTTATAGATTTTAGACTTATTTTTTGTTTTTAGCTGAGTTTAGTTTCATGTCATGACATTACGTTTACACTTATTTCCATTTTAACAGACTTTTAATTATCTCTGTCATTCTTGGATTATAGAAGCAAGATAATAATATGCTTCTACAAATAATAATTGTTTAGTCTATCTTATTTTCTTTTGTGAACATGCACTGCTGGTCAAGTGTGGTGGCTCATGCCTATAATCCCAGCACTTTGGGAGGCTGAGGCTGGTGGATCACCTTAGGTCAGGAGTTCAAGACCAACTTGGCCAACATGGTGAAACCCCATCTGTACTAAAAATACAAAAATTAGCTGGGCATGGTGGTGTGTGCCTGTAATCCCAGCTACTTGGGAGGCTGAGGCAGGAAAATCGCTTGAACCTGGGAGGTGGAGGTTGCAGTGAGCAGAGATCGTGCCACTGCCTTGCAGCCTGGGTGACAGAGTGAGACTCCGTCTCAAAAATATGCACTGCTGAGTTACGGAATCATTGAGCTAAATGAAGTTTGCATATGAACAAATGAATGAATTGGCTACAAATTGATATGATTTTTTTTTTGTTTGTTTTTTGTTTTTTTTTTTGAGACGGAGTCTCGCTCTGTCGCCCAGGCTGGAGTGCAGTGGCGCGATCTCGGCTCACTGCAAGCTCCGCCTCCTGGGTTTACGCCATTCTCCTGCCTCAGCCTCCTGAGTAGCTGGGACTACAGGCGCCCGCCACCACCGCGCCCGGCTAATTTTTTGTATTTTTAGTAGAGACGGGGTTTCACCGTGGTCTCGATCTCCTGACCTTGTGATCCGCCCGCCTCGGCCTCCCAAAGTGCTGGGATTACAGGCGTGAGCCACCGCGCCCGGCCAAATTGATATGATTTATAGAAACTCTGTTCGAAAGTATTGGGGAACTTGATGTTTAAACATTTTTAGTAAAAATTCCTATAACCATGTATCATCTATAGGATTGATTTGGTACCTATTTCTCCTGTTGGACCATGAGTTCCTCCAGAGCAGAGCTTTTGTCTTAGACTGTTTTATTGCTATTTTTTTTTTTTTTTTTTTTTTTGGAGATAGTCTCGTTCTGTCGCTCAGGCTGGAATGCAATGCAGTGGCACGATCTTGGCTCACTGCAACCTCCGCCTCCAGGGTTCAAATTATTCTCCTGCCTCAGCCTCCCCAGTAGCTGGGATTACAGGCACACGCTACCACACCCTGCTAATTTTTGTATCTTTAGTAGGGTTGGGGTTTCATCATGTTGGTCAGGCTGGTCTTGAACTCCTGACCTTGTGATCTGCCCACCTCGGCCTCCCAAAGTGCTGGGATTACAGGCGTGAGCCACCATGCCCAGTCTAGACTGTTTTATTTCTTAAGCACCATTTTCCTAATTTCTTAAGCACCGAGCTCCCTTAAAATTCAGCAAATGTTTGTTAATGATGATGAATATTTTACTCATTTCTTTCAAAACATATTTTCAATTGAAGTCGCAAAACCTTGGAACCTCTTAATTTATATCTTGCATAAATGACAGTTTGTTAAAGTTAAGATACATTGCTGTGGAAATCTATGTATTTCTTTACTGCAAAATAGTATAAAGGAAACTAAATGAATTTTGAAAATATGAGCTTTATAATTTAATTTTTAGGATTCGCTAAATATTGTAATGGATCAAGGAGATACACCTACACTAGAGGAAGATTTGAAGAAACTTCAGCTCTCTGAATTCTTTGATATCTTTGAGAAGGAGAAAGTAGATAAGGAAGCTCTGGTAAAAATAATCTTTTAAAACTTTATGCCAAGCCATTTTCAGTATTTTTATTGTTCATCATGTTTACTAAGTGCATACCCTTTAGACACTTTTTAGTCATAAATACTTTATCATTAATGTTCCTTAGCATTATTTATTTGCTTTTTATCATATCAAGTGACCTTTGCCTTGTTCGAAGTTCAAAGTTCAGATGGCCATATTGATATTCATAGAGCAGTGGAGCAGACTAACCAGTACGGCTCATAGAAAACATGAGTGCAAGAACAAACAAATAAATAACCATTAGCTATTCCAACTCTAATTTTCTATTGTACTTTCAAGAGCTCTACTGTTATTTGCTTGTTTATTTTTTATTTATTTATTTTTTGAGTTGGAGTCTCACTCTTGCCCAGGCTGGAGTTCAATGGTGTGATCTTCAGCTCACCGCAGCCTCTGTCTCTGGGGTTCAAGCAGTTCTTCTGCCTCAGCCTCCCGAGTAGCTGGGATTACAGGTGCCCGCCACCATGTCTGGCTAATTTTTGTATTTTTAGTAGAAACGGGGTTTCACCATGTTGGCCAAGCTGGTCTCTTGGCCAGGCTGGTCTGGAATTCCTGACCCCATGATCCACCCACCTTTGCCTCCCAAAGTGCTGGAATTACATGTGTGAGCCACGGTGCCCAGCCAGCTTGTTTATTTGTTTTTTGTTTTTTCCACTTTTGTTTGGCCTTTTTCTGGTTTGTGATACATTCACTCATGTAACAGATATTTAGAAAATGCTTACTATACCAAGTACCGGATAGACTGGTAAATAAGACATATGATCCCTGACCTCATAGTGTTTATAGTTTACTGGGGAAGACACATATTAAATAATCACACACATCATTGCAATTACAATAAGAACTAAGTAGGGAAAGTACACCGTATTGTAAGAATTAACCTGGTCTCAGAAGGTGCAGGAAGGCTTCCCTAATAAGTGACAGTTGGCCAGGTATGGTGGCTCACACCTGTAATCCCAGCACTTTGGGAGGCCGAGGTGGGCGGATCACGAGGTCAGGAGTTCGAGACCAGCCTGGTCAACATGGTGAAACCCTGCGTCTACTAAAAATACCAAGAAATTAGCTGGGCCTGGTGGCAGGCACCTGTAATCCCAGCTACTTGGGAGGCTGAGGCAGGAAAATCGCTTGAACCTAGGAGGTGGAGGTTGCAGTGAGCTGAGATCGTGCCACTGCACTCCAGCCTGAGCGACAGAGCAAGACTCCGTCTCAAAAACAAAAAAAAAAAAGATGAGTGACACTTGAGATCTTCATTGTTAGTCTGTTGCGTACTTGTGTGTTTGCTGTATGTTCTCAATGCTTGCATTCATGAGCAGGAGTATAATCCTCCTCAGGCATGTGACATCTAAGTCAGTATAGAAATCAAGGAAGATTTTTATGTCCTGAAGTCCTTACATACCCAACCTCTCTGGGTTTTTTTTTTTTTTTTTTTTTTTTTTTACAATAACACAATGTTGTCTGTATTATTGTAACGTTGATATTATAAGTATTGATATTTTCTATTCTTTTTTAGGGTGTTTCATGAATAAAACAGGTCCTTTTTTCTGGAAGTTATTATATGATGTTTTACTACTAGAGAGACAGGCGGCAACAGAGTGCCTAGGTCTTAATCCTCTTAGGGGACAGGATTGATTTTATTTTGTCTAGAAATAAGAAAGACTTGGTTTTCTGTGCATAGGCTTTATGTACAGACCGAGATCTTCAGGAAATGGGAATTCCTTTAGGACCAAGAAAGAAGATATTAAACTATTTCAGTACCAGAAAAAACGCAACGGTATGTGCCTAATACAGCTTGTTGGACCAAGCAATTCTTTGATGTCCATAGTGTATCCTTGTGTTTTGCGGGATGTTTATTCTGGGAAGTCAAGCAGTTTTTTGGTAATGGATCTTTGGCTCTTTTTTTTTTTTTTTTTGAGACGGAGTCTTGCTCTGTCACTGAGGCTGGAGTGCAGTGGTGTGATGCCAGCTCATTGCAACCTCTGCCTCCCAGGTTCAAGCGATTCTTTTGCCTCAGCCTCCTGAGTAGCTGGGACTACAGGTGCTCGCCACCTGCGCCTGGCCAATCTTTGGCTCTCTTTCTAGAAATTAAACACATTTTCTTTTTTACATCCTTTTTTTTTTTTCTTTTTCTTTTTTTTCTTTTTTTCTCTTGAAATGAAATCTCGCTCTGTTGCCTGGGGTGGAATATAGTGGGTGATCTCAGCTCACTGCAACCTCCACCTCCTGGGTTCAAGCGATTCTCCTGCTTCATCCTCTTGAGTAGCTGGGATTCCAGGTGCGCACCACCATGCCCAGCTAACTTTTTGTATTTTTAGTAGAGATGGGGTTTAACTATGTTGGCCAGGCTGGTCTTGAACTCCTGACCTCAGGTGACCCACTTGCCTCAGCCTCTCAAAGTGCTGGGATTACAGACATGAATAACCGCTCCTGGCCCGTCTTTTTTTACGTCCTTAAAAGTGTCATTAGCTTCAGAAGTCTTCTTTCCTCTGGAATTCTCCTTCCATTTATTTATTTATTTTTTTGCTTTTTTTATTTTCATGAGAGCTTTACCAATATATAATTCACATCACATACCATAAAATCCCCCCTTTTAAAGTTTACAATTTAATGGTTTTTAGTATATTCATAGAGTTTTATAACCATTACCACTATCCAATTTCAGCACATTTTCATTCTCCTTTAGGGAAACCCCATACCTATTTGCTGTCGCTCCTCATTGCTCCCTGCCCCCAGGGAGTCAACCACTAATTAGAGTCAACCACTAGTCTACTTTCTGTTTCTACAGATTTGCTTATTTTGGACATTCCGTATAAATGGAATCATACAATATGTGACCTTTTGAGCCATGTGACTGGTTTCTTTCACTTAGCATAATGTTCTCAAGGTTTACCTATGTTGTAACAGTACTTCCACATTCAGTTCTTCTGGTCACTGAATTTCTCTTCCATGTCTTATTAGTTAGTTCTTTTCTTTTCTTTCTTTCTTTTTGAGACGGAGTCTCGCTCGTTGCACAATCTTGGCTCACTTGCAACGTCCGCCTCCTGAGTTCAAGTGATTCTCCTGCTTCAGCCTCCCAAGTAGCTGGGATTACAGGTGTGCGACACCACACCCAGCTAATTTTTGTATTTTTAGTATGGGGTTTCACCATGTTGGCCAGGCTGGTCTTAAGCTCCTGACCTCAAGTGATCCGCCCACCTCAGCCTGCCAAAGTGGTGGGGATACAGGCATGAGCCACCATGCCCGGCCAGTAGGTAGTTCTTTTCCAACTTTTTAGCAGCTGGCTCAGTTCTTTTTTTTTTTTTTTTTTTTTTTTGAGACAGAGTCTGGCTCTGTCGCCCAAGCTGGGGTGCAGTGGCCAGATCTCAGCTCACTGCAAGCTCTGCCTCCCGGGTTTACGCCATTCTCCTGCCTCAGCCTCCCGAGTAGCTGGAACTACAGGCGCCTACCACCTCGCCCAGCTAGTTTTTTGTATTTTTTAGTAGAGACGGGGTTTCACCATGTTAGCCAGGATGGTCTCGATCTCCTGGCCTCGTGATCCGCCCGTCTTGGCCTCCCAAAGTGCTGGGATTACAGACTTGAGCCACCGCGCCCGGCCTGGCTCAGTTCTTTTTAAAGACTCAGTTCTTGGCCCAGCCCATTGACATCCTACTTGATTACAGAGGCACAGCACTTCATAGAACTCTAGCAGTCCTCAGCATTATCTTCCCACATACCCTGCTATTGTTTTCTCTTATGATTGTTGCCTAAAGTTTCAACTGCTGCCAAAATGGCTATGTATGACTTTCATCATTTTAGAGCATGTAAGAATGTCAGTTAACAATTTAAGGCAATAATTTAATCTTGTTTTCTGAGGAAATCTTCCTAGAATTTTTGGCTGCCATTTCAGAACTTTCCTAAGGGTCCTTTCAAACCAGTAGAAAACTATATAATCCTTTGTCTGTACTTTTACTATATAGTAGCTCCTCATAATTTTTTTTTTTTAAATAGAGACTATGTTGCCCAGGTTGGACTTGCACTCATGGGCTTAAACAATCCTCCTACCTACCTCAGGGTCCTGAGTAGCTGGGACTGCAGGTGCGTGCTGCCACGCCCAGCTTCTCCACATAACTATTTTTTATTCTTTAGGGTATTAATAGACCAACCCTGCAGCCTGCTTCAGGGGCAAACATCCCCAAAGAATCTGAGTTCTGCAGTAGCAGTAATACTAGAAATGGTGATTATCTGGATGTTGGCATTGGGCAGGTAACTAATTCTCTTTGATCATTTTACCGCCTGCTATTGGTATGGTAGAAACAGATGTAACTTTTGTTATTAATGAGAGATGCTTTTATTTTCCTCCTTTGAGGTGTCTGTGAAATATCCCCGGCTCATCTATAAACCAGAAATATTCTTTGCCTTTGGATCTCCCATTGGAATGTTCCTTACTGTCCGAGGACTAAAAAGAATTGATCCCAACTACAGATTTCCGACGTGCAAAGGTTTCTTCAATATTTATCACCCTGTAAGCATTGTATAGCTATTGTGGTTTTACCTAAATAACAGGGCTTATTGTTAAAGAACATAGGATTTTCTGTTGTGTTGATTTTTTTTTCCTATTCCATTCTCTAGCAATGAGACAACTTATAATAGTATTGATTTAGAAGTGATGGAACAGAGCTGTACATTTTTTTAAATGAACTTATGATTATTCTTGCTTAACATATATAGTTCTGGTTGTGCATGGTGGCTCATGCCTGTAATCCCAGCACTTTGGGAGTTCGAGGCAGGAGGATTGCTTGAGCCCAGGAGTTGAAGGCTACCTCAGGTATTGATTTTTTTTTTTTTTGAAACAGGGTCTTGCTCTGTCACCCAGGCTGGAGTGTACCTCAGCCATGATTGCACCACTGCACTCCAGCCTGGGTGACAGAGCGAGACCTCATCTCAAAAAAAAAAAAAAAAAAGTTACATAGTTTCCAGACTGTACTCAGCAGAGGTAAATGTAGCTCTTGTTTTTTCTATGTAGTTTGATCCTGTGGCCTATAGGATTGAACCAATGGTGGTCCCAGGAGTGGAATTTGAGCCAATGCTGATCCCACATCATAAAGGCAGGAAGCGGATGCACTTAGGTAAGTCTGAGCATAGAACTTGATAATTCTAGACCTTTTGGCCAGTGCAAAGGGCATCATTCACTCTGTTCAGCTGTGTTGGACCCTAAACTCTTTGTAAGTCATTTAATGTTCTTTATTTATATGTTTCAGAACTGAGAGAGGGCTTGACCAGAATGAGTATGGACCTTAAGAACAACTTGCTAGGTTCGCTGCGGATGGCCTGGAAGTCTTTTACCAGAGCTCCATACCCTGCCTTACAAGTTTCAGAAGCGGCAGAAGAAACTGAAGCAGAACCTGAATCAACTTCAGAGAAGCCTAGTGGTCAGTGACACTGTACACGTTGACCAATGCCAGATAAGAGGGATGCCATGGTGTGGTGTTTTTTTTTTTTTTTTTTTTTTTTTTTTTTTTTTTTTTTGAGATGGAGTCTCGCTCTGTCGCCCAAGCTGGAGTGCAGTGGCGCGATCCTGGCTCACTGCAAGCTCCGCCTCCTGGGTTCACGCCATTCTCCTGCCTCAGCCTCCCAAGTAGCTGGGACTACAGGCGCCCACCACCGCGCCCAGCTCATTTTTTGTATTTTTAGTAGAGACGGGGTTTCACCGTGGTCTCGATCTCCTGACCTTGTGATCCGCCTGCCTCGGCCTCCCAAAGTGCTGGGATTACAGGCGTGAGCCACTGTGCCCGGCCGGTGTGGTGTTTTTCATAGTTAATTTAATTTAACATTTAATTTCATAGTTAATATTGCATTATTTTGCTTTAGTTTTCAACTTCTAAAGAGCTCTATTCCTGCTTGCATTTAGTATAAACCCAAGGCAAATGACCTAGCTATCAATGGTATAGGTAATGAGATGTGTTGCACAAAAGCAGAAAAGGGGATTGGACAAAATTACTGTGACGTGAGAAGGAGCTTGAAGGAGATTGAGAGGAGGAAGATGGGAGAGAGCTCTCTGAACAGAGAGAGAGAACAGTTTACTCTCTGCGGTAAACTTGGAGTATGAGGAGAAGTTAACAGGATAACCCTGAAGGCCAAAGGTTTTAGATTCTTATTATGGTTCTTCCATATCCAGATGTTAACCCAGAAGAGACCTCTGTGGCAGATAAAGAAGAAGTCCTGCCTATCAATGTGGGGATGCTGAATGGAGGCCAACGCATTGACTATGTGCTACAGGAGAAGCCTATTGAAAGTTTTAATGAGTATTTATTTGCTTTACAAAGCCATCTGTGCTACTGGTAAATGTTGTTTATTTTTGTTTGTTTTGTTTATTTACCTGTTTCATAGATATTTGATAGATGTAGAAAAAGGAGGATAGGCCAGGTGCATTGGCTTAGGCTTATAATCTCAGCACTTCGGGAGGCCAAGGTGGACGATTGCTTGAGTTCAGGAGTTTGAGACCGGCCTGGGCAACATAGCAAGACCTCATCTCTACAAAAACTAAATTAGCTGGGCATGGTGGTATGCACTTACAGTCCCAGTTACTTGGGAGGCTGAGGCAAAAGGCTCGCTTGAGCCTAGGAGTTTGAGGCCACAGTGAGCCATGATCACACCACTGTACTCTAGCCTGGGTGACAGAGCAAGACCCTGTTTCAAAAAAGAAGACCTGTGTGCCTTTGGGATTAAAATGACTTCTCATTTAGACAGCACAAGCACAATCATGTCATTTCATGTCATTTCAAGAATCTGGTTTAAACACACTGTTACTTTATTTTGCAGCTGGGTAGAACATGGATGAGGCTAATGATGCCAACAACCATAAATTCAATTAGCTTCGTGTTAAAAATGTGTCTTTTGGCCATTTAGGTGCACATGAATGAACTGGAACAAATATTACTGTCATTATAATATGACAGAATTAATTATTATTTTATTTTATTATTTGAGACAGGGTCTTGCTGTGTCACTCAGGCTGGAGTGCAGTGGCATGCTCATAGTTCACTGCAGCCTTGACCTCCTGGGCTCAAGTGATCCTTCCACCTCAGTCTCCCTAATAAGTAGGATGACCGTTGTGCACCACCATGCCCAGCTAATTTTTGTAGAGACAGGGTTTCGCCGTGTTGCCCAGGCTGGTCTCAAACTTCAAGCAATCAATCCGTCTCCGCCTCCCAAAGTGCTGGAATTACAGGCATCAGCTACCACGTCTGGGAAGAATTATTATTAAATATAATTGGTTACCTGATGGATTGTAGAATGGATTAATGTGGTTATTGAAATTCAGGCCGGATATGGTGGCTCATGCCTACGATCCCAGCACTTTGGGAGGCTGAGGAAGGAGGATTGCTTGAGGCCAGGAGTTGAAGGCTGCAGTGAGCCATGATGGTGCCACTGCACCCTAGCCTGGGTGACAGAGTGAGACCATGTCTGAAAAAAAGAATAGTATAAAAGAATACAAATTAATCCCTGAAGAAGTTTTCATAAAAATAAAGCAAGGAAAATAAGGTGGGTCAGAGATAAGTGTTTTAAAAATGAAAGCTCAGACCATTTAAAAATGAAAGTGGCCAACATGGCGAAATCCCGTCTCTACCAAAGATACAATTAGCCAGGTGTGGTGGTGCATGCCTGTAGTTCCAGCTACTAGGGAGGCTGAGACAGGAGAATTGCTTGAACCTGGGAGGCAGAGGTTGCAGTGAGGCGAGATCGTGCCACTGCACTCCAGCCTGGGTGACAGAGTGAGACTGCATCTCAAAAAAAAAAAAAAAAAGGCAAGCTCAAAGGTCCTAAGAAGAATTTTTCTCTTGAATTCTGATAAGGAATTATCTGATGCAGTCACTATCATTTGTATGTAATAAATACAGTAGAGGCCATGACATAAAATCAAAGTGCAGTTCATTAAAAGCAATCTTGTAAGGGACTAAAATAATGCTAAGAATGATCTCTGGTGATCTGGCTTGATAGAAAAGAAAGAAGCGTTCTTTTAATATTTTTGTGTGGGCAGCACATTCATATGGTTTGAAATTCAAAGAAAGAAAAATAATGAAAAGCTTCTTTTTAATTTTGTTCCTTGCAACTAGTTTCTTCCCCATATACAGCTACTGTAAAACATCTTCTAGCCATCCATTTTATGCCTCCATAATAAATATATGTATATGAATATATTCTTTCCCTTCTTTTAAAAATATAAATAGTGTCATATTAAAGACAATGTTCTGTGCCTTGTTTTTTCTACTAGTATATCTTGGCATTTTTTAACCTATTATATGTAGTTTCCTCATTTTTTTTAGCTACATAGTCTTCCATTGTCTAAATACACCATAATTTATTTAAGCCGTCCTCTACTCGTGGACTTTCAGCTTTCCTTTTCTTTTGCACACACCTTGTTCATGTCATTTCACCTACTCATGAGTATATCTGTAATGTAAAATACTTCAAATCGGAATCAATGGCATAAAGGGTATACACATTTGTAAAATTTGATAAATATTGCCAAATAAGAGGTTGTACCTTTTTATATTCCCAGCAATAATGTATGAAAGTGTGTGTTTCTCCACAGCTTTTCCAACAGTTTTAATAATTTTAAATCTTTGCCAATTTGTTGGGTGAAAAATGTACAATATACTGCACATATTAAAAGAATACACATTTGATGAGTTTTGACATGTATACACCTGTGAAGCCGTCACTATAATCAACTTAACATATTCATCACTCTCAAAAGTTTCCTTGTGCCTTTTGTAATCCCTTCCTTCTTTTCCTCTCTCCTCATTTCCAGGGAGCCACTGATCTGTCACTGTAGTTTGCTTATGACTTGTATTTGGAATCCTACAGTATATACTTTTGCTGTTTGGCATTTAGCTCTTTTTTTTTTTTTTGAGACAGAGTCTTGTTCTGTCATCCAGGCTGGAGTGCAGTGACACAATCATGGCTCACTGTTGCCTAGATCTCTGGGCTCAAGGGATCCTCTTAGGCTCAAGGGATCCTCCCATCTCAGCTTCCTGAGAAGCTGGGACTGCAGGCATGTGCCACTGGGCCTAATTTTTTTTTTTTTAATTTATTTTCATAGAGATGGGGTCTCACTATGTTACCCCTGCTGGTGTCAAACTCCTGGCCTCAAGCAGTCCTCTTGCTTTGGCCCCCCAAGCTGTTGGGATTATAGACGTAATCCATGTTGTGTGTATCAATAGGTTGTTCCTTTTTATTGCTAAGTAGTATTCCATTATATTGATACATCACAGTTTATCCATTCACCTGTTGATGAATATTTGGATAGTTTCCAGTTTTGGGCTATTAACAAATAAAGCTGCTAGGAACGTTCTATAAGACTTGACCTGCACATATTCTTGGGTAAATAGGAATGGAATGGGTGGATGCTACATGGAGGTGTATCTTTGAAAGAAACTGCCGAACTGTTTTGCCACCAGCAGTTTACATCTCCATCAGCAGTGTTTGAGAGTTTTCATTTGCTCTGCATCAGAATTTTTTTTTTTTTTTTTTTTTTTTTGTGAGAGAGTCTCCCTCTATTTATCACCCAGGCTGGAGTGCAGTGGTGTGATTATAGCTCACTGCAGCCTCGACCTTGGACTCATGCCATCCTCCCATCTCAGCCTCCTGAGCAGCTGGGAGTAGCTAGGACCACAGGTGTGTACCACCATGCCCAGCTCATTTTTTAAATTTTTTTGTGGAAATGGGGTTTTGCCATGCTGCCCAGGCTGGTCTTGAACTCCTGGGCTCCAGTGATCCTCCCACTTTGCTTCCCAAAGTGTTGGGATTACAGGTGTAAGCCACCATATCTGGCCAACAACTTTTTTTTTTTTTTTTTTTTTTTTTTTTGAGAAGGAGTCTCACTCTGTTGCCCAGGCTGGACTGCTGTGGTATGATCTTGGCTCACTGCAACCTCTGCCTCCCAGGTTCAAGCGATTCTTGTACCTCAGCTTCCTGAGTAGCTGGGATTATAGGCATGCGCCACCATGCCTAGCTAAAATTTTTGTATTGTTAGTAGAGGTGGGGTTTCACCATGTTGGCCAGGCTGGTCTTGAACTCCTGACCTCAGGTGATCCACCTGCACCTGCCTCCCAAAGTGTGGGGATATAGGCGTGAGCCACTGTGTCCGGTCAAAATTTTTATTTTTATGTAATATAATGTGTTGACATTTGCTTTTTAGTTTCTGGAATTTGTGTCATACTCAGAAAGATCTTCCTGACTTTCTAAAAAAATTCTTACCACAGTTTTTGCTTGCTTGTTTTTGTTTTTTGAGATGGAGTCTCACCCTGTCGCCCAGGCTGGAGTGCAGTGGTGTGATCTTGGCTCATTGCAACCTCTGCCTCCCAGGTTCAAGTGATTCTCCTGCCTCAGCCTCCCAAGTAGCCAGGATTACAGGTGTGTACCACCACACCTGGCTAATTTTGTCTTTTTAGTAGAGACAGGGTTTCACCATGTTGGTCAGGCTGGTCTCAAACTCCAGCGATCCACCCACCTCGGCCTCCCGAAGTGCTGGGATTATAGGCATGGGCCACCGCACCCAGCCAACACAGTATATTCATATATATATATATGTATTTATTTATTTTTTCTTTTTTTAAGAAACAGGATCTTGCTATGTTGCCCAGGCTGGAATGCAGTGGCTTTTCACAGGCATGATCTTAGTGCACTAGGCCCTTGAATTCCTGGGCTCAAGCAATCCTCTTTCCTTGGCCTCCTGAGTAGTTGGGACTGCAGGTGTGCAACACCATGCCTGGCTATTCTAATATTTTATCATCTCATTTTTACATATAAATCTGATTCAGATTCAGGTCCTTTTTTCCCCACATGTCTCAACACTATTAATAGATTTGAGATTCTAACTTAATTAAATTCTTTGGTTTTTTTTCTGAGACAGAGTCTTGCTATGTCGCCCAGGCTGAAGTGCAGTAGTATGATCTTGGCTCACTGCAACCTCTGCCTTCTGGGTTCAAATGATGTTCCTGCCTCAGCTTCTTGAGTAGCTGGGACTATAGGCATGCGCCACCATGCCCAGCTAGTTTTTGTAGTTTTGGTAGAGATGGGGTTTCACTATGTTGGCCAGGCTGGTCTCGAACTCCTGACCTCAGGTGATCCACCTGCCTCAACCTCCCAGAATGTTAGGATTATAGGTGTGAGCCACTGTGCATGGCCACTTAATTAAATTCCTATACATAAATGGGACTATTTCTCAACTTCTTATTTATTGATTTGCTTATTTATGTATCATTTTAATATCTGATAGAGCTAATTCCCACTTGTTGATACAGGAATTTCTTAAGCTGGGGTCTGTGTCTATGAGTTTGTGGGAGATGAGGGAAGTCTATGAATCCAGTGAAATACACATTTATAATTGTGGTTGCAATGTGATCCTTTCTGGGGAGAAATCCATAATTTCATTAGATTCTCAAAAGGATGCATGACTCCATAAATGTTGAACCACAGATCTAGAAGAATTAGAGCCTTATATCCTTAAGGCAGTCCCTCATGAATGTTAATCTTTTTAAATCAAATTTCGTTATGAACTGTGGATGTAAGTAATTGCTTGTGCATACATAGAATAATATCTGGAAAATGCATGAGAAATTGATAACACTGGTTGTCAGAAGATGGGAACTGGTGGTGGTTGAGGAACAAAGGTGGGAGGGAGACTTCATTACTTTATTATATTTTTGGAATTTGGAACCTTATGATTGTATTACCTTTTCCAAAAAGTGCATAATATTTTAAAAATTAAGGTGACCAACTGGAAAACTCTTCAGTAGTGTCTCTAGAATGATCTCTGTGGAAAAGGAACAATTCTTGGTTATTTCTTACTGGCCTCTTTGTTTTTTTTTTTTTTTTGAGACAGAGTCTCACTCTGTGGCCCAGGCTGAAGCGCAGTGGCTCTCTGCAACCTTCGGCTCACTGCAACCTTCGCCTCCTGGGTTCAAGCAATTCTCCTGCCTCAGCCTCATGAATAGCTGGGACTATAGGCACATGCTGCCATGCCTGGCTAGTTTTTTTTTTTTTTTAGAGGGAGTCTCACCTATCACCCAGGCTAGAGTGCAGTGGCGTGATCTCAGCTCACTGCAACCTCCGCCTCCCACGTTCAAGCGATTTTTCTACCTCAGTCTCCCCGGTAGCTGGGACTACAGGTGCGTACCACCACACCCTGCTAATTTTTGTATTTTTAGTAGAGACGGGGTTTCACCATATTGGCCAGGTTGGTCTTGAACTCCTGGCCTCGTGATCCAACCACCTCGGCCTCCCAAAGTGCTGGGATTACAGGCGTGAGCCACCGTGCCTGGCCCTAGTTTTTGTATTTTTAGTGGAGACAAGGTTTCACCATGTTGGCCAGGCTAGCTCAAACTCCAGACCTGTAGTGACTTGTTCACCTCAGCCTCCCAGAGTGTTAGGATTACAGGCGTGAGCCACCGCACCTGGCCTTTCTTACTAGCTTTTTTATATTACTAGATTTAATGCCAGAGTTCTTTGCTAGGTCACCTTCCAAACCACTGCCAATTACATTACCTCTGAATCTAATTTCTTTGCAAAAGTGAAAAATAAACTTGCAAAATGGTTGTATGGATTAAATGAGATAATATATGTAAAACATTTGGCACAAATGTTAGTTCCTTTTCTCAATATAATTTTTTTCTTTATAGGGAGTCTGAAGACACAGTATTGCTGGTCCTCAAAGAGATCTACCAAACCCAGGGTATCTTCCTTGATCAGCCTTTACAGTAAAAATAACCCATCTATGCCTGCTTAATGTAAGTTTTAAAATGTCATGTATGTAGTGTAATTCTTACATATTAACATGTTATAATGAGCGATGGAGCCTCAAGCTCTTTGTAAATATACTTGCTATTGTCTATCACCAGGATCTAGGCTGCTATTCATTTTTAGAGGGACTGGTAGAAATTTATGGGGAAAAAAACACAGTAGCCCATTTAGAGGAAGATTAGTGTATGTCTGTTTTGCTAGAGATTTTGTCCAATGACACCTGTCATTTTTTAGGATCTAAACTCAGTCTTAATGGTTCTGTTACTAAGAATTGCTGTGGCAACAGTTATGATTTTAATTACCAACCACCCATCCTGAGATTTAAATTACTCAGCCTTTTAGATGTGAAATTACAAAGTCTGTATATTCGACTCTGGCATTCTCTGTGGTTGCCTTCCAGTTGTGACTGCAGCTCTTCTCCCACTTTCTTCCCTAGACGGACATTGAGGGATCCTTCCCCAGAAAATCCACCTGTTTGTTGCTGCAATTTTCCTCTCCTCAGCTGCGTCATTTCCTGCATGTTGGCTGCCACTTACTCACCACTGTGGTCTTTGGAAGATAATCTTCCTCTTTGGAAATGAATGGAAAAGCAAAAGGCCTTATTACTTTTAACCACTGGCTTCATATAAACACTTGCCATTTTTTCTTCATAGCTGGGGGTGGTTTGTATCTTTAATTCTTTGATGATAGTTTGTAGGTGCCACACTTTATTGATTAGTACTTGACATGGTGTATAGCCTATTTTGGGTTTGATTTGTTTTGGGTGGCGTAGACATGTTTTTAAGGAACTTATTGCTTATCTTTAGAAAATGTTCTAGTTTGGAAACAGATTCTTGAGATTTAGAAGGCATTTTGGAGTACACTTATCTCTTGTTTGTATTGAACTGAAGGCTAAGTCTCAGTGGATATGAAAAAGACTTTTGGGTGATTTATTTTTTAACCTGCATTTCTTTCTTATGTGTAGTATATGAAGAAAGACTAAAATGTAGCTTTAAAAAAGTGTTGTTTACTCTCTTAGAACTGACTGACAGACTTATTGCCAGAAATCACTGATGTTCATTGTTTTTGCAACTGTTTGAGCTGCTGTAAGAGTCTAAAGTTGACAAGTTAGTTCATGTTAGATGCATCTTTATAAAGCAAAGATGTTGTATATCCTAGGCCTCCCTTTTATATTTGATATAAGTTATTTGCTAATAGCTTCTATTCTTATGTTGAAAGTAGTTGTAAAAGCTGATGAACCTGAAATTACGTAGCCTGTACAGGCTGCTGAGGTTCTAAATAAAATCTTTTAGTGGTGCCTTTATGGTGAAACAGAATTTGTCACCTGCCATTTCTACTTGGGCTAAGGTAGTATTGTGTATCCTCTTTCCTTCTTAGGCATCCATAATCTGCAAAGCATATTTAAAAGGCTCTTGGCATAGGCAGCATTGGTTGGCAGGTAGGTTTGGCTAGGGGGAAATGTTTAACTTATTCTGAAAGAAAAACTTATTTCTGTAGGGTCCAAGAAACAGCTATTGCAGTCAGTGTCAGCCGAATCTGCAACATATGAAGTGAGGTTTACTTCTAAGAACATAAGTGACTGCACACTAATTTTGTCAAGGCATCTTTTCACTACTTTGCTGTAGATTTTTCTTCTTCATTGGTCAGAGTTTGTCACTGTCTTTGTAGTTCTCTTTATGATAGTCCTTTATACTTGCTCTCAGATTCCACAGACCTCTGTTTATAGAGTGGCAAAGGCAGGCGAGCTGTGGTTTACTGTTTATAAATTTTTTTATAAATGTTATGGTTTCCGAAGCCACTGGCATTTAATATTTACTAAGCCATTCCTTAGACAGCAGTGATCTTTATCCCTTTCTGGAGAGAAAAGGAAAATGAAGGGTAATTACTGTCACCATGGAGACTGTAGAGGTAAGGTTGGGGTATAGGTCAGGCCTGGCCTTTCTTTGTCATCTCCTTATAGCCTAATGCTAAGTATGCCACTAAGTTTCAGATATATGGAATACTTTATTTTTTAAAAAGTATATAAACTCTGAGTTATTGAGAATTAAGTATTCACTGTATATTAAGGGGAAGCTTTTGCCAAGTTGTGGTCTTCAAATTTATGTTTACTCTTCCTATTGGCAGAACAGGCGCTGTTTAAGAGTAAACCAAAGGATAAGCAGAGGGAGTCCCTGTAACCAAAGATGGACAGCATAGCCCTGGATAGCCAGATAAACTACTCTTTGTATTAAGGAATGTTTCTTTCCTAGTGGTGAAGGGTGGGTAACTGTGAAAGAACTTTGTATCTTGTCTATTCATGGTATTATAGCTGTATATTCCCAGCATAATAAGCTTGATTGAAATCCTGTATTTAGTCATATATTATTTGCACTGCTTCATTTGTATTATGTGCAATCTCTAGACCAAGCCTATTTTTAAAGTCTGGTATAGCATCATTTTGTACATATTCCCAGCTGCAGAACTAGTATCACTTATCTCAGCAAAAGAGATTGTTTGCATGGAAAGATTAATAGCACTGATTAGATTTCTAATATTTTGCACTTTTGAAATGTTTGTTTTTTACGTGATTATATTTAAAAATTTAGTAAATACTAAAATGGAACCATACTGACTAGTGGCCTACTTTTACCTGGACCCACCCATCACAAAGTCAAGAAAATCAATACAGTCACGATTTTATCTGCCTTTATGTATTACTAAAACAAATAAGTTTTGGGCAAAGAACTAATATGTAAGTAAGTTCTTTCCCGTTGACTGGTATTTTCATTGTCATAGGCAGAATTTAAGTTCAGAATTTAAAGCATGGCAATTATAAGAGACTTTCCCTTGGTATTTGTAAATATTAGCCAGTACTATAGATAACAGCAGTTGAATCACTTATGGCGGATGGGGAATTCAGTGTTTTGCTTTACTAAAGTTCCAGCCCCTTAATGTAATTTAAATATTTTAAAAAGCACACATTTACCATTTTATTTGAATATCAGGTTTACTGAAGGAAAAAGATAGATATATTGAAAATATAGGAAGATACACATAAAAGACAAGGTCATATTTAAAGTACAATCACAATAAAGAGAAAGGGAGCTATAGGTCCTACAGCATCAGTTCTGATGACATCTTGTAATTGTTCCTTATATCCCATTGTGAAGAAGAGGCAGAAAAAGATTTATCTGTCCTTCAGATGATGATACCTGTCATTTTTCTTTTCTGCCTTAGTCACTTGGCAGTGTTGGTGCATTTGAGCAGATCTTCAGTCATGAATGGAAGGAAGGAAGCTCGCGAGCACAGTTATGGTCAAATGAGGTAGAAATAGTCATCTGTTAGTAGTGCTGAAACCACACTCCTGACCATTTTCTTCTTTATTATTGTGTTCACTTAGTAATTCAACAAATTGTTTATACCCATGGTGTTCAAAATGTACAGCAGTACCAGATGGCTGGACTCAGATAAGATGTGCACAAAAGTGATAAATTACCCCAGATTCAACATTTTCCTATTTAAGGCTTGATGGAATTGTCATCAGAGAAGGTAAACAGAATCAAAGTAATTTAGTTGGCCATGTCCTAGATTTTAAGATCTTGAGCTATACGAAATGGAAATTAAGTTTTGATAATTAGCTTCTGAGATAAGATGGGGCTATGTAAAGGCTTCTTTGTGACAAGATCTTTCTAAGAATGGCGTTTAAATTAAATGTAAAAACACTGTAGATCTTCGGATATCAATCTGATAGACCAGATTTATAAGGTGTTGGACACCTTTGAAAGATCCTTTTACTAGAATGTATGGCATACAGTAGTAGAAAAGAACCGTAACTCCTCAAGATAGATCTGTGTGAGCAGGGACAAAAGTGTGTAATCATTTGGAGGCAGAATACAGTGTAGCTTATGTCCTCACTTGCACCTTGGAAGAGGAAAAAAAGGCCAGAATTTCTTGTCTTGTGCATGGTCCAGTTAGGAGGGCTAGTTCACCTATTTTCCATTAAGGTAGATTCAATTTTTTTTTTTTTTTTTGAAGAGGGTCTCGCTCTGTTGCCTAGGCTGGAGTGCAGTGGCACGATCTTGGCTCACTGGAACCTCCGCCTCCAGGTTCAAGCAATTCTCCTACCTCAGCCTCCCGAGTAGCTGGAATTACAGGCACATCGCCACTCCCGGCTAATTTTTGTATTTTTAGTAGAGACGGGGTTTCATCACGTTGGCCATGCTGGTCCCGAACTCCTGACCTCAGGTGATCCACCCTCCTCGGCCTCCCAAAGTGTTGTGATTACAGGCATGAGCCACCATGCCCAGCCAGATTCAATTTTTAAATATCAAAACAATAAGAATCCCCAGGCTTCTTCTGTGCAGTTGGAAGTGCAAGTTTGTCTTGAAATGGTTTATGGCATTCTGCATCAGTCAAAGGAGGATAATACTGCCGATAGCAGACATAGGCAAATGTCATTCCAATCATGGATCCAACTAGTACATCTGAAGAGAGTGGAAACAATGTCTTCTCTTAATATTAGGCTCCTAAATCCTACTACACATACATGTAGCGTAGAGGACCTGGCCCTCCAGGATACTCTACGGTGGTGCTTAAAATAACCTCAGTTCCAGATTTATGGTTTCTAAATAAAATATTTTTATTCTCAATTTTATCATAGTTACAGGATTATCATTGTCAGGTTGCTCTCTGAACACCAAATCAAAACACATCTTAAGTAAGTATAATAAGCTTTGTTCTGAGTGTACTAAATTAGAATTTTTCTAACTCAGAAGAGTGACAAAGGTCCACTTACTGCTATTCATCTACCCATTTTCACCATTTAAAGGGTCCTAGAGGAAGGAATAAAGTATTTTAAGGGTTGCTTCTCGCCGGGCGCAGTGGCTCACGCCTGTAATCCCAGCACTTTGAGATGACGAGGCAGGCGGATCACGAGGTCAGGAGATTGAGACCAGCCTGGCCAAGTGAAACCCCATCTCTACTAAAAATACAAAAATTAGCCGGGCGTGGTGGCACATGCCTGTAATCCCAGCTATTCAGGAGGCTGAGGCAGGAGAATCGCTCAAAAAAAAAAAAAAAAAAGTTGCTTCTCTTTGCAGAAAACTAGTTTATTTAAAATAGGGTTCCTGAGGACCTGTGGGCAGTACTTCCAACGTTTTTTTGGAATTGTGGTTTTGAAGGTATTCTATAATTTTTTATTTTTTTTAGACAGAGTCTCACTCTGTCACCCAGACTGGAGAGCAGTGGCGTGATCTCAGCTCACTGCAACCTCCACCTCCTGGGTTCAAGCGATTCTCCTGCCACAGCCTTCTGAGTAGCTGGGACTACAAGCATGTGCCACCATGCCTGGCTAATTTTTGTATTTTTATTTATTTATTTTTGAGACAGAGTTTTGTTCTCATTGCCCAGGCTGGAGTGCAGTGGTGCGATGTCGGCTCACTGCAACCTCTACCTCCCAGGTTCAAGCCATTCTCCTGCCTCAGCCTCCCAAGCAGCTGGGATGAAAGGCATGTGCCACCACGCCCAGCTAATTTTGTATTTTTAGTAGAGATAGCATTTCACTCTGTTGGTCAGGCTGGTCTTGAACTCCTGATCTCAGGTAATCCACCCACCTCACCCTCCCAAAGTGCTGGGATTACAGGCGTGAGCCACTGCGCCTGGCCTCAGTTTTTGTATTTTTAGTAGAGACGGGGTTTCAATATGTTGGCCAGGATGGTCTTGAACTCCTGACTTCAGGCGATCCGCCTGCCTCAGCCTCCCAAAGTGCTGGAATTATAGGCGTAGGCCACCACGCCCAGCCAGGTGTTCTACAATTTGGATATTTTACTTACTATAGCATTCAGCTTAAACTTGTTTGGTTTGATTATAATTTTACGTTTTCTTGAATTTTACTTATGTTTTTGAACAAAAGTCCTATGACAATGAACCTAATTTTTAAGAGAGTAAATTGAACTCTGAGGTTTTAAATTTCCTGTAGATGCAGTTTAACTTGAACTTACAATGCTTCAAATAATGGAAAAATTAGGATATCTTTGGTAAACTCTTTTTGTCTTATCTTTCCTATAATTTTAAATGTATATTCTTAGTATAGAACCCAGACCATCTATATTCATTATTTTGTTCATTCAGCAGATATTTAGTAACCGTCTCCTCTATGCTAGGTGCTAGGAATAAAATGAGTGAAATATGCAAGCTTCCATGGCTTGAGTACTTTGCTTACCTTGCCAGTGATGCTTGTAGTCACATGTGCGGGACAGTGCAATCACAGCTGCAAAAAGTAGAGGTGACAGAAAGGCACAGAACCTCCAAGATTTCCCACGGCCTTGTGGTGTGAAGCAGTGTAACTTCCCTGCCAGGTAGAAGGAAGCAAAGGCCAGACCAGCAAATGCAACTGGAACAAGAAAAACTTTTAAGTGGTGTGTCTTTTAAAGGAAGCTACCTCATTCATCCCCACATAGGAGGCTAGGAAGCATGAGTATGTTTTTATTTATTTATTTATTTTTGAGACAGAGTCTTGCTCTGTCATCCAGGCTGGAGTGCAGTGGCACCATCTCGGCTCACTGCAACCTCCACCACCCGAGTTCAAGCGATTCTCCTGCCTCAGCCTCCTGAGTAACTGGGACTATTTGCATGTGCCACCACGCACGGCTAATTTTTTTATTTTTAGTAGAGACGGGATTTCACCATGTTGGTTAGCCTGGTTTCGAACTCCTGGCCTCAAGTGACCTGCATGCCTTGGCCTCCCAATTGCTGGGATTACAGGTATGAGCCACCACACGCGGCCATGAGGATGTTTTAATCCTTTTTTGTGTATACTTCTAGTGTAAATCATTGTGAAGGAAAAGGAAACAAAAAGAAAAATGAAGGACTTAGTGCCCCAAAGTTCATGTTTTATCAGAGTATAGTTTTCAGAATACTAGCTATATGAATTAACTTGTTGATGCTTTAGTTTCCTCATCTATAAATGGGACTCATAAAAATAATAGTCCCCACCTCACTGGATTATTGTGAGCTATAATTAGGTAAATGAAAATGCTTCCAAGCACCTGACACACATACTCTTCGTTAAAGGTATTTTTACTGCTAGTACAAGATTGCAGGATCTAGGCAAATAATATAATAATAATTAACTGTGCAAATCTTATAAAGGTAAATTCTTTCTGTTCTGTAATATTTACCCAGATAGTCAAGGCTCAGACTTGCTAAACTGTGGAGTTACTAAAGAAGGGGCGGGGGGCAGGGGGCGGGGTTTCCAAATTCTAGAAACAAGAGTAGTCAGCTTTTCCCATCCCTACTAGCCTACTAGCTTTCTAGGTTAAATTCAATGACATGAAAACAAGCATAGGGGTAGAGTCCATATGATAGTCATACAGGAAGAATGTCCGCTGGGGAAGCTCTTTCGGCCCTCATTCACCACGTCCTTATCCCCTGTACACATCAAGTCAGAATGGGCTAGCCCATCAGGGAAGCAGCGGTAGAAGAAATCTGGGCGTGGCCTGGAAGCAAGAAGCATGGTTGGAACGTAAATCATTAACTCCAGAAATTATTTTTCAGTTGTAGCAGACATTAATAATCCTGTTAACTATTGGTCAAACAGTGCCCCAGGCAAAATAAAGTAACTGGATTAGTATAGTCACCACACTAAGAGAAAAGTCTTACTTCCAAGGTCAGCATTTAAATTAGGGGAAAACCCCACTCCAGTACATGATTAGTTTCTAGGGCAAACAGCAAATGACCCTGCAGCTTCAGGAGGTGCTCGAGAGGACACTGACCGGCTCTGCTGTGGCCGTTGGTGGGAAATGCTGTTCAGGGCAGAAAAGAGCCCAGGTGTCATCTGGAGGACTGAGGTATGGGGAAGGGAGTAAGCGTTGAATGAGAAAAGAAAAATCAGAGTGAAGATAAAGGGAAAAGAATGAGAAAGACGTGTGGTGGACACCACCACTGTCCTGGTGGGTAAGGGCTGAAGCAGATGCTGAGGTGGTTAGCTGTCGTCACTTACCTCCCTACGATCAGCTTTATTGTGTTGGTAAAGACGCCATTCAGAGCCAGGGCAAGGCTGGCAGCTGCAAAGCAAAGCCCTAAGTTAGAAGGATCTGCCTAGGAGGAAAGGCATGGTCATAGCCTCATTAAGAGAGCAGCCGTACTGTTTCTGAGATGGATAGAATCCAACAAGACCTGGGCCCAAAAATAATTAAGGTCTTCAGTGATCACTTTTGTAGTCGAGAACTTTTGTACTAGGCCAAAGACATTTCTAAAGTACAAATAACCCAGTGCATTTAGGCACAGGGCTGCCTGCGGTGTAGCCTGCATAACCAAGTCCCTGCAGTGCTATTTTCTTCTCCCGCGGGGATGGAGTTCCTTTAGGAATGCAGAACTCAGTGGCCTCCACACAGGCTCACCGTGGCTGAACCCCACAACGACTTCCTAGGTTCCCAGCACGAAGACACCGGCCAGAAAGGACTAGTGCTCACCCAGGCAGGCTTGTCTGCTGTCTCTTGTGTCTGCCTTCTTGAGAAATTTGGCCAGGAAGATCAGAGACAGTGGAGAAAGAAATGCAATAACCTGAATTAGAATGTCAGAGGTTAAAAACAATTTAAAAAAAAAAAAAAAAAAAGCCACACTCATGGTTAAAGTAGCTCCTACAGGAAAGAGGGACGTGAAACAGCAGGACTCACTAGCGCTAACATAAGGTGTCTGAAAGCGCATAACCGGGAGCCAGGCGGCGCCACCAGCGAACAGCAGCAACTGTGCGGCTCGGGCCCCGGTACCTCAGGCTGAGGCACAGAGCACCCGGGAAAACGTTGTATCAGCCGAAAGAGGCTCGGACATCCTCCTCTCTCAATCAGGATCTTAAACACTAGAGCCCTAGGAGGCGGAACCCAGCGCATAGCAGCGGAGTGGGTAGTGGGTCCCTACAGAGGCCGTCTCCACGGAGGAAAAAGCACAGGTGCCCGCGGGAAGCCCGGTTACGGGGAGGGAAGAGGGACGATCTTTCTCCACGCACAAACATCGGCTTGGTGGGGAAATACTCCGCCTCCACGTAGGGGTTCCGGTAGAGCCACATCTCCTCCGGCTGGATGAGTCTCTGGAACGGGGGGAGCAGCTCCGTCACCCTAGAGGGGAACAAAGAAGCGCAGAGCAGGTCGCCTGGCTTCCTCCCTGCTTCCCCACTGCCCGGCCCGCCGCCCCCTGCCGCCTGCCTGCCTGGGAAGCGGGGCCGCCCGGACCCGGCCGTGGATCTTACAGGAAGGCCGCGAACAGCGCGAGCCGCACGCCCACTTCGGCCCCAAAGGCCACCGCAGCCGCCGCCTTCCCCATCCGGCCGCGAGCGCCGAGCGACGCCGCGCTGACGTGGCCGCCTCCGCGGGGAGGGCCGGGCCGGGAACTGCTCACCGCCCCCTCTCCCAGCCGCCCGCGCTCCGGCCGCTGCCCAGGAAGCCGGCCTGGCGGCTGTGCCGAGGGCAAAGGGGACGCAAAGTCAGCGGAGCTGCCCTCCGGTGCGTTCAGCGGGGAGCCAACGCCCCAGTTTCAGCCGAGTAGGTCGGCGTGCGGTCCATGAGCAGCTCCTCTCCACACCCCAGCCACACAACCGCGGGGAGCAGCCTTCTCCCGGGACCTCGCCTCTAAACAGAAAACCAAACAACTCGCTCTCAGATCCTGGTTCCCTAGCAACACAGCCGCATTCTGCAGGAAACTACACTGGCTGAGGTTGGCTAGATTGTGTCATTTAGTCCTCCCACCCAGGATGGCCTCCTGCCCAGAGTGTTGTAGCAAAAAATTACTGGCAAAGAACAAGCCCATATATTTAATTTGGAACATACAGGACAATTTATTGAAGTCAATCTCAAGCAAAATCTGAAATCAGTGGAATGTCATTAAAAACCTTTCCAAATTAATCCTCACGGAAGCAAAAAACACATTGGAATTCCAAAGTATTTGTAAAATAAAAAAGGCAACATCAGTAAATATAATGTACAAAAATTATATGTTCCTACCAGCACACACATCAGTAAAGAAGCTTAAATATTACAGGCAATCCTAAATACACTGTAACTAGTCAACAATAAGCTATCTATATACAGGTTAACCAAGCTTTACACATTTCACACTATGCAATAAAACATAGGCCAATCAACAAAATCCTCAAAATATTATATATCTTGAAGTCTATGTGGCAACATCAAGTCATTATACAGTAATGCCCTAGTGGAACACCCCCAGGGAAAATGAACACTAATCCCTTAGTGTCAAGAGCTTCTAGCCAAGTCACAGAAACTCAAAAGAGATTGACTTTAGTGAATATTGATGCTTTGTTATTAAAGACTCAAGTCTCAAGTGATTTAGGCAAAATAACAGTTCACAGGATCTACAAAGTTTATTACAGATAAAGTACAGAAATAACCAATCTACAAAGATCATCATCATAAAGAACACGAGAAAATGAAAATGGAGTCTGTAGGTATCTGTGTTTTGTTGTGCAATATCACTCAAATGGGTACAAATGAATTTCTTGTATCAATTCCAAATATACACATACCCTTGTATATAAAAAATGATATTAGCCAGTTGTAATACTCATTTAGCATCTTGGTTATTAGTGGCAATATGATTTTCTTAACATAGGGCATGTAACAGGACAAATGAGATAAAATGACAACAAAGTAAGTTTTATCCAGTCCATTTCTAAACTGACAAGAATACCTTATCAATACCTTCTATAGGTAATCTGACAGATACTTGAGGGCTGTTTGCACACATCAAGTGTGTTGGCAGGCAGGGAGGGGAGCAGTAAAAGCTTAGGGTGCTTTCTCACTAACTAGCAGATGCAGTAATGCCACGTAAGAAAACTTAAAGACTGAATAAATGACTTTGGCATCTATTCTATTTTCCCTTTTTACTTACATGTAAATTACTTTTACAGCCTACTGAAGGACAGGCAATTCTCATCCCCCTCCCACTTCATACATACTTGCCACAAGCACCCAAACTTGCCACTTACGCAATGGACTGACCAAAACAAAACAAAAAACAGAAATGTTTTTTGAAAGACACAGATTACCCACATTTTGCGAGTGTAACGTAAGTGCAATTTTTTTATTTTTTTCCCTACATAGACATAGTAAAAGGAAAGAAGATGTGCTTGGGGACAGGGTTGACAAAATGACAAAATAAAGAACGTACATAAGAAATATTTGTAAAAATGCTGGTATCTCATGCAGGAGTCTCTTCCTCAAATGTGTTCAATCAATCCGAGCTATCTACTCTGAACACTCTCCCATTTGCAAAACTTCACCTTTAATCCACGCTAAAGAGGATAAGAGACTAGGCTACTTATTTTCAAAACGGTTTACAAAACAATGCTTTCTACTTCATAAATGTAAAAAGAAACTGTAAAATAAGGAGAATCTGAAGAGTTTCAAGTACTTAAAAAACCTGAATTCAATGAGGCAGAGGTCTCAATGTTAAAGTGACTACTTCGTACCTGTGGTAAACATTATCCCCCCCCCTTACCCTATTATAACCCCCTTTCTCCTGGTACCCCACCCCAGGTAAAAGTTGGTGAGATTTCAGTATATACACATTTCCAACTTTTCAGTATTTGTTAATTCATTGCAAAGCTGTCAAATTATAGTATTCCCTAGTCCATCTGAAAATGGAACCAAGTTCTACTTTTTGTTTTACAAATAACCAGAGACCAATTCTAGGTGGCCCTAGGCCAAAGGAAAGTGTTTCAGTTCATCAATTCATGTCTGCACCAACTTGGACAACTGGGGGTGGCTGGATGCATCAGCCTTGTGAAAAGTAACTTTAGTCTACGCTGCCCAGAAATAAAGCAACTTTCCAATGTCCTTTTTCTCATGTGGAAGTACATAGAATGTCAGCTTCCCAGCCGTGAGGGCTCCATAGCCACTGTTTTCTTATCTTCTAAGAGGACATGGCAGGTGGCAGCCAGCACCTTGACTTTAAGGTGAATGCTAAAGGAAGAGCTTTGTATTTAAAATGAAATGAAAGACAAGCAACAAGTCCTGGGCAGTCCAGAGATTATATTGTCTACAGATGGCCTGGTTGCAAACTGTAGGTCTGGGTTTGAACTATTGGAATACACCGTGCAAGAAACTACTCAAAAAGGAAATTCCACTTCATGATCTAGGAAAGTTGTTCAACAGCCTGTCCCATCTGAGGGTCCTTTACATGATACTCAGTATCTCAGTTCTACAACATTATTTACAGACATGTTTTCAAATATTTTGTGTAAATGGCAGAAGGGAGCTGGGGGCAGCCCCCCTGCCTCCATTAAATGTTTTAGCTTTCAGGTATGTTCCTGACTTGTATAGAAAATTCCAAATTTTAAATGATTCTCAAACTCAGCCAGTTCTATAGATTAGGCCAGATCATTTTTAAGAATTAAGATACAGTGGGAACTTGTTAAAACAAAAATGAAAATAAAACTCACGTCACTCCTGTCTCTCTCCCTGATTAGACATTAAAGAGATGAATCACTGCCTCTGGCTGCTTCAGCCTTCCAGGAATGAAGGGCCATCCACTCTGCCCTTCTCACCCAGCCAGGGGCTGCTCTTCCCATTCCTCCCTCACAGCAGTGGCGGTCCAGCCCCTCCCTCCCCTGCACAGTGCCTGGGAAGGTTTCCCAGGATTTCATCTTTAGCTCTTACTGATCCAATTTCTGAAGCTTTAGGCTGATTATCAAAAATCTTATGTTCACTTCTTCCTTCAACAAATTAACATGTGGTTAAAAAAAAATACCACCATTAGCCCATGCTGCTTTAAGTTATTTCATTGTTTGACAAGAATAAAAACCAACCACTTACACTGACCACATATAGATTTAAAAGTTAACAAATGTCAACTTCAGACTATGAGTGAGCAATGTGTCTTTTGGAATATTTCATTGGTGTAGCACAGGCACAGTGCATGTATACTCATGCACACATAAAGGACAATTTTCTCTTTCTGTATCTGTAATCTGCAACTTAAAAATATATAAAATAGGTCAACATTGACACTATGGAGATGTGAGGAGAGCTCCTTGGCACCGGCATGACTAAAACCGCTTTTTAGACCATTAAAGAACACTCATGGCCAAAGACTTCAGAACTATGGTTAGCATTTTTTTTTTTTTTTTTTTTTTTTTTTTGAGACCAGGAGTTTCGCTCTGTCGCCCAGGCTGGAGTGCAGTGATATGATTTTGGCTCACTGCAACCTCCACCTCCTGGGTTCAAGTGATTCTTCTGCCTCAGCCTCCCGAGAAACTGGGACTACAGGCATGTGCCACCACGCCCAGCTACTTTTTGTATTTTTAGTAGAGACAGGGTTTCACCATGTTGGTCAGGCTGGTCTCAAACTCCTGACCTCGTGTTCTGCCCACCTCGGCCTCCCAGAGTGCTGGGATTACAGGTGTGAGCCACTGCACCCGGCAGCTATTTTGTTTTCTACTCTGATTTCTGAAATGGTGAAACAATCCTATTAATCATATATTTTTTAATTTCATCAGAGCTCTGTTACAGATATGACACAATGAAGAAGCTGCATAAAGGTACTGAAACCTAAGGTATCTGTAGTATATAGGATGTACCCTGGCTTACCATATAAAAGTCATTAGATAGTAAATAGCACTAAGTCTAAAAGCAAGGAGATAAGATTTCATGTTGGATACTGTTTCAACAAGAACTGTATTTGGAATATTAAAGGAAATCCTTATGTTAGTAAGTTTAAAAAACCAAACATCATATACAAAATAAAATTTTAGTATGATAAAACCTAGGTTTTCTTATTTTTTAAAAGGACATCAAACTCTATAATTGCTCAAGAGCAAAGTTTAGTGTTTTGGTGAGCTGTATTTCATCTTACTTGTAGCAATTATATTTGGTGACATGGATTGCATTTTCCATTTTGCTCTTTTGGGACCGTATCTAATCAACAGAAGTATTGGAAGCCCAATGAGTCACCGCAGAATTAATTGCTGGAGTCAGGCAAATGGCAGTTTAGGAGCTTCAGTAAAAGAATTGTAGTGTTGTTTTTTACAAGAGAAAATCCAGTATAATTGCACATTTACATACAAAAAAAAGAGGCACAAAACAGCTTTTCACCCTCTTTCCATAGAAGAACTCTAAATTGATAAGCAAATGGAACACTCAGTACAGCTGAAGGAATGTGGTAGAGCATCTACCCTCCCTACCTTCCTAAGGTTACTAGGTACTTGAGGGAAAATAAATGCTAACCAGGTACCAGCAATTGTAAGCAGTCAAAATTCACAGAGAAAGTTAACGTTCATTCAAGCTAACCCTAGACTTCTACTTAGTACAGTGTTACAACAATGTCTGACATTACTAATTATTTCATACAAGGAATACTGGAATATAGATATTCCTAAGCATTAAAAGCCAAGTGAGTTTGGTGAGCAGACATCTTGGTATACTCGCGTCTATAAGAGTCAAGCGTCACCGTCAACCATTTTTGCTAACACTGACTTTCTTGAGAGTTTTCTCCAAGTGCTTCCTAAGATGAAGTGTGTTTGTGTGGCTCTTATGTACCCTGTAAAAGTAGAAGTTCTTCCCCTTACTCAATGGGAGCAATCTTAAGTACTGGATAATAATAGAAATTCTTTACATGTAACCTGGGGATGCCCCTATAACTTTCAACCCCTAAATTAGGAACTCAACCAAAAAGATCTATTCAAATACAATTCAAACTCACTTGTGTGGTTTTACCAGGAAACATGACTGAATGGTCAGGTGACAAAAGAAATGTTTGAGTAGGAGAGGAAAACAGAGACAAAAAATAAAATGCCTGTAATTCTTTCCAATTTAGACCAGAGTCTACAATAAAATTGGACAGGAAATGGTGCTTATATGATACAACTTTTGGTTTGTGCCTTCATCCCCCTTTAGCTGCCTTTATGTGTCAGGAAAATAGGCGTGACCATTCCAACTATGCTTCATATCCACAGAAACGCACTTCATCCAAAATCCAAACCATCCCTGTCAATGGAGAACGTTTCAAAAATCAGTGAGCACATCCATTCCTCTTTTCCCTTCCACCAAGGAAACACACCATATACCTTTCTAGGTAAAGTTACCATAGTACAAAGCCCACCTTGTTTAAGAACACAGAGGTAAAATCCACCGAGGCATTGTTTTTAAGAGGCCAGATTTAATACTTCCATAGAGCCCTTCTCTAAGTCTATGAAAAGCATTCTGAAGGGAAAGAGAAGTGAGCCTACCTACTGCTCAGTAAAGAGGTATATAAAGCTTATCACACCCTTTCCTAGAGGGCTTTCTCAGATTCCTACTTAAAACACACACACACTTGATTAGACTATTGAACTACACTTCTTGAAATTCCTAAAAATGAAAATAAATAAAGGAATGATGGCTACTTTTGCTTTATACAACCAAGGAACACATCTTAGACTTTAAATTTATCTCATTAACACAACTTTCTTTTCTCTTTGTTCTTATTTTAAAAGCAAAAACATTTCTTTTTCAAGCTGCAATGGCATTGAAGCACAATAAAAGGCAAGAAAAGACCAAGGGAATTTAACCCTCCACAAAAGAATCCCCAAACCAACCAAACAAAACAGAAAAACCAGACACCACCAACTGCTTCTGCCTGCATGAACTGGTTTCCCATTTTGGCTTTAATAAGGCAGTTCCGATGGCAAAGGCTGTATGCACTGTAGCAGTCTCTTCTTTTTAAATGCATGATCTATTTGCTTTTTTTCACGTAAATAGAAAGGAGGGGACACCACACATTTATTCTTTTACTTCTTCTCCATGATCCTGTGATTCCCATTTACATTTTATCTTGCTCCAGTATTCTGGTGACACAGGAGCCATGGGGTCATGTTCCGAGCAGCAGAGGCGGCCTTCCAGTGCGGAGGGAACCAGGGCCCCCTTTTCATGATCTTTACAAAATGAATGTGGACAGAACTCACAGAAGGAAACAGCTGCACTGCTGCACTCATCGCACTGATGCCACGGACACTCCCACTTTCCTAATTCGGGGAGAAGGGGAGGAAGAAGAAGTGCCCAAGTTAGTGCCTGTCTTGATTACCCATGAAAAACCCAGGTTCCTTTTTCTCTAATTGGAGATGGAATTCAATTGAATACAACTCCAAATTTCAACCAAACACAGATCTGGGTGTATTATTTAGGACGGATGTGAGCTACTGGCCAAAACCCAACGCCACAGGTACCAACTACCCACTTATGGGAACAGTATACAAGAAGAAACCAATCCTTGATGAACCACAGGGTATCCCAAATGTGTAAGGGGAAAGATTTTTTTGCCAGCATAATTTTTTGCTATTGTTTGCTCTATTCAACATTTCCTATCCCATGGCATGGAATATATTCTGAGTTACACATAGTTGGCAAAGACACAGGTTAGGGAAAGGGTCCTGAAGGTCCAGCTTACCATATGGTGGCTGAGTCAGGTTAAGGCATAGGAGGTGGTATGCTTTGGGACAGTCTTTTTTGTCACACATGACCAGCTCTCCACCATCTCCACATTGAAAACAGTAATCTTCATGCATCTGCTTTGGTTCTGTTTTGATCTTTCGTCTCTTCTGTTTTAACTTAGCATTTTTTGCCTTCTCTTCAGTTGTTGACGCACATGCCGACTGGCAGGAAAGAAAGGATCATCGTTTCAAACATCACAGACAGTGCGTGAAGCTGGACACAGATAGGAAAACCCTACAACCTCACATTCATTTAAATTCATCTGTTGTACAATTACCTAAAAACATCAGAAGGCCTTATGCTGCGACAAATACTATAACAAAAATAAAGTTTTGTTTTCACTGACTTAAAAATTATTATTATTATTATTTTTTGAGATAGGGTTCTCGCTGTGTTGTCCAGGCCGGAGTGCAGTGGTGCAATCTTGGCCCACTGCAGCCTTGACCTCCTGGGCTCAAGCAATCCTCTTGTCTCAGCCTCCCAAGTAGCTGGGACTACATGCGCATGCCATCATGCCTGGCTAATTTTTGTAATTTTTTTTGTTGAGACAGGGTCTTGCTATACTGCCCAGGCTGGTCTCAAAACTTCTGGGCTCAAGTGATCCTCCTGCCTCAGCCTTTCATTGACTTTTTTTGGAGACTGAGTCTCACTCTGTCACCAGGCTGGAGTGCAGTGGGGCGATCTCATCTCACTGCAACCTCCGCCTCCTGGGTTCAAGCAATTCTCCTGCCTCAGCCTCCTGAGTAGCTGGGACGACAGGCGCTTGCTGCCACACATGGATGATTTTTTGTATTTTAGTAGAGATGGGGTTTCACTGTGTTGCCCGGGCTGGTCTTGAACTCCTGAGTTCAGGCAATCCGCCTGCCTCAGCCTCCCAAAGAGCTAGGATTACAGACATGAGCCATTGCGCCTGGCCTTCATTGACTTTTGAATAGGGTGCTTTTTATTATTTTTATTTAGTTAGTTTTTTGAGACGGAGTCTCACTCTGTCACCCATGCTGGAGTGCAATGGCGTGATCTTGGCTCACTGCAACCTCTGCCTCCTGGTTTCAAGTGATTCTTCTGCCTTAGCCTCCTGAGTAGCTGAGATTACAGGTGTGTGCTACCACACCTGGCTAATTTTTGTATTTTCAGTAGAGATGGGGTTTCACCATGTTGGTCAGGCTGGTCTCGAACTCCTGACCTTATGATCCACCAGCCTCGGCCTCCCAAAGTGCTGGGATTACAGGCATGAGCCACTGCGCCCAGCCAGGTGCTTTTTATTTTTAATTGCAAGGGTAGTGGTAAATCCAAACTTTAGGCAACCTGTTAATTTTTTTCATTGTGGTATAATTCACATACCACAGAATTCACCATTTTAAAATGTATAATTCAATGGCCCTTAGTATTTTGTGGATTTTTAAAAAGTTTTAAATTAGCTTTTTGCTAATTTCATATTCAACCTGAAATAAAATACATTCTCAGAACCTAACAGACGTTACCAAAACAAGCTTCCTTGGAAAGTCACAGTCTAAATGTTTGATAAGCCCAGCTGATGACCCACAAACTAATCCAGGTGCCCAACTGCCAGCAGGTTCCTGAGATGGTCACAAATACACAAACAGACTTCTTTTTTTTTTTTTTTTTTTTGAGATGGAGTCTCACTCTGTCACCCAGGCTGGAGTGCAGTGGCCGGATCTCAGCTCACTGCAAGCTCCGCCTTCCGGGTTCATGCCGTTATCCTGCCTCAGCCTCCCAAGTAGCTGGGACTACAGGCGTCCACCACCATACCTAGCTAATATTTTGTATTTTTAGTAGAGATGGGGTTTCACCGTGTTAGCCAGGATGGTCTTGATCTCCTGACCTCATGATCCACCCACTTCGGCCTCCCAAAGTGCTGGGATTACAGGCGTGAGCCACCGCGCCCGGCCAGACAGACTCCTTAACAGCCCTACTCCTTATCTCCTGTTGGCTGGGGGCGCTCCCCTGCAAGACTGACCTTTGGCCGCACTCCTAGAAAACCACTGCAGTTATCTGCCCCACAGTGGCACTCCGTTCTGCCGTTGCCCAGACAATCTAGGTTATAATTAAATGTTAACTCCATCCCTGAAACACAGGAGAAATAATTATTCAAACTCGAGTCATGGGGAAGAGAAATGCTCTCACAGGCACATTCCCCTGATGAAAAAAGAGACATCATTCTGGCATGAAGGCATTTCCCTTGCCAGTGTTCTACCTCATTGATAACAGTGATGGTCAAAAAAGAAAAGGAGAAAAACATCCCCACCCATGAACAAGGACAGCAAAACTACACATCCTCAAAAGAAGTCATGTCCTTTTCAAAGCAGTGGTTGAAACCAATGTGACAGCATCTAAGAATCTGCAGGAGAATAGGTTCTAGTTCAGCCTTCTTTTCTATAGCTAAGTCACACTAGTTTCTAAATGAACAATATGACCATGGAATTGTGACAATACTATTTCCAGTAATTACTGCCTTATATTATGATCAAATAAAGATCCCAAATGAAGGTTCACTGCATACACCAAAGATCCAGGGACTCAAACTAGGGACTCCTAAGCTTTCTTCTAGCTGGGCTTAAACAATCCACAATGAGTTCTAGAAACACAGTTTAAATCTGTTTTAGCTACAGCATTTCTCTTCTCACCTATTTTTCTACAAACTAAACAAAGGAGAAACCAAGTTTTGTTCAGATGCTGGATGGGTAAGGAAAAATGAAAACAACAGCTCTGGCTTCAGAGGCTTTTATGTCTAATTTGAAACAGAATGATCTTTCAAAGTGAAAACAACAACAAAAAATACCAGCAACTAAGGAACCAGTTGCTGCTGACACAAGCTAATTACTGTTAATATGTTTTAAAAAGAAAACAACAGCTAAAACATCTGGTTACACTGTACGGACAGCAGCTAACTTGGAGAATTCATTCAGCAGGACTGTGGACACAGAATCCTATCATACCCACTCTTACATAAAAGTTCTCACTAAATTCCTTTCTGAGGTTATAGATTTTTGCCTCTCACTGGCAGCTAACACTCAATTCTAAATATAACCTGCCTTTTATTTGAATACGTTTTCTAAATATAACCTTCCTCTTATTTGAATAAGTTCTTAGGCATCAAGCCTTGAAGAACCATGTCCTGGCTCTATAGGATATTCTTTCTTCCTAGGGAGGAAAGCATGGGGAACGAGTCACTTTTTTACCTGCAGGAATATCACAGAGAGCAAACAGTCCCACTCGAACATCTCCATTCACTGTCCACTTTTGTGTTTCACAGTTGGGATTACAACTGTGGTTCATGAAGCGAGAATAATTTCCTTTGGGGCCGGCATCAATTATACGATCCTTCAGAAAGAAAAGAAAGGTACCTTTTTCATAAATCAAGTCTCTCCCAGAAACATCCAACTCAGTCAAGGATCACAGGCAGCAGCATTTTGCTACCAGCTGGTGTCTGACAACTGACAAATCAGGAAATGTGAGACTGCCTGGGCAATTTACTAAGTTCTTTCCTTTATTTGATGACCTTCAAGTCAAAGTAAAGTAATTAGGATAAAGTGGGATTTAGTTGCTTTTTAAGTTTGCTTCTAGAAACAAACAGACCACGGAATAATGCTATTTAGAAGATTAGTGGGTCAGAGGTTTAGGAATGATATTTTCTGATTAGAGAGCTCAAAGTTCTGATAACTACTCTGGTGTTTTGCTGTCAGCCCCCCTTTTCTGCTCCAAGCAGGAAGCAAAACTGGTATAGGAGGGGATACATGAGAGCTTAGGCCAGAAAGAAGAAAGAAAAATGAGAAACAAAACTTGGAGATCTGTCTGATGGAAGGACTACTGTGTAGGATATATTCTCCAGTGCTTATCTATTTGCTCTGTTTTTAAAGTTCACAATACATTAAAAAGCTGAATATTCAGGTTTCCTGAATTTGAACTCTAATAATCTGGATAAGCTCCACAGAACTGAGCCTCTCAAGTGCTGTCACGATGGCTGGAGGGGCCACTGGCAGGGAGGATGGGGCTGAAGGAGCCAGATCCCAGCAATCATAAAGAATGGCATTTTAACTGATGTTTATGAAACATGTTTATGAAAGTTGTAAAACTTTCAAACAATGACATATCAGTTAAAATACTTTTAAGCTCCATTTCTTACTTTAATGACACTCTGAATCTCAGTTTTAGAGATATGATAGCCTAGAACACAGGAAACATGGGTACTAGTCTTCGTTCTTAAAACTGTAACAAAATAGTCAACAAATCACTTATCATGGCTGGACATCAGCTTCTTGTCCTCTGTAAATGAGAGAACTGACAAAAAAGTTAACTGAGATAATGGATGTAATGTGTATCAAATAGGTCTTACAACTGCAGGGATTAAACTAGCAGTTTTACTGTCATTTTTTCTTATGACAGAACTCATTATTTTCCTCTTTTTTTTTTTTGAGACAGGGTCTTGCTCTGTTGCCCAAGCAGGAATGCAGTGGTGTGATCACAGTTCACTAAAGCCTTGACCTCCTGGGCTCAAGTAATCCTCCCGCCTCAGCCTCCTGAGGAGCTAGGACCACAGGCACGTGCCACCACACCTGGGTAACTTTATTTTTATTTTTTGTAGAGACAGAGTCTTCCTGTGTTGCACAGGCCAGTCTCAAACTCCTGAGCTCATGTGATCTGCCCTCCTCAGCCTCCCAAAGTATTGGGATTACAGGCGTGAGCCACTGTGCCCTGCCAAAAAGTTTTAATATACAAAACAATTTGGAGTTTTGGCTACAGTAGAACTTTAATAACGGTGGCTTATAACTTAGAATCACAGAGTTGATTCTCTCCTTCAGTAATAAAGAAACTGAGGCCCAGGACTTTTTTGACAAAGAACTCAGACTAAAATCCAGATATGCTAACCCTGCTCTTGGTTTTATTTTCACTCACAGTGCTGTCTCACATGACATGTGCAAAGCTTCAGTATCATTCATTTTTGTACTCTGGTATAACTGGCACATTATAGTAGGCAGCACACTAGCTACTGCAAATCATTATGCTCTGCCTGAAGAAAAATCAAATTAAAAGAAACTGAGTTCAAATTAAGACTATGAAACAAAAACAAAAACAAATCCCTTTTTCTTACAAAAAAAAAAGCAATTTTACCTTGGTAACAGTTAACATATAAAAATTAGTTACACTGTTCTCGTGGGCTCGCTTGATTCGCAATCTGCATTCTTCTTCATCAATTAATTCACCGACGTATTCATTTACAAATTCACCCTGGAGATAAATGTGCAATACGTAACTTAAAATCAGTGTATTATATAAAGCATTGCTTAATGACGCATATATAACCCAAAATAATTAAAGAGAACCCTGAAAATATAACTTCAACCCTAGAAAGAAATGGTTATTTATTCATAGGCATACAGGTGGCATTATTTTTCTGGTATAAGTGCCTCAGAAGGTGACAATCTGCTTGCCTTTTCTTGCTGACAATACTATTTTTATAGTCCAACTGACAACATGTGGTACATCGCTGGGATCTGGGGATAAAGCTAACTTTAGCCTTTGAAGCTATATTATAACAGACTTTTACTAGTTTGTGGCTATGCAGGTTTCGGGGTAAGACCTGGAAGAGATCTGAATCTGAAACAAGTGAGCTCTGTTTTTGTTTTTAAGCTTCTTTTGAAGTAATTACTGACACTCAGAGGAAGTGGCAAAATAGTACATGGGAAATCTTGAGAACATTCAGTCAGTTTCCCCCAATGGTAACAACTGACGTAACTACACTATAATATCAAAACCAGAAAACTGACATTGGTATAATCCAGACTTTATTCAGATTTTACCAATTTTACATGCATGCATTTGTGTTTATATATATTTCTATGCAGTTTTAGCAGGCATAGGATCACGTAGTCACCATTGCAATCAAGATACAGAGCTGGTGCCTCACCACAGAGATTCCTTGTGATACTCCTTTATAATCACACCCTTCCTCCATCCTTCCTCCACTCATCCCATCCTAACCCCTGGCAATCACTCATCTGTTCTCTATCTCTAGAATTCTGTCATTTTAAGAATGTTTTGGCTGGGCGCTGTGGTTCATGCCTGTAATCCCAGCACTTTGGGAGGCTGAGGCGGGCGGATCACCTGAGGTCAAGGAGTTCGAGACCAGCCTGGCCAACATGGTGAAAACCCCACCTCTACTAAGAACACAAAAATTGGCCGGGCGTGGTGGCGGCGCTTGTAATCCCAGCTACCCAGGAAGCTGAGGCTGGAGAATTGCTGAAACCCAGGAGGCAGAGGCTGCAGTGAGCCGAGATCGTGCCACTGCACTCCAGCCTGGGTGACAGAGTAAGACTCTGTCTCAAAAAAAAACAAAAACAAAAAAAACAAAAAAAAGGAATGTTTTATAATTGAATGATACAGTACAGAACCTTTTGAGGTTGGCTTTAAAGAAAAAAACTCAGGCAGATTCCCCTGAGATCTACCCAAGGTGCTGAGTATATCAACAGGTTGTTCTTTTTAAATCTCTGAGTAGTGTTTCTGCCATTTGTTTAGCCATTCACCCATAGAGGAACATCTGAATTGTTTCCAGATATTGGCTTTACAAATAAAGCTGCTATGAACATTCCGGTGAAAGTTTTTGTGTGGACATAGATTTTCATCTTCCTGGATAAATGGCCAGGAGTGCGTCTGCTGCACCATATGGTGAGTGTATGTTTCCTTATTAAGGAAACTGCCAAACTACTGTCCAGAGTTGTCTACTGTCATATGCTCCCACCAGCAGTTCATGAGATCCACCTTCTCCACGTCCTGCCTGCATCTGTTATTGCCACTATTTATCATTTTAGCTGTTCTAACAGGCATACAGTGATAAGCTCCTTTTAAAATAAGAGCAAATATTATACATTCGACATTTTGTGTTTATAATTACATAATCATTAACCTTTTCACCTCAAAAGCATTGCTGATTCAGTCTAGGTCAACATTCTCTATAAGGACTTACCAGTCTTACAAATATATTTTAGAGGAAAATAAATATCTTGAAAAACAAAAATGTATTGGCTTATTTTATCAGATTTCTGTCCTATTCTCCCTCCCTCCCTCCACCCCACAAATTTCCACTAGCCCTTCTTATAGCTCTTGGTGTCACAGAACTGTTGGTAGTCACTATCTGAAGAGAAGTACTGCATCACGTTTTCTGATTGTGGAAAATCATTAAGAACATAAGCCAATGGTCTTTAAAATATTTAATCTTTGTCTATTGATAAAAATAGATTATAGTAAGAGAAAAGAAATGAATGGTTAAACTAGAAGGGCCCTAACCTCCCTGACTCTTCCTTTGGTGGCATGTGGTGAGTGAGCTTAGTGAGAAGCACCGCTCTGCTTCACGGAGCTGCATGTTTCAGCTGCAGAGCAGTCACTACCAAAGGTGACCGCTGGCTTTTTCCCTCTCCTGTTTTTATCTACTGTATAAGCTATGACATGGAATTCAGTTAGAAAAAGAAAAACAAGCCAGGTGTGGTGGCTCCTGCCTGTAATCCTAGCACTTTGGGAGGCTGAGGCAGGAGGACTGCTTGAGCCAGGAGTTTGAGATCAGCCTGGGCAACACAGTGAGACCCCATTTCTACAAAAAATAAAAAATATCAGCGAGGTGTGGTGGTGCATGGCTGTGGTCCCAACTACTTGGGAGGCTGAGGCAGGAGGATCACTTGAGCCCGAGAGTTCAAGGCTGCAGTGAGATGTGACTGCACCACTGCACTCCAGCCTGGGTGACAGGGCAAGACTCCATTTCAAGGAAATAAAAACAAAATTGATCTGTAAATGCAGCACCATAAACAGTTAATTTCCTTTACTTTTTCCTTCCAGTCCTTTCTCACAAAGGACATGGGACTGTTCTGCACATTCATCTATTACATACACTGTCAGCCTCAAATGGCTTTTCCTGTATCCAGTTTGGACTTTGTTATCAGCCAATGAACAACATTTTGCACTATGATATGATATCAAAGGGTAGCAGAAGATTGTACTGCCATCTTGGCTGCATTGCAACCTACTGTTACTATACCTAATGATGTTAGGGCAAATTTTCTTTTTGGAGATGGGGTTTCATTCTTGTTGCCCAGGCTGGAGTGCAATGGTGTGATCTCAGGTCACTGCAACCTCCACCTCCTGGGTTCAAGTGATTCTCCTGCCTCAGCCTCCCAAGTAGCTGGGATTACAGGCGTGCATCACCATGCCCAGCGAATTTTATATTTTTAGTAGAGATGGGGTTTCACTATGTTGGTCAGACTGGTCTCGAACTCCTAACCTCAAATGATCCACCTGCCTCGACCTCCCAAAGTGTTGGGCTTACAGGTGTGAGGCACTCTGCCCGGCCTATGGCAAATTTTCTTTAGTGGAAACCTATAGAGGAGAATTTCAACCAAATCAGCTCTACTACTTCTTTTTTCACACATTGGGATTCAAGGTAAGACTTCATTTGAAGAAATAGTTTTGTGAATTTAAAAGCTTGATCATGATTTATTATGGTTTACACTTTAATCAGTCTATGAAAATGAGTAAACATAGAAAAATTAAGTGCTGATATCAAATATGACAGCAAGTCTCATAAACTTCATACCACTGTAAAGATGGAAATATTTCAGATGTTCTAAGAGACAGATCTTTAGCCTCAAAGAGTTGCTTACTAGACTTAAAAACCATTAACTGTGAATTCAATTGTGAACAAAAATTGTTAACAAATTCATTAACTTAAAAAATGCTACAGATCTGTCCTTAAAGACTGCAGCAAAAAGGCTGTAATTCAATATTTAATACCTTAACATTTTTTCTGAGAAAGAAACTACTTCATAACAAGAAGTCCCTAGTTTGGCACACATTTTCAGGAATCTGTTCTGTGGAGAAAGAAGGGGACCTGTGTACATTCCGTTTCATATTGGACTTCTTTCCTGTAAATACACCGACTATCTTATTCATGTTGCTATAATGTCTTTCTGATTACACTTTTCAATGATTGTATATTTCTAGCTATTTTGTAAAAGACCAATTGTCTTACATCAGCAAACCCTCAAGTGCTAAAGAGCAGGAAAATCAAGATTGTTTAATAAGTTATCTTACAACACATTTCAGAATAAGTGCAACTACTATTAAAAGGTGTTAACACAATATTAAAGTGGATGGATTTCAGGATGGCCCCATAAACTCCCATGAAATCATAGTCAAAAATGTGTATATATGATATACATGGCACTAAAGTAATATAAAACATTTTGCATTATATGATGACATTTTAGATGTGGTTGGCCTTGGACCAAGCAGCCCAGTCCACATATCCAATACATCAGCAAATCCTGTTGGCTCTACCTTTAAAATGTCAGAAATCCAACCACTTCTCTCCTGGCTCAACTACAACCCCAGTGGTTCCACATCACCATGGTCTTTCTCCTGGGCGACTCTAATGGTCTCCCTTGATCGCTCTTTCCTTCTTATCATATGTTCTCCATACCACAGCCACAGTTATCCTTTCGAAACCCAAGTGTGGCAGACAGACTCTCAAGGTGGCCCCTGTGATGCCTGCCTGCTGGTGTTCTTGCCATTGTGTCGCCTCCTCCCCTTGTTGCGTGTGAGCAGGACCTGTGATTAGCTTCTAACCAACAGAATATGGCATGGGCGACAGGTGATTCTGTGAGTTTATGACATAAGACTTTAGTGTCCATCTTCGTGTAGTGTCTCTCACCCCCGCTGGCTGTAAGGAAGCAAGTGGCCATGCTGGGAATCCCATGTGGCAAGGAACTGTGGGCAGCCTCTAGAAGCTGAAAGCAGCTCCTGGCCAACGGCAAAACAAACAAACAAACACACACACCCCCCACAAAAACAAAAACAACCGGAGTCTCTCACCCCTACAGCTAGAGAACGGAGTTCTGCCAAATGGAGTTCTGCCAACAACCATGCAAACAGGGAAGCAGATCCTTCCCTAGTCAAGCCACAGAGGAGAACCCAGCCCCAGTTGGCACCTTGACTGCTGCCTGGTGAGGACCTCAGTAGAGGACCCAGCTAAGGATTGCCTGGACTCCTGACCCATATTAACTGTGAGATAATAAAATGCGTGTTCTGTCTTAATTTGCTAACTTTGTGGTAACATTTGTATGTGGCAATAGAAAACTAATACATCAAATCAGATCAAGTCACTCCCTAGTAAAATCCTCCAGATGTTCCCCATCCCATGGCCAATATGGCCAGTAAGGCCCCATCCTATCTAGCTGGTGGCAGCCCTTCTCACTGCAGCTCCTCTCCCTCCTCTCCTGTGGCTCCTCCCCAGGCCCAGAACTTCCTTGCTGTTCCTGGAGCACACTGCAGCCTTTACAGCTGCCTGCCTCCAGTCTGATGTGCTCTTCTCCTGCACACACCTGCATGGCTTTCTACTACACACAGGGCAAACGGCGCCTCCTCAGGCCTTCCTGAGCCAGTCAATTGAAAAGGGCAATCCCTGTCACCAGCTAGCCCCTTTTCCAGCTTTATTTTTATTCACAGCAGTTAGTGGCACTCGACATGTTTATTATCTGTCTCCTCAAGCAGATCCACTAAGGTAAGGGTTTCATGTGTCTTGTTCACTATTGTTTTCCAAGTGCCGAGAATAGTACCTACCACATAGGAAGCAGCTTAATACACTTGTCCCGAATAACTGAATTTCACTTCAAGCAATCTGACCTACAGAAATAGGTGCAGAAAGGTGGATGACCAAGAACATTCATTATGGAATTTAAAAATATTTATCTATTTATTTATTGGGAATAGGTTAAATTAATTATTTACTTACTGGGAAATAGGTTAAATAAATATGGTACATTTTACTATGACTAAAAGGAGACTGTTAAAAAGAATGAGGTAAAACCTATATGTACTGCCACAAATGTATTTATAATATAGTGTGTGAATGGGAAGAAAATGTCAGATATTTATGTTTAGAAAATCCTAAAAAAACCCATATATTTTTATGTATGTTTATAACCATATAGAAAAAGTTATAAAAGGCTACCTATCAAACTATTAACAACGGTTATCTCTGATGAGATGAAGAAGTGAAGGGATGAAGGAAGAATTTCACTCTGCTATCTTTTTTGTATTGTATTGATCGTATTGTATGACTTTTCTTTACTATATTAGATGGTATTTTTAAATTACAAACCTGATTTTTTTTTTTTTTTTTTTTTTTTTTTTTTTTTGAGATGGAGTCTCACTCTGTTGCCCAGGCTGGAGTGCAGTGGCGCAATCTCAACTCACTGCAAGCTCTACCTCCTGGGTTCATGCCATTCTCCTGCCTCAGCCTCCTGAGTAGCTGGGACTACAGGCACCCGCCACCACGCCCGGCTAATGTTTTGTATTTTTAGTAGAGATGGGGTTTCACCGTGTTAGCCAGGATGGTCTCAATACCCTGACCTCGTGATCCACCCTCCTTGGCCTCCCAAAGTGCTGGGATTACAGGCGTAAGCCACTGCGCCTAGCTAATTTTTTTTAAAAGGTAGAAAAATGTCAAGAGTAATTTTAGGTTGGACACAATGGCTCATGCTTACAATCTCAGCACTTTGGGGGGCCAAGACAGGAGAATCACTTGAGTCCAGGAGTTTGAGACCAGCCTGAGCAATGTAGTGAGACCCTACCCAGCTACTTGGAAGACTGAAGTGGGAGGATCTTTTGAGCCCAGGAGTTCAAGGCTTGAGTGAACTATGAACATGCCACTGTACTCCAGCATGGGTAACAGAATGGGGACCCTGTCTTTAAAAGAAAATAAAAGTAAAATAATAAAAAAACAAGTAAAAACTATTTCACATAGAAATTACCAGTGTCCCCTCTCTCCTTTTTATGACTAGCCACTGGACACTCAAAGTTTAAGTACATTTTATCACCACCTTCTTCCTACTACTCTTCTTTGCTCAAGAAGTACCAAACTCTCAACATAGGAAGTTTTAAAATGTTACCATAAATCCCTGTTTATTTTATCCCTAGAACTATTCCCTATTGAAGCATTCCTAAAAAGCCCAGGTTCTGATCTCTTCCACCCCCCACCACCATCCCATGCTACCTTCTTAATGCTCCTTTTGGTCCTGAGGCCCCAGCCTCTCCGCTCTGTTTTGATGATCTCTGCATCAGGGTACAGTCTCTTTGTGAAGCACTGGTTCTGACAACGATCTCCAGCTGGGCACACCTGTGGGTGGCATTCGTACTGCAACATTCTGTTCAGGCACTCTGATTCCAAGCCACAAGGGTTTTCATCAGCTGGCTTGCAGTTACAGCGGGGAATCTCTGACAGGTCAGCAACCTGGATCTGCACCTTTCCTATTACTTTGTTAGCCTAGAAAACAAAATAACAAGCAAGAGGGAGGCAGCAGGTAAGTCATCTGGCAATGTGAACAGGAACATCTAAAATATCCATGCTACTGCCTCGTGGTGCTACTCCAAGAAAGGTTCTTTATCTTTCCTGATGAGTAAGCTGAAATTAATAACCATCTCTTTTGTCATTTAGTTGACAAAAAATATCAAAGCCTCATGTGAATTTTCACTTATTTATCCTTGGTATTTCTACTTTCACTAGATGGAAATTTCATAACTGAAAACAAGAGAAAATATGCTTGTTTGGGGGTTCTCTAAAATAAAGGGAGTAAACACCTATATTCTCATTTGGTGGCAGGATAACCTGGTAGAACAAGAACAGCATTTCACATAAGACATGTTGCTACTAGGTATGAGAGGACTTATCAAAGGCCTAATTTTCACAGCACAATAGCTACGTCTCCCATTTGATGCTTCCAGCAGCTCTGTTTTACAGAAGACTGTGATAATTAGCAAAAGTTTGCACAAGTCAAAAAGGGTCTTTAACTACTAGAGAGTAATGCATTTCATCTCATCTATTAAATACCAATGCTTTCATAGTAAAGACTTACTTTGCTTCTTATTTTATTTGGCAATCCCAGGCCAGAGATAAAGACTTACTTTGATGTGTTTGTAGGGAGGGGGTTTTCTTGAGTTTCTTTCAATCTCTAGGGCTTCTTTACTCTCTCTTTGTGCTTTCAATTCCTGGAAACGTTTTGCAGCTTCTTCCAGTGCTGCCAATAAGATGATACAAAGTATGTAAATACCAAAAACCAAAGGAAAATTGATGGGATAGTAGTTTTACACTGCCTTCCCAATGCTTTGCATCTGGCCTGAGATTTTTCTTTTTAAAATTATTTTCTGGAAGTTACTGTTTACCACCAGGATGGGGTAACAATGAAATAGGATATAACTCATTAACACTATGCTCTGTGCATGCTGTTGCCTCAGGGAAGAGGCTCTACTTCAATGATCAGAGGTCTCCAAGTGACCCTAACAGCAGCTTTTTGCCTTATACTAGATTTAAATTCATTTTACCCTTACCAGAAAGCCAAACACTGCAAAAGCAACTGTAAGGCTTTTCATGGGAAGTCTTTACTATTTTTCTGTTGCAAAAGAACTTCACTTGATTAAAAAGACTATTCTCAGGCTGGGGTTGGTGGCTTAGAGCTATAATCCCAGCACTTTGGAAGGCTGAGGCGGGCAGATTGCTTGAACCCAGGAGTTCAAGACCAGCCCGGGCAACATGGTGAAACCCCATCTCTATAAAAAATGCAAAAATTAGCTGGGCATGATGGCAGACACCTGTAGCCCCAGCTACTCGGGAGGCTGAGGCAAGAGGATAGCTTGAGCCCTGGAGTTGAGGGCTACAGTGAGCTGTGATCATGCCACTGAATTCCAGCCTGGGCAACAGAGTGAGACCCTGTCTAAAAAAAAAACAAACAAAAAAACAAAGACTATTCCTAGAATAATCTGTGTTTACAGAAAGATCACTGAAGAAATTCCTTTCAAATACACAGCACAGTCTACAATATTGAAATGTATTTCAAACCTGGTTCTAATGTGACTGGAAGCTTATGGACACAGGATCATAATGCCTAGTGAAAATTCTCTAATATCAGAAATATTAGGGAGGTGAGGAGATGTTGAGAAACCGACACCGGAGTTGTAGTTTTGAGTCATTGTAAACATCATCCAGCTTACCTTTTTTGAAGGTCTTGTTAATACTAGTCTGCCCCTCAGCAAAGCTTTTGTCTCCTTCAACATAAGGGAACACTCTGCCCTGGTGTACCCAGTAGTAGTCATGAGAACCAAAGAAGAACACAGGGAAGTCCCCCAAGTCATGTTTAAGGCCCTGGATGTTCAGTGGCACAGACCTGGGGTTGCAGATCTCTGCTGGCCACCATCTGAAAACGAAAGCAATTTTAGATCAAGAAGGCAAAAACAAAACAAAACAAAAAACCACTATTTACAAGGTTGGCAGAAGGGAAAAAAAGTTTTGTATTTTGCAATTTTCATTCAGATTCTAACAACATAAAATACCGCACATCATTTAAAAAATTAAGTAATTAATGAAATAGTGAACACAGACTAAACAAATTAGGCCCTAATCACCTGATGTACTTTCTTTGAAAAAATATTTCATATTTATAAAATACATATCATGAAAATATGTTCTAAAATATCATAATACTGAACCTACTACCCAATGACATTCTAAACCTAATTTCAATCCTACAAGTCATGTTTCTCCCCAAACTTAATACTGAGATTATCTTTCAAGGTATAACAGTTTATTTCTAGTAGTCAATGGAATCATTTTGAGAATAAACTGATGCTGTAATAAAGAATGACCACTCCCATTCAAATCAGCATTTAGTCTGTAGTCAACCTGGGCAAACACCTCTTGGTCAAATGTACTAGGTTTTATATCACTTTGTATTTCAGAATCTAATTCATCTTAGATCATAATAAACATGGAATAGAGGACAGAATGAAAATATAACTGTTTCAGGCTATGATAATTGAATACTACAGCAGTCACTAAATGAAACCATCTGTGAGAAAATCTGACAGTTTCTAGCAAGCAGACAAATTAAGAATTAAATGATGAAGCTAACAGTCAGAAAATGAGACCAACCTCACAGGCTTTTGTAGTAAATATACATAGACGTAAATTTTTTCAATCTCTTATTTTACATATGCCTAATAAAACAATTTTTTAACACATAACTGTATTACTGAGAAGATAAATGATGACATGATTGCACTCCCCGATTTTATATTGCAGAACTTGATGATAAAGTGTCACCTGAAAGGTACTTTGCTGTTCGTCTAAGAATTAAAAACATGGGTAAGAATCCATGCTCATATTGTAAACAAAACAAAAACCACTATTTTCTGTGATAGATATTTGGTTCGTTCTCAAAGCAGGCTCTATTTCTAAACAACTTTAAGGTAAATATGTATACAGTTACTGCCTTCACTAATGTCAGTTAGGAAGAGGCACACGTTCTGCCTGGGTTTGTTCCAGGTCCTCATATTTTCCCCCAAGAAGCAATACATTGGAGTAACTAGTTATTGAAAATAAACAGCTTCATGCAGCCCCACTGGGCCTGATTGGAAAGAAATACATTAAGAATTAGTTCATGGATGGAAGTCTTTCCAAAACATACAAGAAGAATCTGACCTAGATACAAAATCTCACTGGACTGTGAACTTAATTGGAGCACTGTTTTGGGTTCTTTAAAATGTAATGTAATTAAAACTTAAGTATTAAAATAAGTCAAAGACATTTTCATATTCATAACTTTAAAAAAATTGAAGTTTATTTGAAGATCTGAAGGCTTCTTACATTGTTTTAGGTATTTCTTATCTAGAAATGTCTTAAATATATTAATTTTCAAACTGTGCACCCTTCTCCACACCAGAAAGATACATATTTTTCAATTATGAAAGCAGTATGCACTTCTTTTAAAAATTAAAACAATGCAGAAATGTATAACAGAAAAGTGAAAATGCCTCTTCTTGTAATCTCATCCTTGACACTATTAACATTAGATGTGTTTCTTTCCAGGTATTAAAAACACATTGTATCGGCCGGGTGGGGTGGCTCAAGCCTGTAATCCCAGCACTTGGGGAGGTTGTGGCAGGCAGATCACTTGAAGTCAGGAGTTCAAGACCAGCCTGCCCAACATGGTGAAACCTCATCTCTAATAAAAACACAAAGATTAGCCAGGCGTCATGGCATGCATCTGTAATCCCAGCTACTCGGGAGGCTGAGGCAGGAGAACCGCTTGAATCTGGGAGGCAGAGGCTGCAGTGAGCCAAGATTGTACCACTGCGTTCCAGCCTGGGACAGAGCAAGACTTCGTCTCAAAAAAAAAAAAAAAAAAAAAAAGAAAGAAAAAGAAGCAGGGGGAGGTTTGATCTCAATACCCCAGATCTCAGCTAAAAATGAAGTTCTAAAATTTAAATGGTTAAACATGTAACATATGTAAAAGAGAGAGAACAGACTGGGCGCAGTGGCTCACACCCATAATCCCAGCACCTTGGGAGGCTGAGGCGGGCAGATCACGAGGTCAAGAGATTGAGACCATCCTGGCCAACATGGTGAAGCCCCATCTCTACTAAAAATACAAAAATTAGCTGGGTGTGGTGGTGCGCGCCTATAGTCCCAGCTACTCAGGAGGCTGAGGCAGGACAATCGCTTGAATCCAGGACGCGGAGGCTGCAGTGAGCCAAGATCACACCATGCACTCCAGCCTGGCGACAGAGCAAGACTGTCTCAAAAAAATTAATAAAAAAAAAGAGAGAGAGAGAGAGAACAAACATAGCTCTTGCTAAAAAAATTACAGTATGTTTGAAATTTTCTAGAAATATATTTTACAGTAGGACATGGTGGCTCACACCTGTAATCCCAGCACTTTGGGAGGTTGAGGCGGGCAGATCAGCTGAGGTCAGGAGTTCAAGACCAGCCTGGCCAACATAGTGAAATCCTGTCTGTACTAAAATTACAAAACTTAGCCAGGCGTGGTGTCAGGCGCCTGTAATCCCAGCTACTTGGGAGGCTGAAGCAGGAGAATTGCTTGAACCCAGGAAGTGGGGGTTACAGTGAGCAGAGATCACATCACTACATTCCAGCCTGGGTGACACTGAGACTCCATCTCAAAAAAAAAAAAAAAAAAAAAAAGGAAATATATTTTATCTAGGATTCTAACTGAAAAGCAGAACTCTATTGTGCTATCTTGAATAGTATCTATTTTCTTAGTAAAATGATAAATTGCCTCAAAATGTAGAGTTTTTTAGGGTTTTTTTTTTTTTTTTTTTTTGGAGACAGGGTCTTGCTCTGTTGCCCAGCCTGGAGTGCAGTAGCACAATCATGGCTCACTGCAGCCTCAACCTCCTGGGCTCCAGCAATCCTCCAGAATCAGTCGCCCGAGTAGCTATGATGCTACCACACCTGGCACGCCACTATGCCCAGCTAATTTGTATATATATTTTGTAGAGAGAGGGTTTTGTCACATTGCCCATGCTGGTCTTGAACTCCTCAGCTCAAGCAATCCACCTGCCCCAACCTCCTACAGTGCTAGGATTACAGGCATGAATCACTGTACCTGGCCAAGCTTTAAAACTGTATCACTATATCTGTTCAGCGAAGGCTCGTTGAAAGCCTTAAAGGAGAAAGTGTTATTAAAATAATGGTACTCACATACTTCCTGCTTCATTCCCTTAAGACTAAAGCCTCTTAATGGAATAATCTCTCCTTAAATTCTATAAAGTTTTCTCTTTACACATGGTTTAGGGCTAAAATGGATGAGATTCAGGGGCAAAGAGCTATTTTGACCAGAATATAAACTTGATTTTATTAGAAATCAGAAATCAACATGTATCTAATTAAGACACAAAGAAAATATCAAATCTGGCTAAGTGTAGTGGCTCATTCCTATAATCCTAGCACTTTGGGAGGCTGAGACAGGAAGATCGCTTGAGCCCAGGAGTTTGAGACCAGCCTAGGCAATATAGTGAGACTCCATATCTCACTATATTTATTCAATTTAAATTAAAAAAAATTTTAAGGCTGGGCGTGGTGGCTCACACCTGTAATCCCAGCACTTTGGGAGGCCGAGGCAGGTGGATCACGAGGTCGGGAGATTGAGACCATCCTGACTAACACGGTGAAATCCCATCTCTACTAAAAATACAGAAAATTAGCCAGGCGTGGTGGCGGGTGCCTGTAGTCCCAGCTACTCAGGAGGCTGAGGCAGGAGAATGGTGTGAACCCGGGAGGCGGAGCTTGCAGTGAGCCGAGATCGCGCCACTGTACTCCAGCCTGGGCAACAGTGTGAGACTCCGTCTCAAAAAATAATAATAATAATAATAATTTAAAAGTTAAAAAAAAATCATCTCCACTGTCTACATAAGACCTTTTATTCCAAAATCTAGTAGTTACATAGCCCATTAGTATAAAACAACTTTCAGGACTTAAAAATTGGTGGGCATGGTGGCTCATGCCTGTAATCCCAGCACTTTGGGAGGCTGAGGTGGGCAGACTGCTTGACTCATGAGTTCGAGACTAGCCTGGGCAACATGGCAAAACATCATCTCTACTAAAAATACAAAAAACTAGCCAGGGTGGTGGTGTGCACCTGTAATCCCAGCTACTTGGGGGCTGAGGTGGGAGGATGGCTTGAGCCAGCAGGTGCAGTGAGCCGAGATCACACCACTGCACTCCAGCCTTGGTGATAAGCTAAACCTTGTCTCACAAACAATCAACCAACCAATCCCAAAGAAAAAGAAAAAGAAAAATAAATTCAATAATGAATTAGGAACATAACCTTCCCAACCCCTTAAGAATCCAGCCTCAAAACATGGTTCTTTTCTTTTCTTTTTTTTAAGGAAGTAGGTCCATGCTGTCTACCTATCTATCTCCAAGTCCCTCTGCATCCAGAGTATGAAACTGGTCTGCACAATGACTGAATACTTCCTCTTTGTTCTTGGAAAAACTTGCCTGTAATTTCCCAATTTGACCCAAACAATCTGCTTGTAATGTAGTTTCTTGCCAGCTTTACAGTCATTACAATTCCAGCAGCCTTCTGGCATTTCTATGCTCAGGCATTCCGGGTGGAAGGAAGCTGGGCACGATTCACAGCAGAGCAATCTTCCACCTTGAAACAAATAAACAGTCTTAATAACTGAGAAAAGAGGAGAGAGAAAAAGAAAGAAAAAGGAGAAAGTTATCTTTTCAGCACATTAAATCTGATTCAAATTGGGGGAAAATAACAAAGGGACTGAGTCATATCTACAGTGATGGATTAAAATAGCAAATGAATGTATTTAGCTACTTTTCAGGGTTTCAGTGGCCAGAAACTCAGAGCTTCTGAGTAGTACCAAAAGCATCCATGTACTCTTTACTCCTTTAAACTATGGGCTACTGAGGTATCAGTTTAGAAGCTAAACTCTTAACATATGACCAAATTGAAGCATAAAATCTTTTGACTGAGTAGATTTGAGAGGTTTTTCAAACATGTAAGTAGCAACTTTCTTTTCTCCTTCAGAGATAAAAAAGAAAGCAAGTCATTGTTGTATTTTAATCCAGTGCCATGGTTAACTAAATTCCTTTACAATATAATTAGCAAGAAAAAAATAGCCAATAGGTTGATCAGTACTTTTTTCTTTCCATAAAGAATACAAAAAGCAAAAGGAACACAGAATCTCAAATTGGTGATTATGTTATCATTACCTTTTGGTGAAGATATACAGGCTATACAGCAGTGGTTTGCAACTTTTTCATCACCAAGGATTCCCTTTTCCCTCCTCATGAACCCACATAATTTCAAGTATTTTATCAACAACCAAAAAACCTCTGTGTGTGCGTGTGTGTGTGTGTGTGTGTGTGTATTCTCTCTATATATATACAGAGAATATATTTTGAGACGGGCTCTCACTATCTTGCCCAGGCTGGTCTTGAACTCCTGGCCTCAAGCAATCCTCCTGCCTCAGCCTCCCAAAGCACTGGGATTACAGGCGTGAGCCACCATGCCTGGCCAAAATCTGCATTTTAAAAGTAACAATTTCTCCAATTTTTATTAACCAAAGAAATATATAACTGCTAATCAGAGATTCTGATCCCAATAACAAAACTAGTATTATCACATTAAATTGTTAAATCATAGCCAAATTTAAAAAACTCATGCAGCCTGATTCTGTACAAATGTGTAATTCTGTTAGATTTTCTGAAATATTAAACATAGTTCAAAAATTTTGTTTACATCTCTTCTGACTTCATATTGAGAACCACTGCTTTATAGCATAAAATTAAGTAGTTATCAGTATAGAATGAAGTACCATATGCAAGGGGCTCACTCCAAGTTCCCTGTCAAAACTCCTTCCTTTTAGATACACAAAATACTCTCTGGATTGAGACCAAAATAGGTGTGGCAAACAAAATAGTTGTAAATGCTAAGAAATATGAAATTCTGGGAGGAAATTAGGTATTTCTAATATGTATTTCAATACGTGACAGAGAATGTTGTTAACCACTGAAGATGAAATATAATAAAGACAAATATTTATTGAAAAAAACTGATCTTTTCATTGGAAAATCAGGTCTATAACCCATGAGTGTACCGAGATTTAAAGTCTCATAAGCAAAAGGGTAAGAGCCCTCTATGCAACTTTATCAAATCACATGCTCCAACCTTCTGAGGGCTTGCTACCAATTTTCCAGAAAATCTTGTCTTCCTATAGATTTTCAAACTTCTGATTAACATAAAAACAAAAAGAAAATCCATATACAACCCATGATGAATTAAATTACTATATTTCCTCTGCTTAAAAGCTTTTACTTCAACCATCAAGATTTTTTTTTCTGGGACTACATCTCAATATGGATTAACTGGTTCAGTTTACCAACCTAGAGATCAGATGCCCAAGTGCTCTAAACTTAGGTAGGGAATTCATCTATAAATTTAAAGTAAAATGAGATTATTCATTTTTTTTTTCCATCAGAAAGGAATGACCAGTAGGGAGAAAAGTCTGCAAACAGCTTTAGAGGACATGTGATTATTAGCACTGACGTAGAAAAGTCAGGCTGGTCATTTTTAACATTATGGAATAGTTCTTAATTTTAAGTCTTATTTCAGAGGAAATACAGAGCCAGAATCATCAGAGAAAATTGTCATGATAAAGATGATTAAAATACACAAGGGAAATAAAAAAAAATATGAATGGTCCACTTTGGTGCTATGCAAGAAAACTGGGATACAAGAGAAGTGAGATATGGTTCAAGTTAAGCAAACAGAGGGCTCAAAATAATTTCAATTCATGTCAAAGTTAATACTGAGTACTGAAAACAAAGTAAGCAACAATTGAATTAATCTAATTTTATATAGGTACCAGCAGGAATATAAAGCATTTCCTAAAATGTCTCAGGCAGAATAATTATGGAGTAAGTCAAACCTATGTTCATTTTTTGTTTTGAAAGCAGGCAGTATTATCAATAAAGTGATATAATCTGACTGGGGAAAACAGACAAAAAAGCCAGTACTCTCTCCAATACTTCTAATATGTTCCAATCGACTTGCTGAGTCGCACTTTTAGTCATGAGTTGCCACTTCAGATGTCTGACAAAGAGCAAAGATACATCAAACAGGCAACACAAAGAATTTTTTTAAAGCCCATTTCAAATACACCGTGTGTGTGTGTGTGTGTGTGTGTGTGTGTGTGTGTATGGTATATTAGTTATGAATGAAGTTTTCTTTAAAGATTCTGAACTTGGCCCCAGATCATAATGGGAATGTACACAGGAAAAGGCCCTCATCTTTCAAGCTCATTTATTTTTCCCTATGGGATAATAATTCCCCAAATAATACATCATTGTTAAATCATTTTTATAACAGGTAGGATTATGGAAACTAAACACAATATAAAGTTTTCTTCCATAGGTTAAATTAACTGGGAGAATACAAATATCCATTTAGCTCTTGGTACTGTGTGGATAATTATCCATCAGCAATTCAGCTGGGCTGCCTTCCAGCATCCAGCATTAGGGGTATTCTCCCTCACCAGCTTCCTACCAATGTCTCCTAAGGGAAGGGCAACTACTTTTCATAGCATCTTAACCGAACATTTAAGAGCACAATGACAGAACATATTCTAAAAGCAAACTTTTAAGTATCAGTATCTTAGTTTCCCTCTTTTAACAACCTACCTTATTAGTTGAAAGTTAGTAACAAATTATACCCTATCTTTTCTATTCCAACTTGAATGATAGTTTCACACCAGGAAAAAGAGAAAGAACATTTAGAATATTGTTCTATATTTATACTGACCAAAATCCTAGTCTTTCTATTTTAATAACTTGTAAATATGGAATGTGTGAAAATTTATTCAAGGGAAGAATAAGTAAAAATTTGCAATAATGGAATTATTTTAAGCCCTTTTTAATAATTGTGCAGCCATATGAAGACACAATCACAACCACCAAGGCAGAATTTACCAAAAGCAACAGATGGTGCTTGACAGGCATACATTTCCCCCCTACATTGAAAGAGAAAAAAATAGGAAATGCAAAAATAAAAGCAAGAGAAACTATTTTGATTATTACCTTTCTCACATTTCTTTTTGGAAGCTGACGAAGAAGGAATCATAGGTAATTTCATCAACTCAGCACGATTTGATTCATTCAGTAGATAGTGGGACTTATAGGCATATGAACTGAACATGGGGTCTGAATGGTCCTGAACTATCAGCCCTATACGAAACAAACAGAAAGAGATGAGCTGCAATGAAACTACCCATGATTCCATGAGGAAAAAATAAACCAACACCTATTATGTATGCTTCAAAGTTGGGGTGGGGAGGGCGAAAATGAGAATATGAAGAAAAAAGAAAGATCTGACAGAAAGGTTTTCTATAGTTTTCAAAGGGAGTCTGAACTACTCAATTCCTTTTCCCTATATATTATAGAAACCTATATTCTGCAGAAGAAAACTTCAAATAATTTGAAGATATAAACACTTGACATCATACAGAAAACCCCTTAGGGAAAACAAAGCTACACTGCTTCATATTTGGATGTACAATGAGGACAACCCAAAGAACAAAAGGATATTATATATCATGTAATGAGATTGAAACAAGAATCATTTACATAAGTAGACCCTGATCTACCTTCAATATAACAAGTAGCACTTTAAGGTAGAATGGAAGTCTCTCCTTTTTTCTATTCATATCTTCAGAAACACTCAAAGAAATCCTAACTTTCTCTGCCAGATAGTGAAACTCTTCTCTATCAATATGGTACATGTTTTATTTCACTTTATATTATATTTTATCTTTTTTTGAGACAGAGTCTTGCTCTGTCACCCAGGCTGGAGGGTAGTAGTGTGATCATGGCTCATTGCACCTTTGAATTTCTGGGCTCTAGCAATCCTCTGGCCTCAGCCTCCCGAGTAGCTGGAACTACAGATAAGTACATGCCACCACACCAGGATAATTTTTAAATTTTTTATAGAGATGGGGTCTATAATAGCTTCTGTGCCCAGGCTGGTCTCTAACTTCTGGCCTTAAGTAATCCTCCCATCTTGGCCTTCCAAAATGTTGGGATTACAGGCATGAGCCACTGTGCCAGGTCTGGTACATGATTTTAAAGGAGCCATAATTTCCTGAACTTTACTGAGGTAATGCAAACATTTTCATATTTTCCCTGAGACAATATAAAGGGTTAATAAAATCAATCCTTTTGATCTACCAATTATAGCTATGCTACTTGGAGGAAAACACTAAAGCTACCTGTGGTTCCCTCTTCTTTGCCTTCCCCCTCCCCCAGTTAATTCATGATGTAGCTACAAGCCACTCCTAAACCTAGGCAACTATGAGACCAGGGGACATTTCTCTATCCTCTATCTTGGCTACTGCATGAATGTATAACGATGTAGGATTTTACAATACAAATTATGGCAGCAGTTTTATTTAGAGATCATTTTGAAGGGGAGGGAAATTACCATTTACTTTTCTCTGTGGGCATTATCTTAATACTCTACACTGAGACAAATTCAAGAAATATCTCTGGCCTAAATAACAGAATGGAACTTGAAATTACTAACAATATGACAGTCTTCTTTTTGTTTTTTTTTTTGAGACAGGGTCTCACGCTGTTACCCAGGCTGGAGTCCAGTGGCGCGATCACAGCTCACTGCAGCCTCGACCTCCTTGGCTCAAGTGATCCTACCACCTCAACCTCCCAAGTAGCTAGGACTACAGGCGTTTGTCACCATGCCTGGCTACGTTTTTGATTTTTTTGTAGAGACGAGGTCTTGCTATGTTGCCCAGGCTGATCTTGAATTCCTGGGCTCAAGCAATCCTCCCACCTCTGCCTCTCAAAATGTTGGAATTACAGGCATGAGCCATGATGCTCAGCCAGAATCTTCTAATAAAAGTTATATAGGCCGGGCACAGTGGCTCACACCTGTAATCCCAGCACTTTGGGAGGCCAAGACAGGCGGATCACCTGAGGTCGGGAGTTCAAGACCAGCCTGACCAACATGGAAAAACCCAGTCTCTACTACAAATACAAAAGAATTAGCCAGGTGTGGTGGTGCACGCCTGTAATCCCAGCTACTTGGGAGGCTGAGGCAGGAGAATCGCTTGAACCCAGAAGGCAGAGGTTGCAGTGAGCTGAGATCTTTTTGCCTGGGCAAAAAGAGCAAAACTCCATCTCAAAAAAAAAAGTTATATAATGTTGAAATGAACTTCATACATTTCATACATTTAATAGAAGGAGATGGTGTAGTGTAAAAGAATATGGGCTTTTTTTTTTTTTTTTTTTTTTTTTTTGAGACGGAGTCTCGCTGTGTCACCCAGGCTGGAGTGCAGTGGCGTGATCTCGGCTCACTGCAAGCTCCGCCTCCCGGGTTCACGCCATTCTCCTGCCTCAGCCTCCGAGTAGCTGGGACTACAGGCGCCCGCCACCACGCCCGGCTAGTTTTTTGTATTTTTAGTAGAGATGGGGTTTCACCGTGTTAGCCAGGATGGTCTCGATCTCCTGACTTCGTGATCCACCCGCCTCGGCCTCCCAAAGTACTGGGATTACAGGCTTGAGCCACCGCGCCCGGCCAAGAATATGGGCTTTGAAATAAGAAGGATCAAGTACAAATGCTGGTCCCTCCATTTAGCTTGTGTGACATTGGGTAAATTATTTAATCTGGGTTTCAGTGTTCTCACCTGTATACCATGGAGAGAGAACTTCTTAGGGAAACTGTGGCAATTCATTCAGATAGTGTTTAGTAAAGTTAGACTTACATATGCAAAATAAATTGCTATTATTTACTGTTAAAATGAAAAGAAAACTCCAGCCTACATTACCCATTTAAAAGTACCATTACAAAGAAAGGCATAGAATGCTAAGTAACTCAATTTACCCAGCCTCTAAGATGAAAGGAGATGCTAAAGAACAAGCACTATACTGAAAAATGTCTGCATGCTTCTTGTGAATCCACAATTAGGTGGCATGTGGAAGAGGAGTGATGTTCCTCAAACCCTGAAACATTTTGAAAAATACTGCCAGACATTGTAGTCCTTAAGAAATAGTTTAATGATTCTAAACACCCAATAACCAAGAACTAAGAGAAAATCTATGTGAAGGGAAAAATTCTGTATGAGGCAAGAAACAAGCAAAACAAGCTAAGTTTTCTAATACCCAAACATAAATGACTAAAGTGCTCCCTTCTGTGTGTGGATTTATTACAGTTATGTCTCCTTTAAAAAGGTGACCTTTATAAATATTTATAAAAGAACACATATTATTTACTTGTGAAAGACTTTTGATTTAAGCTTTCCCAACATCTGATCTATTTAGAGTAAGTCTTTGTCAAATGCTAAAAAATAAAATGAAGGTTATGTTTACCATACAAAGTCTCACAGTTAAATATGTGGGAATTAAATAATTTTGCTTAAATAGGTATTTAAATTCAGTAAATATTCCAGAATAACTGTCAAATTATTAAGATGTAAATACTGATTCTGTTGTTAAACATGGGTTTTCCCTCCACTGACATTATTCTCAGAATTTTAATCAAGTTATATAAGTTAAATTTAACAAAATGGCTAGAGTTTCTATAAGCGTACAATTTTTAGGTGTCCTAAATTGAAAATACTATATTTTGTTTCACAATTCACTGCAGTCTTGAACTCCTGGGTTCAAGTGATCCTCCCTCCTCAGCCTCTGAGTAGCTGGGACTACAGGCACACACCACCATGCTTGGCTAATTCCTTTATTTTTTGTAGAGATGGGGTCTTGTTATGTTGCCCAGACCGGTCCTGAACTCCTGGCCTTAAGCAATCCTCCTGCCTCAGCCTCCCAAGTGTTGGGATTACAGGCGTGAACTACTGTGCCCAGCCTGAAAATACCTATTTTAAAGGTATCCCAATTATTGAATGAAGTAGAGCAAAAGAGAATATTGATTAATCTACTGATGGCATTTGATTCAGAATGTGCCCCAACATAAGCCAACATAATAGTTATAAACTTGATATTAAAATGCAGGCTAAATCATACATGCTTATACACTGACAGGAAATGTCAGTGCCCAGCAATGGTAGCACAGAGTTTGCAAAGCAATAAGAATGACTTTATGTTATCACTGCCACTCATCTGTTTAAAAGACTCTAAAGCTAAATATTCAACTGATAATACAATGATTTTTTCTAATCATCACTTTCTTAGGAATGCAGAGATAGGAAAGGCAATGAGTAACACCTTTTTATTTATTATTTGCCCACCTGTTACCATATGGCAGGAAACATTTCAGACCTACTCCTCCATGATACCAGCCAGGTTTCAGAGCAGGATACATTTGACACTGCTGTAGTTAAGAAAGACACAGTACTTCCTGCTCCAAAGGCAGACAGTCACATGTGCTTATAAAGCAGGCAAACAGAAAGTAGTGTCTACTACAGACCCCGCTAGCTACTCCACAAAGGACTACGATTTATTTAATCTTTTACTGACTACCTCCAAGTAATGTTTTCATAATGAGATACAAAAGCAAAACCACCTAAGATCTATCATACTACCTAAATTCTATTTTTAAAAGTTGTTATAGTACTTTCACCAAATTAAAATAACTGTCCCCTAAAGCAAAACCAACCAACCAAACAAAAACTACTTTCATCTTCGGTATGGTCTAAATAGAATCTAACAAGCATCATGGGCCTTAGAGGCCTTGAGAATAGTTCAGACAGAGGGAAGGTCAGAAAACTTTGCACTTAAAAACAAAATGAAAGCAATATTTAGGGATATTAGTTGGTTTTTATAACACTTACTAAGTACCAAAAAAGTTTTATTATAATATGGCTGAGATAAAGCCAGATATTCTGTATAACATTCAACTAAAGAAGTTTCATTTTATATTTATCACGAACCCAGGTTCACTGACCCCTGTAGGGCTACAGTATTGTTTTTAGTTGATCAATCTCTTGGCATACTTAAACATCAACAGCTGGCTTTAAGAAAGCCCACATGGCTGGCTCTGAACTAACACCACCACATATGCTGCCTTGGCTGTGTCCCATCAGGCCCTCCTCAATGCCAGATCAAAACATTAGGATAAAATACAACACAAACAACTGAAAAATAGATGTGCTGGTCTTGCCTTCCAAGTGAAATCTCAATCAGTTGAAAGTTCTGGTTTAAGATTATAACATGGGAAGGATCTGCTTTGAATAGAAGAGTTGTTTGCAGAAGGGAAAAGATTAATCTTTTAACGCTCCAAACAGAAAAACTAAGAACTTAACTGTAATTCTGTTATTTTTAGAAATGCAGATTTTAGCTTAACTTATGGAAGAATTACTATTCTAACACTTTGGACATCTAGCATTATAAAAGTTACTGGAATGTTCATCTCTCTCAGGGATATATTACAGTGGAATTCTGCACTGGGTAGAAGATTCTACTAGATGGCCTGAGTTCTTTCCCAATGCTGAGACTCTATGTTAATGAAGAAATATGCCAATGATCTCAAAAATAAATGAAGAGAAAAGTTAGACACTCACCTCTGGCACAAACGAAACAAAAGCCTACATTTACAGCAGAAGAAGAATTACTGCTCCGTTTGGAATGATTACTACAGATGAGAATGTAGGAGGATACTAACATGCTTCCAGCCGCAATGCAAGCATCTCCAGAGTGATAGGCAACTGGACATCTCAAACATCTCATCATGCGGCCTGTTTAAAGACAAGTCAAAAAGGAATCTAATAAGGCATCCGCGGGACATAAAAAGAAGTTTTTGGAGTTGGACTTTTTTGGGTCCCAATGAGATGCTAGTTACAGTAGATATAAAGCATTTTTTCTTCCCTAGTCTGGCTCTGTCATCCTATGCCATATGGCCCCTAAATGTAAGCCTAATAGTCACTTAGAGATCGTCCAAAGAAAAAATTATTTGTTCCAATGCTGCAGAGACGGTGGTATCCAATATGGCACCTACCTGAAGGACTTTCAAGGGTATTTTGAACACATGGAATTTTCTTCTCATGGTCTGAATTTAGAATGTAATCTCTACTTAACATGTACTGTGTATGTACTGTGGCTGAACTGTTAAAGCGAGAGATACACAGAAGGAGAATGCCCTATGTTGTTTGTAATATATACTTGATAATGTTATTTGCCACTGCACTTAAAACAAAAATCTTTGTCTCTTCTTCAGCTGTTTTACCTTTACTTGCTTTGTGGATATCTTTCTCCATAGAGCAGGCAGAGCAGCAGTGCTGAGGACAGCGGAATCCTTTTGATTCAAAGATGGCAGTGGGGAATTTGCGGACACAGGCTTCATGATAAAATTTCCCACAAGCACCAACAGAACAACGCTTCACATCTTTACCAGACACTTTACACGAGAAACATGGGTGCTGCCCTGTAAAATTGGTGAGGAATATAAATCAAATAAAATTGACTAAAGCATATTCAAGTAGAAGCAGCTATAGACATCAAACAGCTACTCCTAAAACAGACTCTAATACTATATTTAAGAATTTAATGCACAAAAAAGCACTTAAAATAAATGCTAAATTCAAATTATGTTTTAAATTTTGCTAGAATATTTGATTATCAATTTGGAGACAGAATACTAAAAACAATTTAGATCTCCAAAACTGATTCCACAGAAAAGCCAGAACAGAGTTTAACATCTCGTAGCAGACAGCAGCAAAGTCTTCCCCACATAGAATAAATAAATTACCAAAGGAAAGACAGATTGCATTAGATAATCACTGATTATTTCTATGTACAAAATATACATAAAATGAAAACTCACAATCCTAATAAAAAAGAAAATTACAGCTAGAAATATCTTATTTGAACTACAGAAAATCAAGGACAAAGAAAATATTCAAATTATCCACAAAAAAAGACAATTACTTTCAAACAGAGCTGACTGAAAGAGAAAAAGGGAAGCCAAAAAGCAATAGAATGCTATCTTCAAAGGGCTGAAAGAAAATAATTACCAAACCAGAATTCTATACCCAGTAAAAATATTCGTCAAGAATGAAGTGAAATCAACATTCGCTAGGGAGAATTAACAAAACCTAGTTCTTTGAAAAAGAATAATAAAATTGGCCGGGCACGGTGGCTCAAGCCTGTAATCCCAGCACTTTGGGAGGCCGAGACGGGCGGATCACGAGGTCAGGAGATCAAGACCATCCTGGCTAACACGGTGAAACCCCATCTCTACTAAAAAATACAAAAAACTAGCCGGGCGAGGTGGCGGGCACCTGTAGTCCCAGCTACTTGGGAAGCTGAGGCAGGAGAATGGTGTAAACCCGGGAGGCGGAGCTTGCAGTGAGCTGAGATCCGGCCACTGCACTCCAGCCTGGGTGACAGAGCGAGACTCCGTCTAAAAAAAAAAAAAAAAAGAGTAATAAAATTGATTACCTCTGGTAAGAATAATAAAAAAAGGAGAAAGGTCCTAATATTAATATCAGAAATGAAAAATGGAACATCACTACAAATCCTACAAACATTAAAAAGATAGTAAAAGGATATCACTATATTTTTGCTAATAAATTTGAAAATTTAGATGAATAGACAGATTCCTAGAAAAAAAGAACTTACCAACACTGGCACAAAAACAAACAGGACATATGAATAGTTCTGTAAACTATTAAAAGAAATTGAAACTATAATTGGAAATCTTTCAACAAAAAAAATTTTAGGCCCAGATAGCTCCACCGGTGAATACGTCAGACATTCAAGGAAGAAAATAATGCCAAATATGAAAAAACTAAACAGGAAAAAAAGAAGAAACAAGTAAAAGACAAACAGATATAGGGAAACATGCAACAAAAATGACAAAAGATTATGTTTTGTCGTATAAACAGTTTACATATGGAGAAAATGCACACAACATATATAAGCAAAGATAATGGAATAAGACTTACAAACTACAAATCAATATAGAAAAAAACCACAGCAGCCTAATGTAAAAGTGGGCAGAGGATGTAAACAGGCAATTCACAGAAAGACAAATAGCCAAAAGAAAATTAAAATATGTTCATCTTCACTAGTAATCAGATAAATGATAACTGAAACCGGTTATAAAACAGAAAAAAAACAGCCAGGCGCGGTGGCTCACGCCTGTAATCCCAACACTTTGGGAGACCAAGGCGGGTGGATTACGAGGTCAGATCAAGACCATCTTGGGTAACATGGTGAAACCCCGTCTCTACTAAAAATACAAAAAAATTAGCCGGGCGTGGCGGCAGCCACCTGTAGTCCCAGCTACTCGGGAGGCCGAGGCAGGAGAATGGCATGAACCCGGGAGGCAGAACTTGCAGTGAGCCAAGATCATGCCACTGCACTCCAGTCTGGGCAACAGAGTGAGACTCCATCTCAAAATAAACAAAACAAACAAACAAACAGAAAAAAACTTAAAAGAGTTTAATAATACCTATTATTTTATTTGAGACAGAGTCTTGCTCTGTCGCCCAGGCTGGAGTACAGTCATGTGATCTTGGCTCACTGCAACCTTCGCCGCCTGGGTTCAAGTGATTCTCATGCCCCAGAATCCAGAGAAATTGGGACTACAGTGATAATACCAATTATTGATAAGGGTGTAGGGGGCTGGTAGAAGTTTAAGTTGGAATGAGCTACCTTAGAAGGCAACTGGGCAATAGTCATTAAAATGAAAGTACATTCACTTTCTGCCTAGAAATTCAATTTCTCAATAACTACATTGGGGAAGACTGAGAGTAAATGTTAAAGGATGTTGCCTGAAACATTGTTTGTAATTGCAAACAACTGAAAGTAACTCAAGTGTCCTTCGACAGGGGAAGAGTTAAATAAACTATGAATATATGTGTACTAGGGCACTACGCAGCAATTAAATAGAATGCATCTGTATTGACATAAAAAGAGCTCCGGCAGAACAATGGTATGATACATTTATATTACAACACACACACAGACACACACAAAGGTTTATAGGGCTACACATCAAACTGACAATGGTTGTCGGGACTGGAATTAAGTAAGGGCCTAGGATTAAGACTGATGATCAAGGGTGACATCAGCAAGAACAGTAATTATAATATTTTCAAAACAATGTGGTTATGTTTTACTTGTGTAATTAGAAATAAATTTAAAATATTAATGAATGATAAGAACACTTTTAACACCACAAAACATAAATGGATAAGACACATAAACAGATAATTCACAAGAGTCAATAAATATACAGAAAGAAATGTTTAACTTTAAGCAAAGAACTGCAAATTATAACAACAAACTTGTCAAATGTTTATTGGTCATCTGGATATCATCTTTTGAAAATGTTCAAGTCTTTTGTCCACTTTTCTTATAATGCCTATTCAAAATCTGAAGGAAAAAATATAAGGAATAGTTTTGTTTTTTTACAGAAAGTTAGGTGAACTGCATTATTGTTCTTTGATTCTGGAAGTACCTAATCTTTACAAATTGGCTGAATTATAAAAGTTCTTTAAAATGAGTAGTTAAAACTGTGATGTTCACTTTTTAAATTGTGTTGCAGAAATAAAGTACAGTAAGGTGGGGTTTTGTTTTGGTCCCATTGTATATACGTAATTTCAAAGTACATTTTTTTACCACATGGTTAAGGCCAATAAAGTACATTTTACCATGTATATAGATATGAAGGTAATTATATTTTTAAAATAACTTTTAAAAGTTTTAAAAATTAAAAAAATATATTTGAAAGGTAGGAAGTTTGACTTCACACATTTGCTTAATGCATAAACTACTCTCTGTAAGAATAAAATAGGACTTCAGATGGTCACGGTGGCTCATGCCTGTAATCCCAGTGCTTTGGGAGGCCAAGGTGGGAGGATCACTTGAGCCCAGGAGTTCAAGACCAGCCTGGGCAACACAGTAAGACCCCATCTCTAAAAAAAAATTTAAAAAATAAGCCAGGTGTGGTGGTATGTGCCTGTGGTTCTACCTACTCAGGAGGCTGAGGTGGGAGGATTGAGCCCGGTAGGTCGAGGCTGCAGTGAGCTATGATCATGCCCCTGCACTCCAGCCTGGGCAACAGAACAAGAACTGTCTCAAGAAAATATAAAATAAGACTTCATTTATGTAATGATCAAAATAAGCCTAATATAAATGAAAATAGTTAAAACTAGTGCAAGTGTTATGCTAACAGAGAGCTGAACTATCAAACTCTTTTAAGACTTAGGTTAGAGCTCTAACATGTGAGTGCTTTCCATACTCTTCCTTTTCACTAGGAAATGGCCTTCATTAAGAATAAGTCAGTGAGGAGTGAGGCACAGTGACTCACGCCTGTAATCCCAGCACTTTGGGAGGCCAAGTGGGTGCACTGCTTGAGTCTGGGAGTTCAAGACCAGCCTGGTAAAGATGGTAAAAACTCTCTACCTAAAAAACAAAAAACAAACAAACAAAACCGTACAAAAAAATAGCTGGAGGCTGGGCACAGTGGCTAACACCTGTAATCCCAGCACTTTAGGAGGCCAAGGCAGGTGTATCACTTGAGGTCAGGAGTTCGAGGCTAGCCTGGCCAACATGGGAAAACCCTGGCTGTACTAAAAATACAAAAATTAGTCGGATGTGGTGTTGTGTGCCTGTAAGCCCAGCTACTCGGGAGGCTGAGGCACAAGAATCACTTGAACCTGGGAGGTGGAGGTTGCAGTGAGCTGAGATTGCGCCACTGCACTCCAGCCAGGGCGACACAGCAAAAATTTGTCTCAAAAATAAATAAATAATTAATTAAAAAGCTAGCTGGGCATGGTGGTGCGTGCCTGTAGTCCCCATAGCTAATCGGGAGGCTGGGGTGGGAAGATCACCTGAGCCTGGGAGGTCGAGGCTGCAGGGAGCTGAGATTGCACCACTGCACTTCAGCCTGGGCAATGGGACCAAAAAAAAGAAGTCAGTCCATCAGTCCAGAGTCAAAGACCACAGGGAAAGTGGGGAAAAAAAGAATAAGTAAAACTACCTATTACAGAACTCTTTTTGGAGCCTTATTCTATTGTACATTTTATTCAAAAGGGCAAATAAAAATGCTTTCTTTCTAGAAATCACATTTGTCTTAAATAATAGAAAGTGGTAGTATAAGAACATATTAGGTAGGTATCTGCAATACTTCTTACATGTGAAGTGTTTATCTTTTGTAAACAAAGGAAAACTGCCTAAATGACCTAAAACAATGGTTTGAAGAATCAGAGTTCTCACTTCTAATATGTTAGAAGTGTACCAAATAGGTACCAAACTAATTTTCATGTCATAAGTAAATTAAAAGCACTTAATTTTTAAAAAATAATTGTGGTAAAATATATATAACATAAAATGTAACACTTCAACCATTTTTAAGTGTATGGTTCAGTAGCATTAAGTACATTCACATTGTTAGCACTGTCTCCAGAACATTTTCATCATCCCACACTGAAACTCCGTACCCATTAAAAGAACTCCTCATCTCACCCTCCCCCACAACCCTGGTGACTACTATTCTAAGAATTTGACTATTCCAAGTAATTTATATAAATGGAATCATACAATATTTGTTGGCCTTTTATACCTGGCTTATTTCACTCAGCATAAAGTCCTTAAGGTTCATCCATGCTATGGCATGTATCAGAATTTCTTTTTAAGGCTGAATAATATTCCATTGTAGGTACATACTACATTTTGTTTATTCATCCATCAATGGACATTTGGATTGTTTCTGCCTTTTGACTATTGTGAATAATGTTGCTAAGAATATGAAAGTACAATTATCTGTTGGAGTCCTTTTTTTTTTTTTTTTTTTTTTTAAGAGAGAGAGTCTCACTCTGGTTGCCCAGGCTGGAGTGGAGTGATGTAATTACAGTTCACTGCAGTCTTGACTTCCTGGGCTCAGGTGATTCTCTCACCTCAGCCTCCTGAGTATTTGGGACTATGGACACGTGCTAGGCTAAATTTTTTTAAATTTTTTTTTTTAATTTTTGGTAGAGATGAGGTTTTACCATGTTGCCCAGGCTGGTCTAGAACTCCTGGACTCAAACAATCCGCTCCTCTTGGCCTCCCAAAATCCTTGGATTACAGGCGTGAGACACTACGCCTGGCCCCTTCTTTCAGTTCTTTTGGGTATATACCCCGAGTGAAATTGCTTGATCATTTGTTACTCTGTTTAATTTTTTAAGAAACCGTCATCGGGTTTTCAACAGCCACTATACCATTTTATATTCCCACCAACAATGCACAAGGGTTCCAATTTCTCCATAGTTAAGCCAACATGTTGTTTTCTTTTTTTTGATACTAGTCATTCTAATGGGTATCAAGTGGCATCTCATTGTGGCTTTGATTTGCATTTCCCTGATTACTCTTTTTTTTTTTTTTTTTAATAGAGACAGAGTTTCACCATGTTGCCCAGGCTGGTCTCAAACTCCTGAGCTCAAAGAGATCCACCTGCTTTGGCTTCCCAATGTGCTAGGATTACAGGCACGAGCCATTGCGCCTGGCCCCCTGATTACTCATTATATTGAGCATACTTTCATGTGTATATTGGCCATCTGCATATCTTCTTTGGAGAACTACCTGCTCAAGATCTTTGCCCAATTTTGAATTGAGTTGTTTAGTTTAGTTTGTTTTTTTTTTTTTTTTTTTTTTTGAGATGGAGTTTTGCTCTTGTTGCCCAGGCTGGAGTTCAAGGGAATGAGCTCAGCTCACTGCAACCTCTGCATCCCAGGTTCAAGCGATTCTCCTGCCTCAGCCTCCTGAGTAGCTGGGACTGTAGGCATGCACCACCATGCCAGGCTAATTTTGTATTTTTAGTAGAGATGGGGTTTCTCCATGTTGGTCAGGTTGGTCTTGAACTCTTGACCTCAGGTGATCTGCCCGACTTAGCCTCCCAAAGTGCTGAGATTACAGGCATGGGCCACCATGCCTGACTCGAGTTGTTTAGTTTTTTATTGCTGAGTTGAAGGCGTTCTCTATATATTCTGGGTATTAATGCTTTATCAGATATGGAATTTGCAAATATTTTCTCCCATTCTATGGGTTGCCTTTACATTATGTTGATAAGACCCTTTGGTGTACAAAAGTTTTAATTTTGATGAAGTACAATTTGTCTGTTTTTCCTTCTGCTGCCTGTGCCTTTGGTGTCATATATACGAAATCACTGCCAAATCCATTGTCATGAAGCTTTTCCTCTATGCTATGTTTTCTTCCAAGAGTTTTATAGTTTTAGCTCTTACATCTTGGTCTTTGATTCATCTTGAATTAATTTTGTTTATGCTGTTGGGTAAGGGTCCAACTTTGTTCTTTTACAGGCATATATCCAACTCTTTCAGCATCATTTGTTGGAAAGACTGTCTTTTTTTCCACTGACTAGTCTTCATACCCTTATCAAAAATCTTTTGACCATATATGCAAGTGCTTATTTCTGGGCTTTCTATGCCATTGGTCTATATGTCTGTCTTTATGCCAGTATCACACTGTTTTGACTTCTGTCGCTTTGTAGTATACTTTCAAATGAGGAAATGTGAGTCCTCTGACTTTGTTCTACTCAATTTTTTTTTTTAATAAAAAAGTTTTTTTCATTCTCACTGACAACATCCCATACTTAACTGTTTTTAAAGCAAATTTCCCTCTTAAATTTTCTAACAGATGTGTACCAAATTAAATAAACCTAGCCTCTGTTGGTAGAATTCTCCTGGATTCTAGAGTTAGGAGAGAAGCCCTAAGAGTGTTTTAATACTGAGATACATGGTCCTTCCTATCAATATCTTAAATCAGGGATTGCATACTTGATATAGTTTGGATATTTGTCCTCACGCAAATCTCCTGTTGAAATCTAATTCCCAATGCTGAAGGTGAGGTCTGATGGGAGGTGTTTGGATCATGGAGGTGGATCCCACACGGCTTGGTGCAGTCTTTGCGACAGTGAGTGAGTGCTTGTGAAATCTGGTCATTTAAAAATGTGTGGCCCTCTCCCTCAACTCTCTTTCTTGCTCCCGCTTTTGCCATTTGAAGTGCCTACTCCCACTTTGCCTTCTGCCATGATTGTAAGTTTCCTGAGGCCTTCCCAGAAGCCGAGCAGATACTGGCACTATCCTTCCTATACAGCCTGCAGAACTGTGAGCCATTTAAACCTCTTTTCTTTATAAATTACCCAATCTCGGGTATTTCTTTATAGCAATGCAGGAGCTCCCTAATACAACATGTGAATGCTTAGAGGGGCCAGGCAGGATATACAAGTGACTTGAATGACTGAGTTTTAGAAAAAGGAATAATGGGGAATGTGAGGAGCCAGGATTACATGCTTCATCCATGTTCAAAAATGAAAATGCATTCTGAAGGCCAAATAAAACGATGTGCAGATAATATGACCCAGGGGCTGCCAGTTGGCAAACTGTTCACAAGTTTTACTGCAGAGTCTAAATGTGATGAATAAAATATTTTATAAGGGAGACATTTTAAGTTATATGTTCTAAGCAGCTTCCAAAGCTTACTTTATGTGTGTGTGTGTGTATTTGTATGTGTGTGTATGTATGTGAATGACTGTGTATTGGGATATATGACATATGACTTGTGATGTCCATTCTATTCACCAGGGCAATAGAAGACCATGAGAAAGAAAATATAAATCTGGAGTCCAGCTGCCTGGGTTTAAATCCCAGAGTCATCATGGGCTATCTTTGTGACTTTGGGGAAGCTACTAAACTCTCTAATCCTCAGTTTCTCCTTCTGTATAATGGAAATCATAATAGTACCTATCTCATCATGGATCAAATGAAATAGCAGGAGAAAATGCTTAGTACTTGTAGCACCTAACACTTAGTCAGTGTTCAGTTTAAAAAAAAAAAAATTACTAACTTTTTGTCTGAAAGATTTTAGGAGGCATACAATCAAATAAGAAAAGATAAGTATCTGTAAGAATCAAAATAAAAGGAAAAGGAGTGGAAAAATAACAGAGAGTCAGCATATCATGTATACTTGCTATCCAATTGGCTTTAGTTCCTCATAGCTAAAACAAAGCAAAACAAAACAAAAAACACGTCAACATGGTTCCTAGAAGCATGTCCCTCTCATCTCCAGTTATTTTTTATGTGCCATGTTGTTACAGATTAAACAACTATGACTTGCTTTCCACGATATTAACCAGAATTATAGCTACAGAGAGAAGAAATATAAACTAGCATATTTATTTCTCTACAAATTATTTTGGTAGGTAGTAGTCTATGTATAGTGAGATAAGAAATAAATGGTGAATCCCAAGTTTAAAAAATGATTTCCAGTAGCTCCAAATTTCCACTAAAAATATAATCACTGTGGTTATGCACTGATACTTATTCCAGTCTCTTAAAGAACTTTAAACCAATTTATTGAGCCCCCAAAATCTCAAACCCATCTGAAAAATAACTCAATTAAATACTTTGTATAACTCTTTAGATAAAACACAAATTCATCCTGGTACTTTGATAGACTTTATGGTAGAAGGCACCAGTAGGAGGAAATTTAACTACTTTTTAAATCTTGAAGCCAAATCTTAATTTGTTGAAATACCTTTGGGAAGAGAGGAGGGCTAATAAAAGTGATGGGAACAAGATGTCCTAGGAGAGGTTGCCAGTGCACATTCCTGGCACAATCCCATTCATCTTTTCATGACTATCAAAATAAGTCATCTTACCGGTTTTACATTCCATGCAGACGAACTTGCTATCAGGGAGTGATGTCAATCCCAGGCACTCCAGGTGAAAGTGTTTGCAGCACTCTCCCTCACAAGGAATCAGAGAGTCACCAGAGCTTTCACAAATCTGTAATATGGCAAAAAGCAGTGGGTCTCAAACTTTGGCAAACATCAGGACCACATGGGCGGCTTGTTAAACACAAATTACTGGGTCCCTCACCCACAGATTGTGATTCAGTAGGTCTGGTGGGGGCCCCCAAGAATGTGCATTTCTAATACATATCCAGAAGATGCTGATGTTGTTTGTCCTTGGCCTTCACTTTGAAAACCAGAGAACTAGACAATTACAGTATTTCCAGATCCAATATGGTATAAAGTTTAAGGTCATACTTAATCTTTTGGGATTCCTTCTTTGGGATCTGCATATTTAACTTTTCTTCACAGGGCAAAGCAGTATTTTTCAAGAACAGTAATAATACACTGAGAAAGTTATTACTTTAAAATTTTGAATTTAAGAAAGTTTTTTCAGTCAGTCATCTGCCATTTACTTCCAATTAATAATAGTATATCACACTAAAGATTGGCATGTGGGTAAGTATTCCAACTCAGAAAGGGAAAAAAAGAACCAGAAAGAGGTTTTAGATCTGTAGCTTTAAAGTAATATCATAATAATTTAGAAACATATTGCCCTCTTCAACAGGAGTTAAGTCTATTACTGGCAGAATATAATAGCAATTATTTCAAGCCATAACACCAGTTACCTGCCTACCTGACATACAGTGTCCTTCTTACTCATTCCAGTGCCTCTTCTGGACAAACTTGAATCCATGGACTGCACATCAGAAACGTCTGCATCTGCAGTAGCTGAAGGGCTATCTACTTGCTTTCCAAAGCCTACCTACATAGAAAACATAGCATTTTTAAGAAAAACAAAACAAAAATTCCCTCAAAGATAAGATGCTATGAAAATCCTAGTAAGACTTGCTCAAACATTAGATCTTGACACAACAACCTCTTTCTTCCTTCCTTTCTTTCCAAAATCCACAGATATCATAGGTCTGCTGTTTTGGGAAAAACTGTAGTTAAAATTACAAACAAACTATAGTTTTGTTATATAACATGAGAGCAAAAGAATTAAGAAGCTCAAAATAACCAAAGTGATTTTTTTTCTATGAGTATACAGAAAATGTCCCAATTTCCCCAAATAAATAAGGCAAAAGCATTATGTTCAAGAAAGAGCACTTTGTCTAGACCTTTGCACATATTTACCTGCAGGTCACTCAGTCCTCTAGAATCGGAGTCAGATGTGTCTCTGTATGCTGAACTAGTCATTTCTACATCAGTTGAGGCGCGACTCCTTTTCTTTAGAGGTTTACAGGAATCTGAAATCTCGCTGGCACCTTAATACAACATACTGAAATTAATCCTAAAATAGTACTTAAGGTTTGTTTTAATTTTTTTGTGTGTGGGAGAATATTTTCTTTTCCCAAACTCATCTTTAGTGTGGAAAAAGCACAGCTCTCTTTGTAACACTGAAGTAATGAGTCAAAACTTCAGAACTTCTGACCTTCCTGGTAGTGATTGATTAATTTACAACCGCTCTATCAAAACATTTAATTCAGTTCTCCTCTCTAAAGCTATTTTCAGTCAACAGAGCCCACGTTCCAACCTAAAAATCAATTCTATCAAAATTGCAGGATAGCTGATGGATTTGGAGCAATTCAAAGAACCATTCAATTTGGAGGGGGAAGACATAAAACCCAACACACTGTGTAGCTTACAAATATGGTTGCAGAGACATCTCCATCTTGTTTTTATTAGGGATGTGACAAATCTTTGATTTGTATTCGATTCGTACACGGATAGTGCCATTTTCCCCTGAATTTTGCAATTCAGTTGATTATTGCCCCCCAATAAAATTTGGATGTTCGTAATTGTTCATCTGAGACTTCCTTGGTGAAGTGGCATTTATTGTGACCATTAACAAGCGCTGCAGCACATCTACATATGTCATGCCATTTAGGAGGCACATTGCTGAGGGTTGTAAATGGACAGTGTTCAAGTGCAGCCAAATCACGTAGAGCTGGATGGGAAGGCCTCTATGTGGAATTTGTGCGGGAAGAAATAAATAGGAAAAAAAGGCAGAGAATAGTGTGGAATTTTTTTTTTAAAACTGTGTGTAATACAAATCCAGCCAAAACAATAGTGCAAAAAGTTACAAAGCAACAATCTCTTGGGCTAATGCAGTATAGGCTATACAGAAACAGCCACGATGAAATGTGCAGATCAGGCACGGTGAATACCAAGGAACCAAGGAGACGGTTAATATTTCAACCCACAGTTTGTGTTTTGGATTTTTTTCCCCCAAAATTTCCATACAACAAACAGACATCTAGATCAGCCCAGCAAGCTATGGTGGAAGTGTGCAGTCCAGAAGAGCCCATGGAGAAACAAGTCTCCTGAGGCCATGAAGATCCGCAACAGGCTGAGTGAGAGTAGCACTTGGAACATAGCCACGTTCTGTGGTGGAGGAGGTGGGCCTCGTTAGACTGCTCAGATTACTGGAACCTCGTTATCACATCCCATTCTACAAGTTTTTCACTGAATGTTTCCTGACATCTATAAATGAGGGTGCCTGCCCATGTTAATGCTGATTAAAAAACACAAGTACACAAATCTATCTCCTTCATTGCTGGTGTATGGACCCAGAACACCACCACAAAATATTTCCTTGGCCTAAAAGATCACTGGATTAACAAGGAGTTTTAACAGAGGAACAGGAGTGCTGTACTGAGAGGCTTTCGAAGGGAAACACAGGTACCGCCATTTCCGATGAGTTTCTGAAAATGCTAGAAAAATGACAGACTGCCAAAGACAGCTGTCATGCTGTTCTCCATGATAACGGCACTAATATTAAAAAAAAATAAGAACTTTTAATGATTGTAATGTATACAGTTTGGGCTGTTTGGCAAAACCCTGCAGATGTGCATTAATGATGCTTTATTTAAAAACAAAAAACCAAAAACAGTCCATGTTGAAATTGATCAGTGTAAGTTAAATGGTGGTTTTTAGGCTGGACCCATGATTTAAGCTGTACCCATCCAGCTCCAACCGAAAAAAAAAATCATTTGACTGTAAAAGCAATTGTTCAGAGTCTTGAAGAAGAAACCAGGCAGGAAAATGCCAATAATGATGATTGGCGAAATCAAAATCGAAAACAAAGAAACTGTTTATCGAGCCGCCGACAAAGAAATCTTGCATGGAGACTACAAGTCTGGAGTTTCTGGGATGAAATTGTACAGGAATCTCAGTCCACAGTTTCCTCAATCGCTGCGGAGACGGAGCTGTCACTGAATCTGACAGAGCCCTGCACTCCCCGGTCCGCCGACCCTGTGGAATGGTGGAAACACAACGCAATCAGGCCTCCTAATCTCGCAGCGATCGCGATGTCTTTTCTTGGAGCTCCGCCAAGCAGTGTTCCCTCCGAGAGGCTGTTCAGTTCTGCTGAGGATCTCCACGGAGACCATCGCTGCAGACTTCTCCCCGAGAATGCAGAGAGGCTGTTGTTTTATTTTATTTTTAAATAATGCAATTTGCCCAGAGTAAACTACAGGTATTAAATACAGTTTGATCTCACCAAAACCGCACGAATCATGCTATGGAGTTTGTACTGTAGTCAAATTGCACACAGAAAATACAGATATAAGTTTAAGCTTTCTTAAACTTTGTGCATATCTCAAATAGATTCACATAAGGTCATCTAATAGTGGCCATAAATATGCTATGAATCATTTTAATTTACAAAAAGATTTTACAGCACTGTAAAAATAAATGTGGCAAGATTTTTTTCAATAAGCTTGTCTTGTCTGATTTGTCATAGTCCATGTTTGACAAACATGAATAGCTACTATTCGGTATTCAGTCGAATACCAAAAAAAGTGGATTCGTCACATCCCTAGTTTATAAGCCAGTGAAACCCCAGAATCTTATGGAGAAAGGCTGGAAACAGTATCAAGTCTACGTGGTGTTCTCCAATTTACCAAAACAAGTAAGACTTTTCACGTGGAGGTACAGAATAAGATCAACTCTAAAAGTCACACACACACACAAACACCGGGGAATACTGCAATTTCACACTGAAGAGCAACAACAATGATTTACAGAGACAGACAAAAATACATGGAGTACAAATAAGTAATTCTTAAAAATTGGTTTTAATCAAGGAAATGCAAAGCAACATTATAATACTAACTCACCTTTCTGTAATCCAGTCTTCACTGTAGCCTGAGGAACTGTTTCAACCTGTTTGGACAGAAAAATACAGCATTAACAAAGAATTTTTTTCCCTTTTAATTATTAACAGAGGGAAAAGATACTTTTCATCAATCTAAGTAATGATGAGTGATTAATGTATCTGAAATCTGAACTCAGTCCCATCTTCTGGGTAAAGTTCTCTGTCTCAAGATCAGGGAGGGTTTAAATCCTAGCTGCCTGTGCTGAATATCAAGTGACAACACACAGCCACATGCTCTCTAGCAAAGACTTTTCCCACCATTCCCTTGGTATATGAAGAGAACAAGAATACTTTCCTCAGTGTCTGGAAGGCAGGAGAGGGGTTGTTTCTGCAACCAGCCCCAATGTTGCTAAAAACCCCTCCCGCCCCAAAGACGTTAGGATAAATTTTTACTTACTATGATACTCAGGTTAATGTAACTCACGCCACTTTAAGACCCTTCCGCGCCTGCACTCACAGCTAAGTTGCTGGGAATCAGGACCCTCTCTGTAGAGAGTGCTACAGGGCTCCATACAGCTGGAAGCTCAATACTTTTGCTGCTAGTACAAACTTAAGAAAATAAGTTTGTGATATTGCAAAAGCACTTTCTTGAGTGTCTTATGAACAGTGTCTTGATCCTACATTAGGAGAGCGAGATCAGAAGTTATTCTGCCAATGTATATGTAAAACACGTGGTAATTTGAGGATTGAACCATTGGAATTAGAGAAAGGAGGCTGTTTGGAGGAGTTCCTGTTTAAGCTATAAATTGAATTTCATGTTTCTTTAAGATGTGGTGAAATATGAATGTTGAAACACATTTTGTAAATATTTAAGGATTGTTCTAAGCTTTTTAAAAAAAATTTTATTTTTTTTACAACAGGTAAAAAAACATACAACAGAAACGCTTTTATAAGATACAATTAGTAATACAAATATAAAATCTTCTAAACAATCACTGGTATTGTTCTACTACTAACTATAACACAGTGGCATTAACAATTTGTCCCACTCTTTGTACTCATTCTGCTTATTAGTTTTAAACTGACTGGTCACAGACTGAATTTGGGAACCAGCTGGCAAAATCACAACTTCATTCTGGAAATGAATACTATAGATTTTCAAGAGCTTAGAAAGATTTTTTGGAATATAGTTTCCTAAGTATGCAATATGAAAGTTAATATGATAAATGAATGACAAATTAGTATTCTATTTAAATTTTAGTTAAATATTCTGGAAAAACAGTTTCACTTGCTTGGTGATACCACAGAGCACCCACAAAGTTAGATTTAAATTTGGAAGTTTAAAATGATGAAGGAAATATTTTAAATAGAAAAGCTCACATTCTTCCATATTAAATGGTTTAAAAAATATAAAACTTATTGGAACTAATTCTATTCAGAATTTGTTTTGTTTACTAGCAGGTGTTTAGGCTGTAAGAATGGATATCCTTTCACTAAAAAAATTAAGAAAAAATCTGATTGTGAGTTTAAAGAAGAATGGCTTCTAAAATTTTCTTTGAAAAGGTCATTTAAATGAATCTTACTACATTGATTACACTGGTTTAATACGCTTCAGTCAAAATGCAACCCCCCATACACACCTTTTTTTACCTAAATATTATTTATCTGACAACCTGATACCAGGCGAATATTCCACTGGGAAAATAACATTCCAAAAAATCTGCGATATTAACAGAAAAACCAGATCATCTATGATTATCTGTTTCTTAAATATAAGAATATAAATTAAATTGATTTGTTTAAAAATAAAAAAAATACATACCAGCAGCTTAAACCAAAAATCAAAATTTGAAAAAAAAAAAAGGAACTCAATGATGGTTCCAAATAAAAATCATAAAAACATGAAATCATTTTGCTGATAACAGAAACTTCTAAATAAATGTAAAGGAGTTTTTTAAGAGTCTTGCACCACTGGCTTCCCATCTCCTGAAGCTTGTTTTCTGTGAAAATGCTTGAAGCAGAATCACAGGAATGGCTGTATTAAAATTGAGCACTGGAACCCACCGGGACAGAAGTGTAAGATAGTCCAGAAAGGAAACTCAGTGTGGGGGGAAGTTTCTCTTTCTTTTAAGACAGGAATGTAAGCCACAACATTTACAAATACAATGTTTTAACTCTCTACATGTAGGAACCCAACCTGCTCCTTTTTGATCTTCTTCTTTGGCACAACCTCAGTGGATTTCTCTGATTCAGAACGAGTTCTAATTGATCTTCTCTGTTGCTTCTTTTCTACTGAGCCTAAGAAATGATTTAAACACACAAACAAAAACTCATTTAAGGATACCTTGACATCTGTGTAATTAAGATATGACCAAATTATTTGCTTTTCTTACCAATTACTTTTGGAATTTTAATTAAAGTCATTAAAATCTGCTAAATACTCAGGAGCATATAAATTATTTAACAGATCAAATTGTGAAGGCTGATGAGCTGAGACTGGGATTCACAAAGGGTCCTAAACTATACAAATAAAGGGGGATTGGTTTTTTAAAAATTAAAAAGTCAAACTAAAACAGCAGAGACACTGTTTAGTTTTAAAAGCACATAAACATCTTTAGGTAAATATAATTAGGGAATGAAGGGACTGAAGGATGCATAAAAATAACTTTATTACCCACTTGGCATTAGAAATTATTGGCTCAAAATTCAATCAGTGCTACACATTCTGCATTTTAACAAAGGAGTTTAATTAATTCTATATGTAAAATGGTTAACAGTGCTTGTTGCACTTATATAAGTTTTGCTATTGTTATTAATAACAAAAGCAGGAAAAGCAGGAAAAGCAGGAAAGGCACAAAAATGTGACCAAAACCTAATCATTAATTTGACTATCAAGGGATCTGTTATATTTTGGAAAAAATTAGTCATGGAAAACTAGTTGGAACAAATTATCAAGCTTTTCATGTTAAATGGTAAAACAAACTATTAAGATTTTTAGGCTGGGCGTGGTGGCTCACGCCTGTAATCCCAGCACTTTCGGAGGCCGAGGCGGGTGGATCATGAGGTCAGGAGATCGAGACCATCCTGGCTAACACGGTGAAACCCCATCTCTACTAAAAATACAAAAAAAAAATGAGCCGGGCGTGGTGGCGGGCGCCTGTAGTCCCAGCTACTCAGGAGGCTGGGGCAGGAGAATGGCATGAACCCGGGAAGCGGAGCTTGCAGTGAGCCGAGATCGCACCACTGCACTCCAGCCTGGGTGACAAAGTGAGACACCGTCTCAAAAAAAAAAAAAAAAGATTTTCAAAGAGTACAATTCTTTAAAAGCAAATTGAAGAAAACTCACATGGACCCCATTTTTGGAAAGGATAAAACAGAAATTGAAGAACACAACTTGAAATAACACTAAGTCAGGAATGATTTCATTCTGTGAGCCTGAGGAGGAATGATACCTGCAATGCAGCTGTTCTCCATGTTTTCAGTGCCTGGACCACCTACATATTCCTTCCTAAATCATAGTCACCTCTGGCTTGCCATAGGAAGAAGCCACTAAGACCTATAAAATCAGATAGAAGCTCTATCTATAAAGCCTTTCATATAACCTTTATATTTTCTGCTTTCATTACTCTTGGCTATGTATAAATGACTTCCCTCACTTTAGTTCAAAGCCAAAATGAGGGATGCCACTACTTTGTTTTGTTTTTGGGAAAGAGTGGGTAGTTTGATAATAATATATTGTTTTGGAGCTGTGGTTAATTGATTTACAGTAATCACAAATAAAGGTGTTGGCTCCTTTCTTTACTCTCACTCTTCTCCTTACACTGACAAAAATGTTTACTAAGACAACAGATATGCTATCCTCCCAGACCAACCTGAGGATCCCAGAGATCCATACTTTAGTGTAAGTGTCAATATTCAAATACTACTAGGGAGGGCAAAAATGAAAATGGAATTGCTTAAAAACAGAAAAGGCTGGGTGCGGTGGCTCACGCCTGTAATCCCAGCACTTTGGGAGGCCGAGGCGGGCAGATCATGAGGTCAGGATATCGAGACCATCCTGACTAACACGGTGAAACCCTGTCTCTACTAAAAATACAAAAAATTAGCCAGGCGTGGTGGCGGTTGCCTATAATCCCAGCTACTTGGAAGGCTGAGGCAGAATAGCGTGAACCCAGGGGCGGAGCTTGCGGTGAGATGAGATCGCACCACTGCACTCCAGCCTGGGCGACAGAGTGAGACTCCGTCTCAAAAAAAAAAAAAAAAAAAAACTTTACTTGTGTTGAGGGTAATATAATCACATCATGAAGAGCAGAAGATATTTGATTTACTGTCTTAGAGAGGATAAAGCAACATGATTTCTTAAAATGATTCTGAAAGTTACCCAAAGAACATATAAATTTAAAACCACTGAAGAGTATTAAATTCATGTTCTAAGAAAGAGGTGAGCATTTGTGGGTTTGGAAAATAGCTTTGAAATCTACTGTGAATACAAGTACAATTCTTCAAACGACAAAAATGTGACAGTGCCAAACATTTTATATATCCCTGAAATTTACTAAGAAAAGGCTCAATAATTTCCTTAAGCAGTTAACACCAGCTGAGATGATGCAATTGGTTTATGAAGGGTGAACAAGTCTCTATTTTGACTTTTCTTTTTTTTTTTTTTTTTTTTGAGACGGAGTCTCGCTCTGTCACCCGGGCTGGAGTGCAGTGGCCTGATCTCAGCTCACTGCAAGCTCCGCCTCCCGGGTTCACGCCATTCTCCTGCCTCAGCCTCCCGAGTAGCTGGGACTATAGGCGCCCGCCACCTCGCCTGGCTAGTTTTTTGTATTTTTTAGTAGAGACGGGTTTTCACCGTGTTAGCCAGGATGGTCTCGATCTCCTGACCTCGTGATCCGCCCGTCTCGGCCTCCCAAAGTGCTGGGATTACAGGCGTGAGCCACCGTGCCCGGCCTATTTTGACTTCTCAACTACTGAAGTTATTTTCACAAAAAGCAAAATGGTCACTTAAAAAGACAAAGTATGCTTATCAACCATGGCTGCTAACCAAACTTCAGCCAAGCTCAAAGCTTTACAGCACCAGTCCCTAAATTCAGTTTTCTTTTCTTTTTCTTTTTTTTGAGACGGAGTCTCTCCCTATCACCTAGGCTGGAGTACAATGATGCAATCTCAGCTCACTGCAACCTCCGCCTCCAGGGTTCAAGCGCTTCTCCTGCCTCAGCCTCCTGAATAGCTGGGATTACAGGCGCGCACCACCATGCCCAGCTATTTTTTTTTTTTTTGGTACCTTTGTAGAGATGAGGTTTCACCATGTTGGCCAGGCTGGTCTCGAACTCCTGACCTCATGATCCGCCTGCCTCAGCCTCCCAAAGTGCTGGGATTACAGGTGTGAGCCACCATGCCCGGCCCTAAATTAAGTTTTCAATCTTAATTTACAACCTAAATTCTATGTGCCTGCTTAAGCAAAAAGCAATACTGCCTTTTTCCAGATACAAAGAAGTATAACCTTCCACTTAGAAAAAAAGGAAATATTCATAGCAGAAATTACATCTTACAATAAAAAGACTACATAAAAAGAAAATGTTCAGGCTGGGCACAGCGACTCATGCCTGTAATCCCAACACTTCAGGAGGGCAAGACAGGAGGATCGTTTAAGCCCAGGAGTTTGAGACCAGCCTGGGGAACAAGGTGAGACCCCCACCTCTACAAAAAATAAAAATAAAATAAATTAGCCAAGCATGGTGGCAGGCACCAGTAGTCTTAGCTACTTCAGGAGGCTGAGGTAGGAGGATCACTGGAACCCAGGAGTTTAAGGTTACAGTGAGCTATGATCACACCACTGTACTCCAACTTGGGTGCAAGATCCGGTCTCAAAAAAAAAAAAAAAAAAGTTCAGTAACTGAGAGGAAGAAGAAAAACAAGCTCCATCTAAAATAAAACCATAATATTTGAGTTAAGATCAATCTAATATAGGAAGAATTTACTTTCTCCTTAGGAAACTGATTTCAAATAAAGATCCTCCTATTCCAGATATCCCATTTAAATTCAGACAAATTACTAATCATTTAGTGTAAAGAGGTAAAAAAACTGACGTACCTAATTATGGAAAGTGGAGGCCAAAAGATTCTTTTAATATTCAAAGAAGGGAATATTCTCAATTATGGCTAATGTGAAATCTTCTAAGTCCATCTACCCATTCCTTTGACATTGTAAGTTCATCTTTTTATAAAGTATTTTGAAATGACACAATTTGCAAATGTAGTACTGGACTTTGCTATTCACTCCCTCCTTTCTTTAACTCAACTTTCCTTCACAATTCCATTTTAAAAAAGGCTGTTTAAAATGCCCCATCCAACATGTGCCCCATCTCCACTGGTATTACCTCTCCCTGTCCTGCAGCTTCCATTATTTTCTTTTTATCAAAAGCTATCCCAAGTACTTTTGTGAACAATGATTGTTTTTACTTTGCTATTTTAATAATTAGAATTTTATTTAAATTTCCCTTACAAAAATATTTACACTTTATGCCACTCAATCACAGGTTTGCTGAGTTACTATTGATTCAAGATTACCACTTCAGGTCTTAAGACTTTGATCCATCCAGAAAATTACTTCGTCACTGTGATACTGTGATATGATAAGAAATATATATTTGATCACTACCCCTGGTTCCTGGCACAGAGCTCCTAATCCCTTGGAATTTCCTGCATAATACAAATGTTTTTTGTTCTAAAGAGGCAACTCTTGGTGGGTTCCTAGTTGGGGTCTGGTCACTAGAAAAACCAAGCTATGATTAGATGCTTTCTTTAAGTTCCACTCCCCATCTTCTGCGAAGGGGAGTGGGGCCGAAGACTGAGTTAATTGATCATGCCTACATGATAAAGCCTCCATAAAAATCCCTGAGCTACAGGGTTTGGAGAAATTCCAGGTTGCTGAACACACAAAGGTGCCTGTAGGGTGGTATGGCCAGAGAGGGCATGAAGCTCTACAGCCCTTTCCATATACCTTGCCCTGTGCATCTCTTCCATCTGGCTGTTCATCTGTACCCTTTGCCATATTCTTTAACATGAACCAGTAAATGTAAGGAAAGGGCTTGTCTGAATTCTGTGAGCTGCTCTAGCAAATGACTAAACTCAAGGAGGGTGTCATGAGAACCTCCAATTTATAGCTGGTCAGTCAGAAGTTCTGAAGCCCCAGACTTGCAACTGACATCTGAAGTCAGGGCAGTCTTAGAGAGTTGAGCCCTTACCCTGAGGGACTGGACTCTAACACCAGGGAAACAGTGTGAGAATCAAATTGAATCATAGGACACCCAGCTGGTCAGTGTGGGGAAACAAACAAACAAACTCATATATGGGTCTATAAGGATGTTCAGAAAATAGTTTATCTTTTTTTTTTTCTACTGTAGTCGCTTCTTAGACTCAAAACAAATTTTTAAAGAACAAAATGAAACGAATTCCTTTCTCCTAAACTAAGATTCCAAATGAACAAGCTAGTTAATACTTAACTCTTTTCTTGATGGCTATATGAAGCAAGCAGTATTGCATAAATACTACTGATGTAATACTGTTACATAAACCAAACCCACCAGACATTCAATTAAAATTCTAAAATCCTTAGTAAATTAGTCTAAAAAAAAATTATGTTGGCTGGGTGCAATGGCTCAGGCCTATAATCCCAGCACCCTGGGAGGCCGAGGCGGGTAGATTGCTTGAGTCCAGGAGTTCAAGACCAGCCTGGGCAACATGGCAACAAATACAAAAACTTAGCCAGGTATGGTGATGCACGCCTGTGGTCCCAGCTACCTGGGAGGCTGAGGTGAAAGGATCACCTGAGCCTGGGAGGTTGAGGCTGCAGTGAGCCATGATCGTACCATTGTACTCCACTCTGTATGACAGAGTGAGACCCTGTCTCACACACACGCACACACACAAAAAAGGCCAGACACGGTGGCTCATGCCTATAATCCCAGCACTTTGGGAGGCCGAGGCAGGTGGATCAGAAGGTCAGGAGTTGGAGACTAGCCTGGCCAACATGGTGAAACCCTGTCTCTACTAAAAATACAAAAAGTAGCTACGTGTGTTGGCGTTCCCCCGTAATCCCAGCTACTCAGGAGGCTGAGGCAGGAGAATCGCTTGAACCTAGGAGGCGGAGGTTGCAGTGAACCAAGATCGAGCCACTGCACTCCAGCCTGGGTGGCAGAGTGAGACTCTGTCTCAAAAAAAAAAAAAAAAAGTTAAACATTCCAAAGGCACAATCTTACTGAATACAGCTTCTCCTTTAAGCAAGAATAACATGGCTTGATTTTCAATTCATGGTATCTGCTAATCAGAAAATAGGTTACATTAGGACAATTAGGCTCTAGGCCCCTCAGCTACTAGTATCTAGCACACCTAGGAATAATGACAAGAGCTTTGGCATCTGCCAGTTTGTTTCCAACAGGGGTAAAGGAGGAAATGGTATGTGTGTGCTAATGGAACAGGAAAAGTAAGCTGTTATTATGCAAAGAGAGATAATCAATGGTGTATTTACTCTGATAGATATAGATTTTTATAGCTATACACTTTTAATTATAGAATCATATTATTTTAATTCTTGTACAAAAAATAACTTGCTATGAATAAAGTTCTCTAGCCTCTAACCCATTCTTTCCTATTAAAGTAACTGCTTTTATAATTTGATTTTTAAATATAATTTACTTTTGATAACTAAGAGTTTCTTAGGAACACAGCTACCATATTATAGCAGAACAGAACAAGGATTTCTCAAAATGGACCTCTATATATACTCTTCACTCATACCAACCTGTAGAACCAGATGTTGCTTCAGGAGATGATATACTCTGCGTTGGCTTTTCACTTCTCTGGTTTGGTGTAGAAATTATAAGCCTGTCTTGCCCCCTGACACTTATTTCTGTTTTGTTACCAATTCCCTTTAAAATAAGGCAAAAGAAAAAACAACAAAACAGGTGATTACCAGGCAAGTGGCATCATGGGCTTATAAAGATGGCTTTAAATGATCATAATTTACTTAAATTTTATATGGTCTTTGATTGCAATTACGCTATCTAAGCCTTTATCAGAACAATTTGATTAAGCGATCAAGACACTTTTTTTTAATTAAAAAAAATTTTTTTTTTTGAAATGAAGTCTCCCTCTGTCGCCTAGACTAGAGTGCAGTGGTGTGATCTTGGCTCACTGCAACCTCCACCACCTGGGTTCAAGTGATTCTCCTGCCTCAGTCTCCCCGAGTAGCTGGGACTACAGGTGCGTGCCACCATGCCCTGCTAATTTTTTTTGTATTTTTAGTAGAGATGAGGTTTCACCATGTTGGCCAGGCTGGTCTCGAACTCTTGACCTCAGGTGATCTGCCTGCCTCGGCCTCCCAAAGTGCTGGGATTACAGGCGTGAGCCACCGCAACTGGCCAAAAAAGAATTTTTTTTAAGATGGAGTTTGGCTCCGTCACCTGGGCTGGAGTGCAGTGGCGAGATCTTGGCTCACTGCAACCTCTGCCTCCCAGGTTCAAGTAATTCTCCTGCCTCAGCCTCTCGAGTAGCTGGGACTACAGGCGCATGCTACCATGCCCAGCTAATTCCAAGATACATTTTTAAATGCACAATAAGATCACATGAGGTAGAATATTTGTCTAAGTCCAGATGATAAATGTCACCAAAAAATATACCTGTATCACTCAATTTTCTATCAAAACAAAGTATTTTCTGGTCTTTATACATATCACAGTAAGAGAACTCTAGTCATTTTCATTTGGTAAAGTGCTCTATTACACAGAAAACAATGCCAATATGTCTTAAGAGACAAGAATATCCCTAAATACAGAAATATGTCACTCATGGTGACCAAAATGTGACCCAATAAGTAATCTGAAGCAGAAAGAAGGCAGGTATAATTAACTTAGGTGTCATTTTAGGTATTTTTAATGCAATGGAATAGAAGTAAAGAAGTGATTTATAAATATATATGTATTTTTTTGGCCAGGCACCGTGACTCCTGCCTGTAATCTCAACACTTTGGGAGATTGAGGCAGGAGAACAGCTTGAGGCCAGGAGTTCAAGACCAGCCTAGGCACCATAGTGAGACCCTATCTCTACAAAAAATCATTAAAAGGTCCGGCACAGTGGCTCATGGCTGTAATCTCAGTGCTTTGGGAGGCCAAGGCAGAAGATCCCTTGGGGCTGCAGTGAGCTATGATTGACCACTGCACTCCAGCCTGGGCCACAGAGCGAGACCTCATCTTTTAAAAAGGAAAAAGATAAACACAAATATATACATGCATGTATTTTTAGAGCCTTCATTTTGAAAAGATCAGTTTCATCTTGAATTTCCTTTAAATAGCATTCTTTGGGGTGGTGGTGACAAAGTTTGACTTGTACATTCAGAAGCAGTAAAACTAGCTCCAAGAATAAAGCCAATTTGTACTCAAAAAAGATGCAACATACTCATTTGCCATTTGAAAGATGAAAAATATACATTTGCTATCAAGAGAACCAAGTAGGGACTGCAATTCAAGTTCTTCCAGGTGGCTTGGCCTTAACTGAAGTCAGTTGAACCTATGGGCGGACCAGGTTACAAGAGCACCCTTAACATTTCTCTAGGAAGATGCATTACTAATTAAGGATACCTGTGTTTAACTAATTAATCTGCATATGACTATATTAGGAAAAAATAAGCATAGAATTCTTTAATACACATGAATGAAATGCAACTAAATCAAAATCACAAACTCAACACAGTGGTATGGGATGGGATGGTAGTGAAGAGGTATATGGAATAAATACCACCAATATTATGGAAGAGTTTTAAAGTCTTCAAGCTAAAGTATAAGTGCCCTAAATGGAGGCCCAGGACAAACTGATGAAGGCACACAGTTTGCAGAGGCTGTTTTTACCCCATTACCCAAGTTACTGCCACAGCTAATTGTTACAGAACGAACACAGTTCTGGGATTTCTCTGAAAGGCAGTTAGATATCCCAAGCCAATAAGAATCTAACAAAATTGCTGGTGGAACCAAACAGGTCAGCAGGTACAATTATTACAGTGGCTTTTATAACAATGGTTAATTCATATAATTGACAAAAATGATTTTAATAAGCAGCACATTTTGCAACTAAGAAAAGCTAACTACACAAACTAGAAACAGGCAAAGTGCCCAGTTTTTTCCATGACTTTAGGGAACTAAGCTCAATTTTGGCTGCACAGCTCAAGACTAATCTACTACAGATGGGAATATCACAAAAGAAGGGGGAAAAAAGAAGAAAAACATAGACTTTTTGCCTGTCTTTTTTGCCCACAGAGTACAATGACTGTATGTTTCAAATTCAGTGGGTAGAAAGGGTATTTAAATTATGCCAAGGTCATTGTTTTAAATGCCAAGGTTGACCACTTTAAAAATACCATCCCCCAAAAAACTCCACGAAAAAAGGAGGTACCTTTGTTGAATAAACAAATTGATCGATAAATTTCCCATCCCCTGTAGCATTCTGAAGAGCAAACACTTGTTCAATTTTCACAACTGGAGACATGTTACACTTCTGCAAATCCAGGCTCCCTTTGTGCATCGTAATGGAAGCTGGTAAGGATTTCCTTGCTGCCGCAGTTTTCCAGGCTATTTTAACAGGAGGTGGCTCTTCCTCTTCCGCACTTGTGTGCCGCCTCTGGCTGTGTCTCCGAATTTCAGTACTTGAGAGTGAGGAGGCCACCTCCCCTGCACTGGTCTGTTCTGGCTGAGTATTCAGCACAGATCTTGGTCGTCGGGTTTTTTTAACTTCGGTTTTGGAGGCAACATTCTTTTTTGCTTGGGATAAAGCCTCTTCAGGCTGTTTATCAATATAGATAAAAGTATACTGTTCTATCCTTTCTTCTCGAGTCATTTTCAATGCTTTCTCTGCATGGGCAATACCAATATCCCACTGAGCACGTTCTCTCTGAGGTCGGGGTTTCCGAATCTTTAAAAAAGATAGAGATTATCAGACATGCTTTACTCTAATAGGTACATTAAAATCGACATGTATTTCCCATGTGATCTTATTATCTTTTCAGGTCTACATAAATATCTTCAGGTTCTTTGGTCAAACAAGTGGAATATTCTATCTCCATAATTCTGATAAATAGATATTAGATAACATGAGGATCGCCTCTCTTTTATATCCTTCCTTTGCTGATCACTCTGCTGGACAAGGCCCCCAAGAGGGAGACATCCTTCTCCTTTCATATACATAAAAAGCTAGTGATAATGAGGGAAAAGAGAACAATGATGACAGAAATGATTATTATCATTAAAAATGATACCCTGAAACTCCCAATTCTCTCCCATATCTAGGGCAGAGGGCAAGTCAGGGGTGCTACAGAGATCACAACAAATGATGGCAGAGTTTGAACCACAATGCATGCAGGGACAGAATGAAGTGAAAGGACAGAGCCCCAAGGAACAAATGAAAGTTAATAAGACAAAGGAGAATAGGCATGGATGAGAAAAAAGGTAGACCTGGAATTATAGTTTCCATAGGTCTCTAGATCCAGGGTTGATCAGAAGACTTCGGATTGGCAAGAGGGGTAAAAATACTTTGAATAAAGATGTGTGAGATGGCCAAAGCAATTAGGAATTATCCAGGTGGCTAGACTGATGTAGCCAGAAATTAGTTAATAAAACTATGAGATAGTGTATGTCAAATACTGATCTATAAATCTGTAAAATGTAAGTCTCATAAAGTTAATCAAAATTCTGTGATAAAATTTAGTTTTTCAAGTATAAAAAATGACAAATTTCTGAATCATAAGAGACCCACACTAAAATTAGTTGAGTTTAAAATCTTAACCAGATTACCAAGAGTTCATGTCAAAATTCTAAAATCTCCACCACCACATCAAATATATTTCCTGATTCCATCACTTGTGTGATCTCGGTTGAACCAGTTACATAAGCTTTCTGTGCCTCAATTTCTTCATCTGTAAAAAGGGGAATAATAGTATCTACCTCATATAGGTTGTTATGAATAATAAGTGAGTTAATATATGTAAAATGCTTAAAACCATACCTATTTCACAATAGGCACTCACTAAATATTTTTAAAACTTTACTTTCATAAAACAATTTTGTTAAATAAGAATGAAAAGAAATTATGGAAACATGCTGAAATAGAAAAAAGAGTAAAAATCCCTGGCAAAATCCACATTTCACTAGTATCTGGTATATCTTATGCACATTAATGAAACTCACAATAGAATCCAGTATTGTATTAAGCAAGTAGCTAAAGGTTTTAATAGTACTATACGTTGTTTATATGACATATAAAACTCATTGGTGTACTTACAAACTTACTAGTAATTTACCATTATGATTAAAACTGAGGCCGGGCGCGGTGGCTCAAGCCTGTAATCCCAGCACTTTGGGAGGCCGAGACGGGTGGATCACAAGGTCAGGAGATCGAGACCATCCTGGCTAACACGGTGAAACCCCGTCTCTACTAAAAAGTACAAAAAACTAGCCGGGTGAGATGGCGGGCGCCTGTAGTCCCAGCTACTCAGGAGGATGAGGCAGGAGAATGGCCTAAAGCCCGGAGGCGGAGCTTGCAGTGAGCTGAGATCCGGCCACTGCACTCCAGCCCAGGCGACACAGCGAGACTCCGTCTCAAAAAAAAAAAAAAAAACTGAGCTGAAAGGGGTTTAAAAAAAGGATTCTAATAATTGTCTGAATTCAAGTATGAAAAATTCTTCTAAGTTATTAAGCTCTTTAAAAACCATACTAGGTAAATAATATTAACATGTTAGTTACCTTTTGTTTCTCAGAGTGATTGCTGGCTTGTTTGGTTGCCTCAGCCAGTAATTCTTCATACTGTTTATGACCTTTATACTCCCGTACCCGTTTTTCATGAACCCATGCCCTCTCTGGCTGGTTGCTAAAAAACTGGACATGATATTCTCGGGCACCTGTAAGTAAAAATTCTTATTAACCATTTCAGAACATAAGCATTCACATCTACTTTGCCAAAAATGGGAATCTAACCCAGGTTCCTCAGTATTACTCCCATTGTCCAAAGATACGTTCTAATACCCACCAGTTACAGAACTAATAGCTACTGTAAAAATCACCACAAATAATTGATCGCACCACTGCACTCCAGCCTAGGTGACAGAGCAAGACTCTGTCTCAAAAAAAAAAAAAAAAAAAAAAAATTCTTCTCATTAACTTAACAAAATAGTCATTTTTCATAAAAATATAATTAATGATAGTAAGTAAGGGGTTCTTGTTTTTAGAGACATGGTCTCACTCTGTGGCCCAGGCTGGACTGCAGTTGTATGATCCTAGCTCACTGCAGCCTCAAACTCCTGGGCTCAGGCAATCCTGTGCCTTAGCCTCTTGAGCTGGTAAGACTACAAGCATATGTCACCATGCTCAGTTAATTAATAAAATTTTTTGTTGCTTTTTTTTTTGCAGAGATGGGAGTCTTACTATGTGGCTCAGGCTGGTTTCAATTGCTTGGCCTGAAGTGATCCTCCTGCCTTAGCCTCCCAAAGTGCTGAGATTACAGGCATGAGCCACTGGCCCCAGCCTATGATAGGTTCTTATTTTTAAATAAATTAATAAATATTTTGAAATTTTCTCAGCTTTAATTTTTTTTTTTTTTTTTTTTTTAAACTGAGATGGAGTCCTGCTATGTTGCCCAGGCTGGTCTTGAACTCCTGGGCTCAAGCAATCCTCTCGCCTCAGCCTCCCAAAGTGTTAGAATTACAGGCGTGAGCCACTTGTGCCTGCATCTCAGCTTTAATTTCCAAATTTAAATAACATTAGATAAACAAAGTCTTTTTGAGTCCTCAAATTTTAGGAGTAAAAGGGGTCCTGGGACTACAGCACCTGAGAACTGCTGATTAGGGGCAATGCTACTCTGAAATTGGTTTGACAAGCCAGTCTGTGACAAAGTAAGTAAAGAAGTTGAGTAAGCATTGAGAAGCTCTGACAGCAATTTGACGTTGTTATGATATGTAGACACATGATCAAGAATCTTGCACTAGATGTTTTTTTCAGGGGAAGGGCATTCTTTTTTTTTTTTTAAATAATTAAGTTTGGTTGTATTTTACAGAGGTATTAGTTCATAGTAGACTAGACATTTGAAAAAAGTAAATAAAAACTCATCTTTTGCCAAAAATGTCTGAAAAATACTGTTCTAGAGAAGAAGTATTACATCAATGGAGAAATGCAGGAACTGATCTTTTCAGAGAACCCAAAGTAATTAGGAAGAGAAAGGCAACAGTGGACTCAGATTTCCGCATCATCTCATCTGAGAATAAAGACCCAAGCACAAATCTAACGATAATTAATCAAAGAAGATTTATCTAAAATCCAAAGGATTTTTGGGGGGAATAATAGAAATATAACCTAAACTAATTAGTGAATTTCAAGGACAGGGTGGTGGGTAGAGCTATTCAGATTTAAAAAACATAAAAAGTTTCCAAACATCAGTTATTTCTTCAGATATAAACAGATAATCCCAAAGGACTTAACATAAAAACTGAAATTTATAGATAACACAATTTCATTTTAATCTATATTTTCAACTTCTTCCCCCATTAAATCATTTACTAGAGAGGAAACAAGACAAACATTTTGCCTATTTGTTAGCACTTTGTTTCCTGATACCTGGCAAACTATGAAATAAGACTGAAATAAGAAGCTACAGACCTGAAAAGTCAAGAAACAAGCACATCTGTCTCTGACTGAAGAGTTAAATTTTTAATGAGACCTAAGTAATAAAATACAACTTAAAATAGAATTGTGATCCGAACATCTTTCAGCATGCTCTTACAAATAATTATTACATCTTTATGTGTGAAAAACTGTTACGTACATTTTCCAATGCTAAGAATCTAATAAAAATACTGACCAATAACAATATGGAAACCAGTGATTACTATATATGATTAAGATAAATTTTACAAAGTTGCTTAGATAGAAAGTAACACAGGAGATTCACTCATTTCTCTGAGTATCTCCCATGTATACATGCAGTATATGTGCTATTAAAAAAAATAATAAGCAGCATAAAATGCTTAATAGGCATCATGAGTGGAACATAATTAACAAAATTTTTAGGCTGTATTTTTTGGTTTTCAGAAAAACTGTCAGAAAACTACTGCATTTAAAACTATACTATATACTGTATTTAAAACTATAGCCATAAATGGAATATTATTTGGCAATAAAAAGGAATAAAGCACTGATACCAAGCTGAAACATAGATGAACCTCAAAAACATTATGGTAAGTGAATGAAGCCAGAAGAACAGGTAAGTCTACAGAGACAGAAAGTAGTTACTGGCTTCTTAGCGGGTGGAAATGAGGGTGATTGCTAATGGACACAGGATTTTTGGGGGTTAATGAACATGTTCTAAAATAGATTGTGGTGACAGTTGCACAACTCTGTGAATGTACAGATTTTTAAATCAATGAATTACACATTTTAAAAGGGTGAATTCGCCAGGCACAGTGGCTCACGCCTTTAATCCCAGCACTTTGGGAGACCTAGGCGAGCAGATCACAAGGTCAGGAGTTTGAGACCAGCCTGGCCAACACAGTGAAACCCTGTCTCTACTAAAAATACCAGGAAAAAAAAAAAAAAATTAGCTGGGTGTAGTGGTGGGTGCCTGTAATCCCAGCTACTGGGGAGGCTGAGGCAGAAGAATCACTTGAACCCGGGAGGCAGAGGTTGCAGTGAGCTGAGATTGTGCCACTGCACTACAGCTTGGGCAACAATAGCCTGGGCAACAATTCATCTCAAAAAAAAAAAAAAGAAAAAAAAAGGTGAATTTTATGATATGAGAATTACATTTCAATAAAGCTTTTTTAAACTACTATAGAAAAATTGAACAATTTAAATTTCTGTTAAAATATATGCATTTTTTTAACCTAAAATTTCAGACTTCTGGTAATAATATAAACAAAATCTGTTTTTCCAGCACTAAAGTAGGAAACTGCCTAGGGGGTACCAGGCTAGATTTTTTTTTTTTTTTGAGACCAAGTCTCACTCTGTCACCCAGACTGGAGTGCAGTGGTGGATCTCAGCTCACTGCAAACACAACCTCCGCCTCCTGGGTTCAAGTGATTCTCTTGTCTCAGTCACCTGAGTAGCTGGGATTAGAGGCGTCACAACGCCCGGCTAATTTTTGTATTTTCAGTAGAGATGGGGTTTCACCATATTGGCCAAGCTGGTATTGAACTCCTAACCTCAGGTGATCCACCCACCTCGGCCTCCCGAAGTGCTAGGATTATAGGCATGAGGCACCTTGCCTGGCCAAGATTAGGTTAATTAATAAAACTAAATGTAAACACTTCCTTTGAAATACAGATGACACATAAATTGTGCTTTCGTTTGTATCTTGAAAAAAGCTGAAATCTGCAGGTTTTCATAAAGTAATTGAATATGAAACTCTTTATATAATCTTAACAGTATGCTTTCCTCAAGGGAGAGAAGTGAAGATCCACAGTTCTGACATGATATAACTTCTTAGAGAGTTCTGGAGGCCCAGATGTGGACATGAATTGTTTTCTTTAAGAAAGCATGGTCTTCTTGGAAAATCCTTGTCTTTTCTTTTCCCACTCACATAACCCTAGATCATTAGAGGGGTAGGGTACTTCAGAGACGACTAGTCCAATACCCTTCTTATATAAATTGAAGGAACTATAATAAGACTGCCTCCCCAAACTCTGTAAATGATGACTGGGTGAATTTAACTGCTTTCCCTGTAATATAAGGCAGTGTTTAGGAGGAGAGGTTGTGAAATTAAGATTTCTTTGAGATTCTGTTTACCTACTTAAAACATGGGATAATAATAGTACCTACTTCATTATATTGCTGTGAGGATTGTATTAAGAAAATATGTAAGAACTACTGAACACAGGATCTTGCACTAAAGCTCAACAATGTTGGTTTTTCATTTCTGCCTCACTGACACAACCCCTCTCCTAACCTTTAACATTGACAAGACGAAAAATGATCCAGCCAGATGGCCTTCTATACTGGGAGAGATTCTTGTTTATGCAGCACAAGAATCACAGATATGGCTGATCCTATCACAAATGTGCCTTGCCAGACATAAACAGATACTTTTTCCCCTCAGAAGAGTGAACAAGGACCAAGACAGATGGTTTAAAGTAAAAGAAAAAGAAACAGGTACAAACTTGTCACAGACAATGAGGAGCTCCACACATGACAAGAGTCAATTCACAAAGTTAACACCCAGAAGTAAGTTCCAAGCTCAAACCTTTCTTTGGCTACTAAGCAAGTTCATTTCAAATGCTAGAATCTCTGCAATCTAATCCACATCATTCTTTGGTCAAATCCCAGCAAAGGAGTACAGAAAAGTTAGAATTGTCTTTCTTAATTTTTATTAACATTCCTCAGGTAGGATCCTATATTATATAGCCACCTTCAGGCTACATGTCATATCAAATTTACAAGGATGCCCCAGTAAATTTACAGATTCAAGAATGGAGTGTAGAGGGAAAAAAAGCATCCTGCAAAATTTGCCAGGATGAAAAGTACTTGTCTGGATAAAAAATTACTATCCATAGCAGTCAATAATGAAATAAAAATGTTCAAAGAAGCCTTGGCCCAAATGCTTATTAAGCTCATATAAAACATCTGATCAGTTGTCCATATGCTTTCTTTAGGAAATAAGAGGTCATATTTTCAGTCAGATTAAGGTCTTTAAAAAAAGCAAGTGTAAGGAAATTATAAGCAAATGTAGGGTGTCATAAGGCAAATAATGACTGCATCAGCCATAGAAGCACTCTGCCATTTAAGATGACTATCAGTATTTCACTGGTTTTAAAAACTGATAAAGAGGCCGGGCGCAGTGGCTCATGTCTGTAATCCTACCATTTTGGGAGGCCGAGGCAGGTGGACCCCCTGAGGTCAAGAGTTCAAGACCATCCTGGTCAATATGGTGAAACCTCATCTGTATTAAAAATACAAAAATTAACCAGGAATGGTGGTGGGTGCCTGTAATCCCAGCTACTTCCAGAGGCCGAGGCAGAAGAATCACTTAAACCCAGGAGGCGGAGGTTGCAATAAGCCGAGATTGCCCCATTGCACTCCAGCCTGGGCAACAGAGCAAAAACTCCGTCTCAAAAAAAAAAAAAAAAAAACAAACCCACAAAACTGATACAGATAGGCACATTTTTGTATCAGATTATATATTATGTGTGTATTTTATATTCACATACAACATTTAAAAGTCACTTTCATTTCCAACCTTTTACTCAGCATCTGTTTATGCCTTTTCTTACCTCTTGTGTTAATTTTGGTATGAACCTCAAGCTGGGGATCACTTGAAACCATACAAGGCCACCAAGGATAGGTTCCCACCTTGGACCACACAAGATCGCCAACCTGAAACTTAACACCAGTGGACACTTCTGTTGTTGGAACAGAAGACAGTATTGGCTGAACCTACAGGAAAGGGTCAAAAAACTTCATCAGAAATTCAAAAAAAGAAACTATGTATAAAGTACATTAAAAATGCTAACAATGTAATTTTATCTTCAATTATACTTTGATACAGGAAAGGGTTAAAAACA